>NC_133315.1:13802880-13891941 GCF_012295235.1 Primulina huaijiensis | reverse complement strand
TATATGATGTGTCAATCACCCATTGGATGCGCAATTTTTCTATATTTCATCACATTTGAGTGACACCTCATCGGTGCTCACATAGGTGTGCACGGTATGTGTGCAGCATATCAAAACTATATATATATATATTTGGGAATCAATTTTTAAAGTGCAATAAGCAAACAATTTTCTCTTTTTTTTTTAATGAATATGCAAACATTTGGGTCGAAGATATTTTTTAATGTGCAATAAGCAAGCAATTGGTTGGAAGATATTTTGGTGTTTTAATTAAACAGTCGGATTCCCCTTGTCCGTAAGATATTTTGGTGTTTGGCGGTGAAGAAAGTTCAGAGAGAACATATTCACGATTTGAATTAATAGATTTCAAATGTTTTTGTTGTTGTTTAGATAATTAAAATCATATATTTCAAATTCACTCATCATATATTTATATTATATTTTTTATGTTAATTAAGATGTATTTCAAGTTCACCTAATAATATTATCGTTTTCAATCCGTTATAATTTGTCTTACTAATACGTGTAATTAAGATTTGATCTATTGTTTCATTGTAAACAATAAAATTATAATCGAAATAAATATTCCAGAACACAGTCTAAAATAAAAATTGCAGCTTGTGATAGCAAGACAAGGTAGCCATTTATATTTTTGAGTTATTACAATTTTTTCCTTTCCATTCAACACACACACACACATACATATAATACTAAAGATACAACAAATATATCATATAACAATATTTACAGTAATTATACCGTGACATTTTGCTATTATATCGTGATATTTTGTATTAATATATTATGAGATTTTAATAAATTGAATTTTTTGTGTTGTAAAAATTATTGTACAAATTTAGATGTACATATAACATATTTATTTGATTAACATAGTTTTAATTCCCCTTAAAATATAAACATAGACACACACTTGGCGTTCAACACATCTTTTATGGGTAAATAGAATTTGCACTTTCAATTAAAATATTTATTAAATAATTGATACAAAGTATAATTGTTAAGTTTTTTTAACTAAAAATCGACATAACTAAAAAAAAATTAATAAAAATCGTGTATCTAATGATAACATAACATTTATGTAAAAGAAGTGCATATAGCCAATCTTACGATCTAAATGTTTCCATTATCAACTGATCGAGGACCATTTTTTAAGTTTAATTACACACACACGTACACACACACACACACGCACACACACACACACACACACATATATATATATATATATATTAATTTAATTAATTAAGATAAACTGATACAATAATTTTTGGTATATATATACAAACAATATATATACATATAGACGTTAAGTTTAATGCCATTATGTTTGGATTAACGTTTTTTCTATCTAATTTTATATTTGAGTTTTTACAACAATTTTTCCTCGTAAAATAATTGTTAGTTTAAGTGTGTATGAGTTAAAGTGGCAATGAGATGGTGACTTCCTGAGAAGTTCACATATTTCAAGCAGCTGACGTTGTGCCGCTTGATCTGATTAGTTAGATGAGTCATAAAAGAATGACAAAAGATTTTAACAGATAATATTGTCTCTGTTGTGGACAGGACCAACGATAAAAAAATGGTAAGACTGATCTCTAAAAAATATGAGACAGCACCAGCAAATAGACACACGTCTTTCCGGACTCATGTGTCTAATAACCCGACCAATTAATATCCAAGTAAGTGCACTTTGTGCTGTTATGAGTATAAAGTAATAGAGTTGAGTCTTTGCTAACAGCTATAGCTTTCGATCTGGTAGTAAGAATTTGATCTTAACTATTGATATCAGATCGAAGTTAGAGTTCAAGTATCCCAATAAGCATATTTCTATACTTATTGGGGGAATGTTGGTTAAGTGTGAATAAGTAAGACAAGTACAAGAATATGTGACATTATGATAAGTTCTCGTGCGTCCAGTTGATGACGTTGTGTCGCTTGATCTGGTTGGCTATGTGGACTATAAAGGAGTCACGCCAGATTTTAACGGATAATATTGTCTCTTTTGAGGACATGACCGATGATATAGAAAAGATAAGACTTATCTCTAATGGATATAAGACAACACTAACAGATAGACACAAATATCTCCGGACTCATGAGCCTAATAGCCGACCCATTAGTATCTAAGTAGACGCACTTTACACTGCCACAAATATAAGAAAATAAAGTTACGTCTTGACTAACGGCTATAGTTTTTTTTACCTAGTGATAAATGTTTGATCCTAACAATAATAATAGTATAGAGAATAAGTATTTTGAAAAAGAAAATATGCTGTGTTTTAAGTAGAGTCATCCAAATCCTTGTAAACTTATTCTATTTCATTTATGTCCTATAATTTAAAGAAATAAACTCTTATAATCGAATTTCTAATATATGGTATTGTTTTCAATCTAAAAAAATGATTATGAATTTTTCTTCAGAAATTCGTGAAGAAAAAAACTATAGTCATTTCTTTTAAATGTTACAAATACTCCCTGTATTGATCTTAAATTCAAATTTTTAGATGTCTAATGTTTTGATCTAAGAATATGGTAAATTAATTTACTTTTTTTTTTTATAAAGTAACCGGCAATACAACTCAAATATTTTATAAAACAAATCAAATACTATCTTTCCATCATTTTAAAGCAAGATTATAATTATTTCCCCACAAATGCAATTCCATTTTAAAGCATAATCTAATACTTCAATGGCATCCAAAAAAATACCATGGAATATTCAAACCTCCCTTTGGCAACTGGCAAGCGAGAATTTAGCATTAATTGAAATTGGATGAACTGTTTTACCTCTTCCGAAAGATTATTTTTCGAAATAGTAGGTTTTTCATAAGACGGTCTCACGTATCTTTATTCGTGAAACGGATCAATTCTGTCCATATTTACAATAAAAATTATATATTTGACATAAAAACTAATATTTTTTCGTTGATGATTTATATAGAATATCTGTTTCACAAAATTAACCCGTGAGACCGTCTTCCATGAGTTTTTGTGTTTTCCGAAAACGCAGAGGAATTTAATGGATTTGATCATATTGTTGAAATCTTATCAAAATTAAAAGGGATTTTAAAATTAAACGAATAAAATAGTGTTGTTAATTTATATCTTAAGTTGAAACTGTATAATTTTCAAACACCAAATGAAACTCTTAATACGCAAATGTGGTTTAAGGTTCAAAAGAAGTCCAAAAAAATCCAATTCCCAATTTATTTATCTATCATTCGATTTTGATTTTATCAAAGTACCCGAAATTCTATCGATTTTTATTTGATAGAAATATTGAAAATTTTCTCCTATCAGATGGGAATTTTTTACTTATATTACAGAATAATATTCAGTTGTACGAGTTAATTAATTTTTTTTAGAGAAAGTTGTACGAAATTTAGATGTTGAATAAGGGCAGTAAAACTGACCCAAGAAATAAAAAAAATGAATTAAATTACATCCACACACTCTTAAGATTTAATCAAATTACACGAGCTTGAAACTTTGTAATGTCAACCAAAACCTCAAGAGTATCTATCATAATCTAATTATTCAAACAATGCAAAATATCAATTTTAATCATATATGTATCATAATCTAATTATTCTGCTGCTTATGACAATCCAAGTGAAAGACTACATTAACTTAACTCGTTTATACTTCGAAGAAGTTGAATTTCGGATACCTTTTCGTGTTACTGCATATGGAGCCGATGCTGATCGCATATAAGGTGATTTGTCAATATATGCATATCTTTCATCACTATTCCAGTACAAGATGATCCGATTTGTAGACGCATGCGACCAACTATCACCTGTCCAGGCAAAGTTTTATAATCCATTGGGATGAACAGAGTTACATTTGGAATCAAAGCATGGTTTAAAAATAAAAGGTGGCAAAGTTTGTATTTTCAAGTATATTATGGCATCAACTGCACTGAGTTGGAGCTGGGACGCACCCCTGCTGGGTGCGTTCAAGAAGATATGTGTCCGATCTTGAGAACGCAGAGGGGGTTAAGTGCTACACTGTTTGTGTGCAATTGTGGGCGGCAAATCAAAGACATGAAAAATCATTTTTAAAGGCAAATGAAAATTATTCATAGATGATGGGATACTTACCAAGAGCAAGAGTCAACTGAAATGAACCTTCTGAGTATTTCGTGGCGACCTGATTCAACAGAACTACCTGCATCATGGTTCAGGTAGTCATAAGTTGTAGAGTATAACCGTCTCTGTGCTGTATCAATAAGAAGGAATTATTTTGTCTAGGTGATAACAAATAGTCAGATGTCTTACTGCCAAACTGAATTTCTTGGCAAGTTTCATGAGTTTTAAGGCCAGTCCACCAAGAAGCCGAGTCCTCAGAGCCACGTCCTCGAAATCTTGGCGGAAGTGAAAAGTGATGCTATCAACGATGACAACCTTAATCTGTGACAACAGCAGGACACCGAAACATCAGAAACAAGACACCTCAAATGGTAAACATTGCGGTCAGAACCACCAGTAATTTTATTATACCTACATCTTTATGCTCAGAAATGAACTTCTCCAAATAATTTACAACCGCAATTTGCTCGGTGTAACTGCACACACGGAAAAGAAATATATTGTCAAGAAAATCCTTTGGCTCTTTATTCACTTGACATGCATGGAAATCCTTTGTTGGGAGGCTGTTATATTCTTTAATGTCCTCTGCACATGCCTCCGCAATTTGTAAAGCACGCTCCACCATAAAACTGCCTTCGGTGTCTGACCATCGCAAAATACAATCTATTAACTTAACATTAGAAGAGAATAGCTACAACAGATTCATACTAGTTACCGATAAAATAGTCATCGCAAAAACTTGCCAATATAAATTGCCTTTCCTTCAAGCCCACCACAATCAGATGGAATTTGGACATTTACAGCTAGCTGAATCCTAAATTTTCCATGTTGAAAAGTGAAGTAAATATGAAGCTTTTGTGCAGAAAATAATCAGGGGGTGGGGGAGGAGACGCTGCTTACCCAAGTTGTGTTTTACCAATGCCTGGAACTCCACCTAGTAGAATAAGAATATAATTTATGTTGACATAGACAGGAATACAGAAGAATAACACTTCTTATTGGGAAAAATTTTAAAATAAACTTCAGTATATGACAACATAAGATAACATATTTTTTTTTAGAGATTTACCAATCTCGGTAACTTCTTTACAACTAATTCCTCCTCCTAGGATGTCATCCAAGTTCGAGCAAGATGTGGTGATACATATAGAAGATTCTTCCTCGTTAAGCATATTCCAGGCTGTCTGTGCTCCTGAACAATGAAATTTTGCTGAGCTATCGATTGATAACTTCTACAACGAGGAGTGACTGATGCTGTGAGATGGTATCACAAAGATATGAAAGAAAAAAGGAGTATCTGATTTGGCCGTCATCACTTTGTTTGAAATCTTATTGCAACAAGTTAAAGTGTTTTTCTAGAGATTCTACTATTGAGCATAGCTGCTCTTCTGACTGGTTCCCCGAAATAAACTGGTGATCAGAGCCAGATAATCAATGAATGATGAGTTCACTAGTGTCCTTCCTGATGTAATAGAACTGAAATTTTAAGCATTTAATCCTATAACAACTACATATATCATACTTCTTAACTAGGTAAAAAATCATTCATGATAAAACAGAAAGAACAAAAGGGTTGCAATTCTCTTTATATCCCCTTTCTCTATGAATTGATTTAGCACAAATTTGTCAAACTTTACAGCATGTCAGGTTGAAAATCCACAGTGATATGACATTCCTTCACATATGTGCACTCGGTCTCTCGATGGCAAAAGCAAGCAACGATCATATTTACTGCAGTAATAATAATCTATTAAAAAATCAAAATAAGCAAGAACCAGAAACTCAAAAGTGCTGCTCGACTAGCTATTTTTGTTATTATAAATTACATAACGAAGAATCGCCCAAAAATATTGAATAAGTCTCACCATAAGATTCAGAAGCTTCTGAAAATGACAATCTTAAGGAATTTATAGAAGGATTCTCTTCCAACAATCACTCCATAATTTTAGTTGTCTAGAAGAACATGGTATCATAGCAAATACTTACCATTTACAATTGACCGGCTTCTTCCTTGGTCAATTTTGTCCACCCCACTCCTCCCGGATGCAACTCTTAGAATCTCGAGTGCCTCATTTTCAGAAATCTTCAGATCTGGTTAACACATCACACAAAAAAATTTAATACATTGCTCAAAAGGACATGGAATGACCACTGATGAGTAAGCCTTGCCATCACGAATTACATAATAAAAAACTGCCATCTTTTCCTCTAGACTAAATCATCTCTCTGATTAAAAAAAAACGAAATTCATTAGTGAAAAACAGAAATGTACAGTTGAAGGATAACTTATCTTTCCAATCCATCTATCGAAACTATAAGTACACAACTTAAGAAGAATATTAGTCATGCCACAAATAAGTTACAACATTGTGTATGCAGATCAATAAAGAATTCCAACCAAATAATAACGAGCTAAATAGGGATTCTTTGAGTTCTTTATCCAGTTGTGCCCAAATCGCGACCCAATATTTGATGATATCCCATAAGTTGGGACATAGCTTCTTCTAGTCCTTCATAGATCTATTTGTTCCTTTTTCTCCAAAGCTCCTCGCAATAAATTGCCATTATCACCAACTTCCATAACTTTTGTAATGTTTTTAACTCTTTCAAACATATAGTCGGCTTCCCACAAGTTTGTAACTCTTTTCGGTCACACCCGATGAAAATCAAAATTCTTCCCGTATCTTAAACTTGAAAGATGCTATGAATTTGCAAGACACAAAGATATAGTGTCTAAATTCACCGTGTTTTTTTCCCCTGAATTATTGGGTCCCAAATTGAAAGATTATTGTTTTTAAGTACTTGAACACAAACTTAAAATCACTTCATGTTTTGTTTGATAGAGGAGCCAACCTCTTCTTTAAAGCGTGAGAATCTTCGAAACCTAACCACCATTGAACTAGAGCACTTGGCGTAATAACAAGCTGTCAGACGACAATAACTTGAAAAACAAAAACAAAACATTGTTCTCCCAAGATGGCCACTATAATCAAGAAATCTAAAGATTCATATGCGCATTATGCACGAGAATTCGCATCACACACTCACCTTGAGCTAGGTGAGAAGGAGAAACAGAGAAAAGGGATGAAATAGAAATGTATCCCGCTGAAATGAGCTTCCCTCTCTGCGATGCCGAAATGGGTAGGCTCGATACTTCCATCTGGGTGGTACGGATGCGTGGGTAGTGATCTTCGGTGGAGATTTTATGCTCTATTGTGCCGGGAAATGAATTTCATCCCTTAAACAAGTAGAAATCCATTTTCAATAAATATCTTGGCATGAAAATAAACAAAGAAATTGCAGAAAAAAGATTTATTTCTTTGTATTCCGTTGTAAAATTTTGTGGGTGAGTTCCTATCACAGTGGGTGGTTGGATTCTGATAGAAAAAAAAAAATCTAACCTATAAATTGTTAGAGAAATTACTAACAACAATAACGTAGAAACGAATTTGTAGAGATAAAGCAATAATCGAAACAAGTGTGATGTTTACAGTATGACTATCGTGTAAAAGAAAGCAAAACCAAACCGAGGCCTGTAGCATGTACAGTTTTCTTAAAACAGATTCGTCCCCTCCTGTATGTGATTCGAGGATCGTTTTGGACGTCTGTTTCCCAGGATACAACGGAACAACCAGCAGTGATTTAGCACGAGACACTACTACGGCGAACTGAAAACGTACTTTTACTTATTCACCGAGATTTAACGGAGTCCAAATGAAAAGTTAACAATATGAAATGCAAGAGAATGCTTGAAAGAGAAAAGATTTTCATGTACTTGAAATGAGGAAATAAACTCCACTATTTATAAGCTCCAAAATGCACACCAAGAGTCATGCAAGATTAATTAACTCAATTAATCTTCTCAATAACTCAAGAATATGAAGAGCCAAAACTCTTCAACTAACTCAAGAATGTGGAAAGTCAAAAGACACTCCACAATAATGAGTCATAACCAACTCAAGAATGTGGAGAGCCAAAAGGCACTCCCACATTCATGAGATATAATTTTTATTCAAATTTCCAACAATCCCCCACATGAATGAAAATGATACAAATCTTGGTGACAAAGTTCTACAGTTGAATCCTGCATAGGATAGGTAGGTGTTACCCTTTGAACCTTCTCTTATAAAATATATTTGCTTTATTAGCTGACCAGTAGACATGTTGTCCTTGAACTGTTCTGTCGTTTATGTAAATTAAGATATATTTCACACAAGACTCTCCCTGATACTATTCAGTTCTCATGATCGTGTTCGTTTTGGCCATGAACACTTCTGCGAGAGGGTCTAGAATTGAGCCCTGCAATTCCTTCGAAGTGGCCCCACTTCTTTCTCACATAGGTGATTCTATATTGCTTCTCATCACAATCATTAAAAGCCATAAGCTTATCCTCAACATTCACTGTTTTATAATAGGAATGGACTAGGGATAACCCTTACAGTGATTCTCCAAATTAGTGCGATTAGGTTGTCCCATTGAACCTAGTTCTTGGGTTCTCTAGTCAGCGAAGGTTGGGTTTTCCTTCGCACCAATTTATTCTATAGGCTTGAGCCACATTCCCTTTGACGATTTCGCAACTAACTCTCTGTTTAACCCCTTGGTCAACGGATCCACAATATTATCCTTTGACTTTACATAGTCAACAGAGATAACTCCAGTTGAGAGTAGTAGTCTAATGGTATTATGTCTACGACGTATATGTTTAGACTTACCATTATACATTTTTTTTTGTGCCCTTCCAATTGCAGATTGGCTATCACAATGTATACATATCGTCGGCACCGGTTTTTCCCATCTTGGAACATCTTCTAAGAAGTGACGCAGCCATTCAGCCTCTTCAGCACACTTGTCAAGAGCTATAAACTCAGATTTCATCGTGGATCTGGCTATTACAGTTTGTTTAGAAGATTTCCACGCAATTGGTGCACCTCCTAAAGTGAATACAAATCCACTTGTAGATTTTGAGTCTTTCATATCAGATATCCAATTTGCATCACTGTATCCTTCAATAACAGTAGGATATCTAGTATAGTGCAGCCCATGATCCCGAGTGTACCTTAAGTATCTTAGCAATCTGGTAATTGCTTTCCAGTGTTCAACACCTGGA
Source organism: Primulina huaijiensis (assembly GCF_012295235.1). NCBI lineage: Eukaryota > Viridiplantae > Streptophyta > Magnoliopsida > Lamiales > Gesneriaceae > Primulina > Primulina huaijiensis. The sequence continues at coordinate 13,882,722 of NC_133315.1, read as the reverse complement.
TTACTCGTGAATCTACTTAATTTTCCTACTGCATAGGTTATGTCTGGTCTTGTACAACTCATTAAGTACATCAAACTTCCAATGACTCGAGAGTATTCTAATTGAGACATACTTTCACCTCGATTCTTTGATAGATGCTGACTGGTATCTATCGGGGTTCTAGCCAATGCAGAGTCATCATTATTGAATTTCTCAAGTATTTTGTCAACATAATGTGACTGGCTTAGGACTAGTCCTTCTGATGTTCTATGGATTTTAATTCCAAGGATTACATCGGCTAAGCCCAAATCTTTCATGTCAAATCTTGAGTTCAATAACTTCTTGGTGGATTTGATCATCTTATCATTACTATCAATGATAAGTATGTCATCTACGTAAAGACATAAAATGACATATCCAATTTCAGTGTTCTTTATGTATACACATTTGTCACATTCACTGAATTTAAATCCACTTTCTATCATGGCTTTATCAAATTTTTTGTGCCATTGCTTTGGTGCTTGTTTTAAGCCATACAGAGACTTCACCAGTTTACAAACCTTATTTTCTTGTCCAGTCGCAGAAAATCCTTCAGGTTGTTCCATATAAATTTCCTCTTCTAAATCACCATTTAGAAAAGCTGTCTTTACGTCCATTTGGTGTACTTCAAGATTCCGCAAGGCGGCAATCACAAGTATCACACGAATAGATGTTATTCTTGATACAGAAGAATATGTGTCAAAGTAATCAAGTCCTTCACGTTGATGGCAACCTTTAATTACCAATCTGGCTTTATACTTATCTATGGTTCCATCTGATTTCATTTTCCTTTTGAAAACCCATTTACAGCCTAGTGGTTGGCTTCCCGGAGGAAGATTTACTAACTCCCACGTATGGTTTTGTAAAATGGATTCCATTTCAGAATTGATAGCTTCTTTCGATAGAGGTCCCTCAGATTAACTCATTGCTTCCTTGAAGCTTTGAGGTTCACTTTCCATCTTGAAAGTGATGAAATCTGGGCCAAAGGATTTCTTAGTCCTAGCTCTCTTGCTACGTCTAGGTTCAATGTCTTGATCAAGCTCTTGTTCTTCATCAATTGTCTCATATAATCTTTTGGATGAACATGGCTCATCCTTAGATTTGTATGGAAACATGTGTTCAAAGAACGAAGCATTACTTGATTCCATTATCGTATTCTTGTGAATATCAGGTATTTTAGATTCATGTACAAGAAAACAATATGCGCTACTGTTTTGAGCATATCCAATGAAAATACAATCAACAGTTTTTGGTCCTATCTGTACTTTCTTTGGAGTGGGTACTGCTACCCTGGCAAGACACCCCCACACTCGCAAGTATTGGTAGGAAGGACTTCTACTTTTCCATAACTCGTATGGACTTTTATCTTGTTTTTTCTGGGGCACCTTATTTAAAAGGTAATTTGCTGTTAGAACAGCTTCCCCCCACATGTTCTGTGGTAAACCAGAACTTAATAACAACGTATTCATCATTTTTTAAGGTACGATTCTTTTTCTCTGCAATACCATTTTGCTGAGGAGAATAAGGTGCAGTTCTTTCGAGTTTGATACCTTGTTGAGCACAAAACTCAGCAAATGGTGATTCATATTCACCTCCACGATCACTTCTTAGCACATTAATTTTCTTGTTAAGTTGGTTTTCAACTTCACTCTTATATTGGACAAATTTGTCAATAGCTTCATCCTTACTTTTGAGGAGATACACATAACAAAATTTTGTGCTATCGTCAACAAAAGTAATGAAGTATTTATTTCCACCACGAGTTTGTACACCTTTTAAATCACATATATCACTGTGAATTATATCAAGTGGTTCACTATTTCTTTCAATAGTTCGAAAAGATGATCTTGTTAGTTTTGCTTCAACACAAGTTTCACATTTGTGTTGTTTATCAATTTGGAATGCATGAATGTTTTTCATGTTAATTAATCTACGAATTGTATCGTAATTAACGTGTCCAAGTCTACCATGCCATAAACAAGAAGACTCAAGCAAGTAAGCAAAAGTTTTATCTTTATTCATCACAGGCTTAACAGCCATAACATTGAGTTTAAATAACCCATTACAAACATAATATTTGCCAACAAACATTCCACTTTTCGACAAAACCACCTTATCTGACTCGAAGACAATGCGGAAACCATGCTTGTTAATAAACGACCGGACACCAAGTTCTTGTGGATGTCAGGTACATACAACACATTGTTCAACGTCAGTTCTTTTCCAGATGTCATCTTTAGGACAACTTTTCCTTGACCCTTGATTTCAGAAGTGGCGGAATTTCCCATGAATAGTTTTTCCCAATTCAAAGATTCATCAAGAATAGCAAACATCTCCTTGTTGGAGCAAACATGGCGAGTGGCACCAGTGTCGATCCACCACTCCCTTGGGTTAGAACCTACCAGGTTAACTTCTGATATCACAGCACAGATATTCATGTTCGAAACCTCCTGAGCAATGTTCTCTACCACATTCAACTCTCGGTTTCTCTTCGGCTTCTTACACTCAGAGGCCTTGTAACCCATACCATCACAGTTGTAGCATTTCCCAAAAAACTTTTTCTTCGAAATGCCTCCCTTGGGTCCCAGGTTCAACCTTTTGGAGAAGGCAAAGGTTCTCTTTTTCGAGCTTTGACCATGCTCGACGACATTTGCTTTAGCAGCAATAGGAGAAAACAATCGTCTTTCCGAACTCTTGTTGTCTTCCTCGATGGAAAATCGAACAACGAGCTCTTCAACATTCATCTCCTTGCGCTTGTGCTTCAAATAATTTTTGAAGTCCTTCCAAGCTGGTGGTAGCTTCTCAACAATAGCAGCCACTTGGAATGATTCGCTCAAAGTCATCCCCTCACCGTGAATCTCGTGAAGAATCACTTGGAGTTCTTGAACTTGACTGATAACCGGCTTTGAATCCACCCTTTTTAAGTCCAGAAAGCGGCCAACAAGAAACTTCTTGGCCCCGACATCCTCGGTTTTGTACTTTTTGTCAAGGGATTCCCACAGCTCTTTAGCCGTTTTCTTTTCGCAAAACACATTGTAGAGCGAATCGGCCAATCCGTTTAGTACATAGTTTCGCATAAGAAATCAGAATGATTCCATGCCTCCACCGCACTAACAGATTCAACATCTCCCTCACCCTCTGTGAGTTTAGGAGCATCCTCAGACAAGAATCTGGCCAGGTTCAGCATCGTCAAGTAAAACAGCATCTTCTGCTGCCACCTTTTGAAGTCCACACCAGTGAACTTTTTACGCTTTTCACCATGACTGGTTGGGACAGCAACCGCAGCAGCACGTGGGGTAACATGAGGGACAACTTGAGCCACAGTAGGGACAACATAACCAGTTTCCCTTTGCACGCTGGTTTCAGTAGCCATATATGAAACAAACCACGTAATGAGTAATCTGTTTTAAGTTTGTTAGAGAAATTGCTAACAACAATAGCGTAGAAACGAATTTGTAGAGATAAAGCAATAATCGAAACAAGTGTGATGTTTACAGTATGACTATCGTGTAAAAGAAAGCAAAACCAAACCGAGGCCTGTAGCATGTACAGTTTCCTTAAAACAGATTCGTCCCCTCCTGTATGTGCTTCGAGGATCGTCTTGGACGTCTGTTTCCCAGGATACAACGGAATAACCAGCAGTGACTTAGCACAAGACACTACTACAGCGAACTGAAAGCGTACCTTTACTTTATCACCGAGATTTAACGGAGTCCAAATGAAAAGCTAACAATATGAAATGCAAGAGAATGCTTGAAAGAGAAAAGATTTTCATGTACTTGAAATGAGAAAATGAACTCCATTATTTATAAGCTCCAAAATGCACACCAAGAGTCATGCAAGATTAATTAACTCAATTAATCTTCTCTTTAACTCAAGAATACGAAGAGCCAAAACTCTTCAACTAACTCAAGAATGTGGAAAGTCAAAAGACACTTCACAATAATGAGTCATAACCAACTCAAGAATGTGGAGAGCCAAAAGGCACTCCAACATTCATGAGATATAATTTTTATTCAAATTTCCAACATAAATTTTATCTAAAAAATTAACGTTTTAATAGTGTTTAATCATATTTTGTTGTGCTTCAGTCTAGGTTGACGGTTCTCCACGTTTCATACTCAGTCCCGTTTAATCCATGATTTTTACAACAATGCTCGTGAGCCATATCAAAAGTTTTTGTTGAACTTTTTAAAAAGAAATAATGCAAGTTCTTGGTGGGAAAAGTTTGTAAATTTTATTACTGATAAAATTATATGAAAAGTAAATGTATAAATGAACTGAATCAAGCCGAATATTAATAAAATTTAATGTTAGAATTAGTGTAACGTCCCAAAAATTTGAAGGTCTACGTGAACCACATGCATGCAAGTTATTAATTTTTTTTGATATTTTATTAAATCGTTTTAAAGCATTAAATGCATGTTTATTTTATTAATTTGTGTTTAATTATTTTTATGCATTTTATGCATAATTCATGCATGGTAATAGTTATTTATGAAATTTTAAAAGTTTATGCATTAAGGTTTCTAGATGCATTTCACGTTCGATCGAGGAACGAAGACCGGAGAATTACCAGGAAAATTATTTTAATTACATGATTTATTTTTTATTAACTAATATAAGGTGTTTTTAAAGAGTTTTTTTTTTCCAAAAATGAGATTTTATTTGGTATTTTTACCCGAAGGATTTTATTTTTAACAGTACGTAAATTTTATCGAATCGGAGGACTTTTTAAGGGTTCGACTAATATTTTCAAAATCTTTCCGACACGAAATATTTTTCGGGAGTGTGTTGGGATTTAATGGGCCTACTTTTAAGCTTATTAGGCTTAAATATCTTTTTAAACTTTTAAATAACAATTAGGCTCCATTTATTTAATCTTAAACCATATAATTAGCACCTAATTATTCCCCTAAGCTCTCCACTTAACCTAATCACTCTTCATCAGCCGCTCACCCCCTCCACTCACAAGCTTTCTCGTGATTTTCTGCTGCAAAGTTTCAGTGAAACCATTTTCCTCCTCAAGCAAAGAGCTCCTCCCTTCGGTAGTTGGCTCCTCGATCATTTGTCCAAGATTATTCACCAAATCACGCATTGTATCTTTTACGCATCATACCTGTCATATATGCTGGTGAACGTGTTTTGCATGAAAACTCTCGATCTAACAACAAGGATGCAAAGCTATCGTTTTTATTTTCACGTTTCTTTCATTTTTCGAATGTTGCTCACGTTTTCCTGGTTGCTGTGCAAGGGGCTGCTGCTGTCGGTTGTTAAGGGCTGTAAAAGGGTGTCAAGGAATTGTCTTGGGGTTGAGAACCTTTGGCAGATCGTGCAGTGTGAGGGACCGAGAGCAAGGCTTTGATGGGGTGGCTCGATCTTTGATTTTTCAGCTTGCAGGGTTCAACCAGCATTGCAGGGACCTCGCTGAGGCTTAGACCAGACCCTGGTGGTTTTGAGACTAGGCTTGGAAGGGCTCGGATCGTGCTGGAACCATCCCAAGCGCTGTGGATCAAGAGGGTAGAAGCTTGGCTTCGGTTTAATAGTTTGGGGAGAATAGCGAGTTGTAGGGGGCTGCGGCTTGCATGGGGTGATTTGCGTGAGTTCTTGGGGTCCAGAGTAGTCCTAAGGTGGTCTAGGGGAGGCCGAGTCATGGCTGGCTCATCGGGTCTAGGCTAGGAACGAAACAATGGGGGGTTAGCTCACTAGGGATGAGGCGCGCATGTGCTGTAATTTCTAGCAGCATACCAGCAGGGTTTTTAGGGTTCTAAGGGGTTCGAATTGGGTGGATTCAGGTCTGGTATAGTGTTATTAAGTCATGTTTTAAGTTTGGTAAAATTTGGTTAAGTTTCGAGTCGGTTCGGGTTAAAACCGGGACCCCGTTCCAAGTTTTAAAACGAATCGGTTAAGTTATGAATTGGGCTCGAGTTTACATCTAGGAATGCTTTTAAAAATGTTTTGGGACATTTTAAGGAGTTTGGTAAGCTTCGGGTCAATTTTAGAGTTCCATGGGTGAAACAGTAATTTTTGGGTTTCCAGGGGCAAAATGGTCATTTTGCAATCGGGGTGAGATTTTGGTCATGGTAGCGCCCTGGGCACAAATTTATGATATTTTAAATGTTTATGCATCACGCTTATGATTTATATGAAATTATGATAAATGCGGTGCATGCTTGGTTTTAAGGAAAAAGATGTGTATATGCATGTTTGTATTTAAGTGATGAATATGATGATACGTTTTTGAAGGAAGTGATTTAGTTGTGACTAACACGATGACACGATGAAATGTAAGGCCGGGACTCAGTGGGCAGGTAATGCTGTCGCTGATGATCCTCGTAGCCGGGTACCACGGTTACACGCATGGTTCGCCGGAACGGCCGTTCCGAAACGGGAACGGTGACCGCCGTTACAAAGTTCTAGGGCAAATCAGTGATTGTTTTGTAGCGTTATTCTTCGCCTTTTAAGCGGCGATTTAACGACGATGCGGAACGGAATAGACGAGCGGAACGGGAAATTCGAATTTTCAACTTTCACATGGACATGAGTTTTGTTTTTGTTGATGGAGAAGAAGATGATTGAAGTGGTGAGTTGGAAAGAGGAAGTGAGACATGACACTAATTGCTCTACATAAAAAAAGACAAAAAAGATCATCCGATTCAGAAGTAAATTTGTGATGTAAATAATAAACAAATGAAGCCAAAAAATATATAATATAAAATAAAGAAAGTTTTCAATTTATAAAACAAATAATATGTGTAATTGTACAATAATTGTGTTGTGTGAGCTGTATGAACAAGGTGTTTTTTTTTCCCATTCTTTTTTCTTCTTCAAGTTTCTTTCGGTATGTGCTTCAAAAAAAAAAAGGTTTCTTTCGGTATCACATAAAATTTTTAAAAATCTTCTCATTGATTGCCTTTTGCCGAGTTGGTGCTACATCATTTTATTTGCGGATTGTTTTTTCATTTGGATTTGCAAGCCAATCATCGATAAATTTTAAACAAGGTGATGTTTTTTTCTCTCTACTTGTTTGTCAACCTTGTTGAAAATATAATCATCGACAAATTTTAATTATCCCAAATCCCTCTCTTGATTTTGTAGAATGACTCCAAAACCCGATATTGGTTGGGAGTTCGGTCACATCATAGGTGATGATCGGAAGATAATAATATGCAAATTTTTCTGGAAAAACCATAAACGGAGGAATTATGAGATTCAAAGAACATATTGCACTTGTTAGTGGAAATGTCCAGGCATGTTATAAATCTCCCAAGGAAATATCATTGATGATCCGAAAACATTTTCAAGATTCAAAGACAAAAAGAAATATATTGAAAAAGAAAAAAGAACTTGGCTTAGAATCAATTCAACAAAGCGTTCATGGATTGGAAAGTGAAAGTAGTGGTGAAGACGCTTCAGAAGATATTGAAACTCAACAATTGCGAAAAGCGTTGAAAGAAAGCTGTAACACTAGAGCTTTTGAGGAAGAGATGCGTAACCGATATGGTCAAGGTAAACAATATATATAATTTCATTAAATCATGTGTGTATGCAATTAATAATTTTTTTTATATGTATGATAGTAAATTTTTAATTGTAGGATTTATCGGTTCTAGTTCATCGTCTGGTTTGAATCCTGGTTTGAAAAGAGAGATGCATCGTAGCTTGAGTGTAAAAGAAAAATCTAAATTGTCATCAAAGGGGATTGACTCTTTTATGTTTCCCTCAAAGCATAAGAGTATAAAAAATTGATTTGGTACGGAAAAAGTTAAGGGAGTTGGAAATGCTATTTCAAAATGGTTTATATATAATGCTATTCCATTCAACACAGCAGATAGTGGACCATATTATCAATCTATGATTAATACCATTGAAGAAGCTGAACCTGGAATAAAAGGTCCATCGGGACGCCAAATTGGTGGGTTTTTTTTGGAAGAAGAGGTTGATGAGATAAATGGCTATCTAAATGCTTTGAAATCTAAATGGTCCAAGTATGGATGTACGATTATGTGCGATGGTTGGAGCACACACAACAAGCATCCTATCATTAATTTTATGATTCACTGTGATCGTAATATGGAATTTCATAGTTCAGTTGATTGCACCAACAAATCAAAGACTGCTGATTTCATTTTGTCTCTAATGAATAAAGTTATTGACGAGATTGGTGAAGAAAATGTTGTGCAAGTGGTTACAGATAGTGAAGGTGCAATGAAGGCTGCAGGTGCAAAATTGATGATGGAAAGACCCCATTTGTTTTGGTCCCCTTGTGCAGCACATTGTCTTGACCTCATTTTAGAAGATGTATGTAAGATGCAAAATGTGAAAAAATGTATCGAGAAAGCCAAGCAAATCACAAGTTTCATCTATAATAGTGATAAAGTTGTGAATTTGATGAAAACATTTACCAACGATCGTGGATTGTTGAGACCATGAATAACCCACTTTGCTACAGAATTTATCTCAATTGAAAGTCTTGTTCGGCATGCTTCAGATTTGAATAGAATGTGCAATTCAACTGAGTGGGAAGAAATCAATAATACCAGTAGAAGAAGAAAAGAAGCCGAAAAAATTACAGGGATTATAATGGAAACAAGATTTTGGAAGAGAGCTCGTGATATTTGTGCTGCAATGGAACCACTTGTAAAAGTTTTAAAGTTGGTTGATCAAGAAAAAAAGCCAACAATGTCAATTATCTATGAAGCAATGGATAGAGCGAAATTGACAATAAAAGAAAATAATAAAGACTGGCAATCATATTGGGATGTTATTGATAATCGGTGGTACAATCAATTACACCAACATTTGCATGCTGCATGTAATAATATAATTTATATGATTAAATATAAAATATAGAGCATGTCATCGAAATCATTTATATCTTCCATATTCTAATTTGTGATTTTGTTTATGATATTTCAGCGTATTTTCTAAATCCATCACTTCAGTATTCTGGAACTTGTGTTTATAATGACGAGGTCAGACAAGGAATAAAAGTTGTAATCAAGAGACTTGAACCAGACTTGAGTGCTCAAGTTTCGGCGATTAGTGAGGTGTAAACATATACATACATATATATGTATATATATATATATATATTATATGTATTAATTTTTCTTACTATATATTTCATATATAAATCGTAATAAATTTTTCATTTTTTCTTTGAGATTAAATTGTTCACGGAGCAGATAGGTGAATTTGGATAATCACTCGCAAAATTGGCAGTAAAAAAAAGTCTCCCAGGTTTATTGTTTTTTATTTGAGTTTAGATTTTAATATAAATCGTAAATTTAAAAATATATATCTTATTATGTTATTTGTATCAGCTGAATGGTGGAATGACTATGGTGACGACGCTCCACACCTTAAAAAAATTGCAACAAAAGTTTTAAGCCAAACATGCTCATCTTCTGGGTGTGAGAGAAATTGGAGTACATGGTCTCTCATACACACAAAGCTTCGTAATCGTTTGGCTGTAGAGAAGCTACACAAATTAGTTTATGTTCATTATAACATGTGGCTCAGGGTACGAAACTTGATGTGTGGAAAAGAAGATGACGATTATTACAGCCCTATAGACCTCAACCACATTTTTCATGATGACAATATCTTAAACGAATGGATAAAGGATAATGAACATCCTGTTTTACAAGATGACAATTTGGCATGGCTAGATGAAGGAATTCAAAATATAGATGCTGAAGAAACCAACATAACCACTAGTGTTCAGAGTCGTGGAAAAAAGAAGAAACATGCCCAAATGTCATCAAAGTTGAAAGGAAAATAAGTTATATCGAGAGATGATAGTGAAGATAATGATAATAGTGGTGATAGTGATGATACAGATGACGGAAATAATCAACAAGGACGTGGAAAATATCATAAATCACAAGATACAACAAATGATCAAAGTCATCAAGATGACCAACATATCGCAGGTATGACATGGGCAAAAGGAGATGAAAATTATTATGCAACACAAGATACTGATCATGGTTATCGTCCTGGAATTGAGGAACAACGTCGTTTCTTGGAAAGTTTATCAGAATTCTCTAGTGCTAATGATAAAGAACATTAAGCTGATTCTACTCAACCATACATGGGTGTCCAAGAACATATAAGATGTCTTGGATTGGGGGGGAAATCGACAAATTCAAATGACAGATAATTATGGATCGATGAGTTACAATTGGGACTCTCAGCATGTTGAGTATGATCCGACTGAATATCAATCAGGTGGATATGGATATCAGGGTAATTATAATTCTAGACACGATTTTTTTAATAGATCATTTGATTTTTCAACATCTGGTACACATGAAATTAGACATCGTGGATTTGATTATGGGTCGTCTCAATATATTGGTGATAGATACAATGAATCTTCATCATCTATATGGCGTGGTGTTGGACGTCATGGTCCCGAGTATAGATCTTCAAGTACAGCTGATAGTTCTACTGTGTATCGTGGATTCGGATACTATAATCGTCATGACGAAACACTATTACAAAATCAGTCATCCCATTCTAATGATCTTTCGTCATCTCAATCTAATCAATATCCCTATGGACAATCACGTCAATATCCAAATGTTCGAAATCAATTTAATCTACGAGATACTGATGAAGAATATAACAATGATTTCGCTCCTCTGCGTCACTCTTCATGGTATTAGCTTTGGTATGCTATAATTTTTAGTGTGTATTTCTTATTGTGCTATTATTGTAAAATAGTTTTGTATTGATATATTAATTTGTAATAACTTCATATATTTTATTTTTTAGAATGATGTAATCTGTATTTAAATTTTTTTTACCAATTATTTGAATTTATTAATTTTTTTATACAAGCGTTCCGCAACCGTTCCGCAACATAACATTGGAACTGGAACGGTTGTTGCCGTTCCAAGCACCGCAACCGTTCCGGCGAACCACTTACACGTAGATGGATCCATCGACTGACATGATGATACAAAAGTCACAGCTAAACAACGGAATTCAAATTAAGAAAATTAACATGTATATGCTGATAAGATGATACATGCTATGATTATTAACATGTTTTGACAGGTCACGATTATGCACAATTTTACCACGAACATGAAATATATGTTGATTACGATATTTTTCACTGCTGCATGATAAGTATATGTACTTTTTACTTATGGTACATGTGTGTTGAGTTTTCAGACTCATTAGGCGTGTGTGATGCAGGTGAGCTAGATGATGAGGGGACTGGAGGTGCCGAACTCTGAGTAGGCAGACCTGGTTCGGTGACACGACCCGAAGACCACATGTTTTCCGCATTACGCTTTATGAGATTTGAGAGTGGATGAACATTTTCATACGTTGATGATTTTAAGATTTTTACTCGTTTATGTTTACGTATGATTTTGGATGAGTTTGATTAATTTAAACTGCACTATTTTTACGGTCAGATAATTACGATTATTTTAAATGTTATTTTGAAAATGTGAGCTTTTAAAAAAATGTTCAGTAGAATTTTAAAATGAGCAGACATTACAATTAAGCTCGAATTAAGCATATCCGAATTCGAGCTCTATTGAATCTCGAAATTTTTTTTAATTTTTGCTTGAGTTTGGTTCGAAAGGATATTCGAGTTCGAGTTTGACTCGAAAACTTCAGATCTATTCGTTAGGATAACAAAGTTTGAGAATGAAAGTTTGAATGTTCGAAAAGTGTGAAAACTAGAAATGTATATATATTTAATATATGATAATTATATTATATTAATAAAGTATTAAGGCTTACGAGCATCTCGTAAACTATCGAACAAAATAATTTTGACTCAAGTTCAGGTCGAAAAAGATCAACATGCTCGAGTTCAATAAATTCAAATATAAATGAAATATTTATGGAGTCATCTCAAAAAATTCGCGAATAAGTTCGATTCGTTTCCTGCCATAATGACAAGCTTATGCATTCATATATATAACATAATAATTAAATTAAGTATACGGTGGGATGAAATAAGTATACGGTGGGATGAAATATATTAGGTCGGATGCGATTTGACTAGTTATGAATTTTAATAAAATTTGAGCATCTCAACGGGTCCCACTCCTTTTAATTTAATGTACTATAAATAATTATTTTTGAAAATATCAACATAATAATAATAATTTAATAGATTTTTTTTTATTTTTTTAATGTGAATTATGGGAATTTTATATGGTATGCTGGCAAGGGGAATGAAATTTATTATTTGAACCTCCCAGACTTCCCAAAGTACGACCGACGGCCAGTGGCAGCGATCAGAGCTCGAAAATGGTGATGGCGGAGGAGCCAATATCTGTATCAGTAGCATTTCAAGCAGAAGAAGACGACGAGCTTGCTTCCAAAGAAACGATTCTGCTCAAATACTTCCTCATTGAATGGAACACCGTAAGGTCCATCCTCGACGACGTCGTTTCCGCCCGCCGCTTCTCGGATCTCTCTGCCGCTTACAAGATCCGGTCTATTGTATGCTTCATTCTCTTTACAAACTATACTTCAAGCTTACACTATTGGAATTACAATCTTCGACTATAGCTTAGTTTGATGTTGTAATGCGTGTTGCGTCATTGCTGTGTTGGGTTAACTGATTGATATGTGAAAAGTGTGTTCTTCGACTAAAAAATGGAAAATAAGTTGCATTTTAATTTCCTTTTTGGATTAAATGTCGAATAAATTTGGTCAGAAGTAAATTTACTTGAGAGTTACATTGGTGAAGCATGTGCTTATTTGCTTCTAAGAAAAGTTTGTTTATTTGGACATTTTTTTCTGTATGAAGTATGAAATGTACGGCATAATACTTACAACTAGTATTTATTTATATTTTTTTTTAGTTGCCGAACTTAATCACCCATTCAAACGGCCGAGACTGTGTTATTGATGTGTATATGTAAGGCTCTGAAGCTTCGGTGCTTACTACTTTGTCACACCGGATTGTGACTGAATTATGTGGTTGATGGGGAAGAATCTTGGACCCTTTAGTATTTAGATGGAGAAAGAGAGTAAGAAGTTTGATGATGTAACAGATATGTTTGTTCAAATTAATATATCCTCTACGAGATCACTTAAAAAAATTGTATTTCTGAGCCCCTGGCATTATTTCTGATTCCATGTTAGTTTTCACAATTTGCATTGAATGAGATATAATTGTGTTTTGCACCTACTAAATACTGTTTTATCTGAAGATTGTGGTAATTTTGATAGAATTGACATCATGGACACATTTATTGTATAGTCTTAATGTTTGTTACAAAATTTGAATGGGAGCATTAGTATTTCGCAGGTGATGGATTTTAGTGCAAGTAAGATTGCTTACAAATGGTTGGCTATTGAACTCTGATTTTTGTCACATGTAATGGAGTTTGGGCAAATGCCTTACTTATCGTAAGGTTATTTTGTGCAGATGGACAAATACCAAGAGCAAGGGCAACTGGTAGAGCCTTATCTTGAGCTTATAGTTTCACCTCTGATGTCAATTGTTCGCACAAGAACTGCCGAATTAGGGGTCACCTCTGATGAAATTCTCGAGCTACTCAAACCTATATGTATCGTACTTTATTCCCTGGTAACTGTCTGTGGGTACAAGTCCGTTCTCAAGTTCTTCCCCCATCAGGTTTCTGATTTAGAACTTGCTGTAGCTCTTTTGAAGAAGTGCCATGATTCAGGTGCTGCAACAGCATTGAGGCAAGAGAGTACTGGAGAGATGGAGACAAAGTGCATCACATTGCTGTGGCTTTCTATATTAGTTTTGATTCCTTTTGATATATCCTCTGTTGATACTAGTATAGCCAATGACAGTTATGCTGGCAGAGATGAGCTGCCTCCATTAGTGATGAGGATTTTAGGACTATGTAAAGACTATTTATCAAATGCAGGACCTATGCGCACCATGGCTGGATTGCTGCTGTCTAAGCTTTTAACACGCCCGGATATGTCGAAGGCATTTACCAGGTGTTTTATCATTGTCAGTGGCAAACATGAACCATTTTGTCAAGTGCATGTAAATTCATTTTGTAAGAGTGGAACCATGAACCTTTTAATTGATTTCTGTACGTATAACACTAATGATATGATTGAGAAAAATCCTTGCCTAAGTTTTTGTGCCTTTTGCCAATTATCATTTCAAAGTTTTATATTCAAAAAGGGTTTGGACTTATTGTTGATTTCTTTTAAGATTAATCCAACTCTGAGAACCAGAGTTAGTTGTTTCGTTTAAACCAAGTGGAGCTCATTTTCATGTTCCTCAGAAGGAAGATTACCAAAAGCAACCTAAATAGATTATACAACACTGAAGTGACTATCAACAAATATATCATGTCATATAAAGATGCTCTGACTTATTTCTTTAGCTTTATTTGTTTTCTTTCAGCTTTATTGACTGGTCACATGAAATTCTCTCATCCATGGAGGACACTGTGAGAGATCATTTCCTATTATTAGGAGTAGTGGAAGCTCTTGCTGCCATTTTCAAGGTTAATTTTAACTTGGCATGTAATTTTCTTTACTAATTTTTTATGCGAGATAAGAAGTCCATTATTTTCAGTCCCGACGATCAAGATATATGTATTAAACTGGCTTTACTCAGGGGCCAATTTCCACTGATTATTGGTTCTAATTTTTTATAATGTTAATTACATGTGTACGAAAATTGGAATTTCTTTCACTTATAGTTCTTTTGCTAGTCAAAATAAAAATCACAATGAAACTTTTGCTGTTCACTTTGGAAAAGGAATTTGACAAAAACAGTGTAAAAGTGGTCTTGTGATTTGGAATTGCACCAAAAGAAGGTCTAGACCTGTGCAAAAGAATGAATTTCTAAAAAAGTTTCTTTTCACATGCTAGCTTTTTTGTTCATTACTACCATAGTTGATCAAGGATCAACTTGAACGCTGTTTTGCTCCAGTATTGTAAATAATGATCATAATAATATTTGTTGCTGATCCCTCCTTCCAATCAGAATGCAACGGTCTTGTTTATTGAGTACTTTTCCTTAAATGCAGGCTGGTAGCCCTCCAGTGTTATTGAATGTGGTTCCAATTTTATGGAATGACACATCGGCTTTGATGAAGTCTCCTACTGCTTCTCGAAGTTCATTACTTCGCAAGTATCTAGTAAAGCTAACTCAACGGATTGGACTTACTTGCTTGCCTCATCGTTCACCAGCATGGCGATATGTGGTAAGATAAGATAAATAGAAATCTATGCCATTCCTTCTTCGTGGAAGGGAAAATAGTTATAATTTTATCTGTATTCCCTATCTTTGACTGCTGACTCAGTGCATCTGTATATAGCCACAACATTGATTCTATAAGGAATAAAATTATATCGGAGGATCGTTTCAAGTTTCTGCACTCTATGTTAAATTCTGATGTAATTTTTTTTCTAGTTTCTTCTCTTTGACTCCAGTTTAATTTCAACAGCAGTTTCTTTGCATTGTTAGTTGCTTGATGTTTGAGACTAACAAAACATTTTTGCATTTGTTGACTAAGATTCAGTTTTGTGCTTATCAATTACTTAAATTAACTTTTTCTTGCAAGGAAATATCTGAAAGTGTTTTTTCATTCGAACAAATCTTTGGTTTCTGTTACAATACTTTCCTGAGTTTTTAAAATAATATATCCCTTTATTTTTGCATTTCATTCAGGGTAGTAACAGCACTGTGGGAGATAGTATTTCTTCAAAAGTGAAACAAGATGGTAATCAAGAAAGTCATTCTGTGAATATTGGAAGTTGTAATCTCTCTGAAGATACAAGCTGCCTTGAAGAGGAACAGATGGATGTTCCAGAAATCTTAGAAGATATTATCGAACTATTATTGGCAGGATTGAGAGACACGGTATGTTTAGAGGATGAGATTCAACTGCTCTGACCACATCGCATATTTTGAGGTGGTTTGTTCATGGATAGTTACGATATGATGTATCATCTCACTCTTTTCTTTTGATGTTTATATATATAGCGTAAGTGTGTAGAAGTAACGTTATTCATCTCATCGCGTGATTGCAATAGCTGTGTTCTTGATATATTTAGTTTGTGCTCTGTTTTCGTATGTAGGACACTGTTGTACGATGGTCTGCTGCTAAAGGTATTGGTCGCGTTACGTCACGGTTAACATATTGTCTTTCAGATGAAGTCCTGTCATCTGTTTTGGAGCTTTTTTCCCCTGGTGAGGTATAGAGGCAATTTTTTCTTCAATTTTACAGGTGTTTTTCAATTTTTATGGGATGATTTTTTGTGCACTGCATAATTAAATATAAATTCATTTATTGATTAGATATTTTCTTTTGGAAACACTATCATGAAATTTAAATGAAACTATATTGTGCAAAACCTGCAGAATACCACAACTCGTTTGAAAATTCGTAAGAGTAAATCTGGTTGAAGTACATAATTGGGTGATCGATAATTTTCAATTGAAACTACCGTCCACTATGAGTATGGCAACCCAATGTGATAGATAACCTAGGCTTCAGTTTTATTTGATGTCATTTTGTTTATTTAACCCAAAATGAATGTATTGTTTTGTGTTTTAATTATACATGGATGGGTAAATACTAGAGATCTTAGGAAAGGATGGATTACCTGTTTCAATTTTTTTTATGTTTTGGTTGTTTTCCATCCCTCTGCCCTCTACCTCCATATATCTGTCCATTTTCTGGATGAGCCACCAGTGCTATCTATATCTAATATTTAGTTGATGATTAGTTTGCATCAGCTCATGACTACAAACCCTAATGTTGGTTTTAGTAGAACATTTATTCTAGAGAATGGTTGGGATGCTAGTTCTTCACGAGGAGCCCCAGCAGCGAAAAAAATTAAAACTGATTGAAGTGGTTGACTGTAAATCTGAATAATTTATAGTTTTTAGTGTGATTAGGAGAATAGAGAATGGTCAGATGAAATCTCATTTGATGAATAGCATGAACAGAGAAGAAATTGTTTCCTAAGTTAGGAAATAATGTCAAGTTGGCCATTCCAACAAGGCGGTTTTAAATTGAGATGCAATATTATACTTAAAATTGGAAGAACCAGAAACCCGAACTGGGTTAAGAAAGAAAAATTTTCAGCTCAGGATTGGTGTATTTGATTTATCATGCCATACACATATAAACCACTTGTAAAACAGGTAAGATGTGTTGTCATTGTTTATTCACTATGTAGCTCAGTATTATCAGGGCATCTAAGAGAATAATGGCATAGTTATGACTTATTCTTTCATCAGGATTGTTTATGCATTGTCATGTTGCAGGGAGATGGTTCATGGCATGGTGGATGCTTGGCATTGGCAGAATTGGCGCGTAGAGGATTGCTCTTACCTACCAGTCTTTCTAAAGTAGTTCCAGTAATTGTGAAGGTTAAGCTTCCTCTTCATGGGATAGTTTAAGTTTTGCTGTGACTTACACATCTCTTTTCTCCTATGCTCCTCCCTCTCTCCCACCTTTTACTTATGGTGCATCCATTTATTTAATTGCTTCTGTATATCATGTCAAGGTTGCCAGTTTTTGTATTCTCTTTCGGTCTTTAATGCAACACTTACCTGGGCTTATGTTTTGAATGTTGGGAAATTATACTCAAGCGATGCCGACCACGATGATAATATAATATCCAAAAATTGTGGAATAAAATAACCAAAAAAAATACAAAGATTTACGTGGTTCACCCAATATAGGTTACGTCCACGGAACACTGCAACTTTTATAACTAGAAGAAATATTACAAGTGTATACACCAATACACTCAATATTTCTCACTCTCAACCCGAGTATACCGAGAAAATAATTTCTCTAACTCACACAAGAGAATTCCCGCACTCAAGAAAAAAATACACTTTTTTTTCTATGCACTATCTTGTTATCAAAGCTGAAAAGCTTTTGATTTTGGGATACAATAACTGAAGGAATTGAGTTCTATTTATAACTAATTCTCTCGTTCAGTTTTATAAAAAAATACGATGTGAGATGTGGTTTTTTTATTATTTTATTTAATGTGGGCCCCACGCCATTAAATAAATCTCCTCTAACAATTCTCCTACTTGAAGACTTGATTCCAATCATGTCTTCACACCATCAGTGCAGCAGCTCATACCTCTTTTGTTAGTCCAGGAGACCAACTGAAGTCAAACACAAGTTCAGTTTTTCAATGATAACAGTTTTCGTGAGCATATCAGCTGGATTCTTGATTCTAAGAATCTTCTCAAGCTAATTCAAGTCTATAGTATAGTAGCTTGGGGATACGAGTGAGAAGGGAATGAAAATGCTTGTTTTAAACGGAAAGCTACCGGAATTAAAGATCGTTGAACACAGGTTGTGTGAAGCTGTATTTTTTGGAAAGCAGAAAAATGTGAGCTTTTCAAAAGAGGTCAGAGAACCGAAATCGACGGATTTGGAGCTGGTCCATACTGATGTATGTAGACCATCTCCTGTGACATCCCTTGGAGATCACTCAAGATATTATGCCACTACTGTTGACGATTCGAGCAGGAAATTTTGGGTTTAATTTGTGAAAAATAAATCGGATGTTTATGAGACCTTTTAAACAGTGAGAGTTAACCATGGAAGATGTGATGGATTCACTGTCATCCAATCACATGTGGGAGTTGTCAGAACTTCCTGAAGGTAAAAACGTTTTACATAGCAAGTGGGAGTACCGGTTAGAACATGATGGTA
This sequence comes from Primulina huaijiensis, assembly GCF_012295235.1. Taxonomy (NCBI): domain Eukaryota; kingdom Viridiplantae; phylum Streptophyta; class Magnoliopsida; order Lamiales; family Gesneriaceae; genus Primulina; species Primulina huaijiensis. Next base: position 13,864,024 of record NC_133315.1, on the reverse strand, counting down.
GCAAGCGGTACAAAGAAATACTTGGTGTCAAGAAATGAAAAAGACAATAACACATTTGAAAAGAATGTGAACTGCTGGAGCTGTGGTGAGAATGGTCACTTGAAAAAGAATTGCAAATCAACAAAGAACGACGCTAATGTTGTTATTGAGGAGGTACATGATGCTCTATTACTATCCATGGAAAGCCCGGTTGATTCTTGGGTTATGGACTCGGGGGCTTCGTTTCATACCACTGGTAATCGTGATGTATTCAATAATTACATTGCGGGAGATTACAGAAAAGTTTTCCTGGCTGATGGAAAACCTTTGGAAATAATTGGTATGGGTGATATCCGGATGAGTATGACAAATGGATTTGTCCGAAAAATCAACAAAGTAAGGCATATACCAAAATTGACACACAATCTGATTTCAGTGTGACAGTTTGACGACGAAGGTCATAAGGTGACCTTTGGTGATGGTTTTTGGAAAGTGAAAAAGGGAGCCATGATTGTTGTTCGATGAAAGAAAACTGGAACACTTTGTATGACTTCCAGTTTGATAAATAAATTAGCTTGAGAAGATTCCTGGAAGCAAGAATCCAGCCGATATGCTCACGAAGACTGTTATCATTGAAAAACTGAAGTTGTGTTTGACTTCAGTTGATCTCCTGGACTAACAAAGGAGGTATGTGCTGCTGCACTGATGGTGTGAAGACATGATTGAAATCAAGTCTTCAAGTGGGATAATTGTTAGGTGAGATTTATTTAATGTGGTGGGGCCCACATTAAATAAAATAATAAAAAAACCACATCCCACATCGTATTTTTTTTTATAAAACTGAACGAGAGAATTAGTTATAAATAGAGCTCAATTCCTTCAGTTATTGTATCCCAAAATCAAAAGCTTTTCAGCTTTGATAAAAAGAGAGTGCGATATAATTTCCCAACATTGAATACTTCCTCTAGAATGATATTCTATAGTTACTCCTTTTCTATAACAAGAAATTTTGAGGTAAACCTTTCACCTGTCCCTTGAATTGATCGTTGCACCTAATCAAATTCAATGTGGTGTGGCAATTTTTTTTAGTGAAATTGGACATCCCAAGGAGACAGAAAATATCGAACAAATAGAACCAACGATACCATCACCAACTGCATGGGGCATACCCCGGTTCTAGAAACAAGCAAAGATGATCATATCCACGCACAACATACATAAATAATAATAATACAATCAAAAGCCTATATCTAGATGACTTGGCGAACATCAAATAGTAAGGATCTTGATTTTCCAAATGATATCCTCGGGACACAACATTTCTTCTTCAAAAAGAGCTCGATTCCTTGCATTCCAAATGTTGAGACGCATGCTGCCACTGCAATACATCTCAGTTGGACAATGCAGAATTACTTCTATAGACACCTCGGAAAGCTTTCAGAACCGATAGTGGCAAATTTTACCTGTCCCTTAAATGAGTGTAATTAATTACCTGTCCCTTAAATGGACTATTACACCTCTAGTATACTTCACTGTGCTGTGGCAATTCTATGCATTATCAAATATTACAGACATTTTTTTACTGTTCATGTGCGACAAATACATTAAATTTTCGTATATCCCTTGAATTGTCATTCCTGTCGAGCTGGTTTTACCAACTTGGGGAATTCTCCTTCAAGGTGAATAAATATGTTCCGCTTGAAGCTCATATTTTTCCTTCTAAAGAGGTTTGATAAATACTCCTCTTGCAGGCATTGCATTATGATATTCGAAGAGGACCTCATAGTGTGGGATCTCATGTGCGTGATGCTGCTGCTTATGTTTGCTGGGCATTTGGTCGTGCATATTCTCATAGAGACATGAAAACTGTGCTGGAGCAGCTTTCACCACATCTTCTAACAGTCGCCTGCTATGACCGTGAGGTGCTAAACTTTATAGCACAATTTTCTGGCTAAGAGGACAATCATATTCATATTTCCTTTTCTGCTCGTCATATCAATAATTTTTAAGCTTTGAGCACAATGCTTAGGTTAATTGCAGAAGAGCAGCAGCAGCTGCTTTCCAGGAAAATGTTGGGAGGCAAGGAAATTTCCTTCATGGCATCGATATAGTTAGCACAGCTGATTATTTTGCACTTTCTTCTCGAGCAAACTCATATCTTCACGTTGCTGTCTGCATTGCTCAATACGATGGTTACCTTTATCAATTTGTGAATGAACTGTTGCAAAGTAAGATCTGTCATTGGGTATGTACAGTCTGATCTGCGTGTTATTTTTATGTATTATTCTCGCTTCGTTATGATGTATCTTTTATTCCTGAATGAACATTGTGTCTTGGGATGGAGAATTGCAAGATCTATCCTTTTCCATTTTCTTTCTTATGATATGCTTTGGAGTTGGAGTTAGACGTGGGGTCACATATGATGTGGCCTTTTTGTTTCTTTTTGCCAATATGCCGATGCAATAATCATTCTCACTTTCACGAAAAGGTACGGACAAGTAAGTTAATTATATTTACTGAAACAAAAATCTATTCATCCAAATTAACGACACCAAGATGGTATGAAAAGAGTTCAAAGTGAATTATTTGTGCTTCTGTTCCCACATTTATTTTCAGCCAAATCAGATCACCCTTATTAAGATCAGTATTATTCACAAGTTTGGATCTTCATTTGCTTAACACTCTCTGTCTGAGGTTATTTTCACACTTCCACTTGCAAAATTGCAAGTTTTGCGGTCTTTGTGGCTTAACTCAGCAGCTCAGCTTGAAAGTTCAAATCTTTCTTTACCCTCCAGTCTCTTGCATATTCAAATTTCTCGAGTTACGTGATTGCAGTTCTCAATTTTTCTGGTTGGATTCTAAATGTTTTTCGTCTTTCATTTGTCATCTTTGAAACATTTTTTACGATATCTCAAAATGGAGGGTGCACTAAATAGTTTGCCACAGAGTCTATCATCTTTGAGACTTTTTTTGAGATATTGCCAAATGGAAGGTGCACCAAATAGCTTGGGACAGAGTACTCCAGGAAATTTCCATTTATTTAATATAATTTTATTCAAATAAGAACATTTGACTGCTCTGCTCAAGGCTCTTTTTCAGTTACATTGAAGAACTTTGAAACAATTTATGCGAGATCAATGCCACCTTTAGTTGACGCCTTCATATCTGTGTCTTTTTGTGTTTACAATCAAGTGCTTTTGATCTTTGAAGTTCTTTCCTTGCTGGCGGCATATGGGTTTTGAAAAAGTTTACATACTTTACGCTCTTGTACATTATTCAACTTCCTGTTAGCACATTGTACTACCAGTTGGTTACTGCTGTTTTGATCATTATCTTGCAGCAGTTGACCTTTGTTATTAAAGACCCCAAAAAAATTTCTGGCTGATGTTTGTTTATGTTCTGATATCTATTTCTGCAGCTGACTAAGTAGTTTAGTGCTTGTTCTTTAGTTTTTTACTAGCGTGTGAAGTTGAGAATTTTGTGAAGTTGGGTCTACAAGGCAGTGGTTTTATGTGCTTTGCCTGAAACAAATATATCTTCGAAAATATAGTCCCATTCGAGTACATTCAAATGCTGTATCTGGGTGTTTATGGTGCTAGCTTGTTCTCAAGACATGTTTAAGCTAGGTGTATATGCCTGTCTTATATCTGGTACGCAATAACATTGTCTTGCTCAAATGGATCTTATGAGTTCACATCATTCTAAAGTAGCTGTATGAACAGCTGTCTATTAATTTGTCTATAAAAATTAACTAAGTTGCTTTGTTTACAACTCTGTTTAGTTCATTGCAGCGCCCTTTAAAATGAGAATTTCATACTTAGATTCAGCCTGACTGATGGAACTAGTAACATCTGTAATTTTTTTAAATAAATAACTTATTTATCTGCTTATCTATGTAAGTTGGTGCTGGTCCTGGTTGGCTTCTGTAACACGCATGCGACTTATGTCAAAATATGCAGGATAAAGTTTTGAGAGAGCTTTCAGCCAGTGCCCTCGCTGCTCTTGTAAAATATGAGCCTGATTATTTTGCCAATAAGATTTTGGAGAGATTAGTTCCTTGTACTCTATCAACTGATTTATGTATGCGGCATGGTGCAACTTTAGCTGCTGGAGAGCTCATTTTAGCTTTAAATGAGCTGAACTATGTCCTTTCTGAAGGTAAGTGATTAGTATGTATAAATAATGCACCGAGGAAAATGAAGGAGAAAGGCAGAAAATTACTCTTCATTTTTCATATATGATTCTAATCTTAATACACACTTAAATAGAAGAAACTTACACTACCAAATCTCATAAATATGGAAATAATTCTAATCCTAAAATTACTTCAATAAAATAAAATCATGACATATTTAATCTGATCAAATCATTTCTAATCAAATCATGCCTAATTTATCGATAGTATGTTGTTCACTATTTTGTGCATGGCTCAAAACTTTGAAACTACATGTTATGCAAGTGTTTCATGTTGCAGCATGTTCAGGTTTTTCAATTTTCAGCATTTCTTTTCAAGGACGTCTCCATTTTCTCTTGAGGCAAAAATATTTAATCTTATTTTCATTTTTCTGCTTATATGTTTGTTGAAATGCTTGTTGGTGTATTATTTATATTTTCTTCTAGACAAGCGTAGAACTAAATAGATTGAACTAATACAGCTGCTAAAAGTAAAGGAAATATGTTATATGCTGTAGTTTCATTACTGCCTTTAGAGTCATTTTGTTAATAATTAAGTCTTGATTAAAGCAGCTAAAACGATTCCAGCCATCATCTCTTGATGGCAAAAATTTTCTCCATTTATGATCAAGTTTTCTTTAGTTTATGTAGCTCCTATTAACAATATTAATGCTGCAGTATGTTATGATTAACCTTTTTTCCTCCTTCAAGGGGTTGATAAAATTCATGACCATCATCCTGAGGGAAAACGTAACAGTTAAGTTGTAGAGTTGGTCTACTAATGTTCAGGTTTTGGGTTCGACTCAGACCGGGAGCCTGAGTGATTTTTTTAAAAATTGTAATCTATGTCTAAAAATAACAAGTTCATTTGTGGTGTTTGGCATTTTTTCATATGAAATTAGCATTTGTAACAGAAACTTTACTTAGGAGGGTGAATTTAGAGTTGACCTTGTAAGATTCTTGTTTCAGAAAAGCAAAAAATTGCTGCTGGTATAGTTCCTGCCATTGAGAAAGCACGGCTATATCGTGGCAAAGGAGGAGAAATAATGCGTTCTGCCGTTTCTCGCTTCATTGACTGCATCGCTCAAGCTCAAATATATTTGACTGCAAAAGTAAAACAACGTTTGCTTGATGCCATTAATGAGAATTTAAGACATCCTAATTCTCACATACAGGTCTCTATTTTCACTAAATAACCTCTAGTAGATTCAGACCGCTTGTTCATAATACATCCTAATTCTTAATTTTCTACATCTTTCAGAATGTTGCTGTTGAAGCCCTGAAACATTACATCAGTGCCTACTATTTATCCGCTGATGGCAAGGAAATCAATGATATATTGTCAAAATATCTTGAGCAGTTGGCTGATTCAAATGTGGCTGCAAGACGAGGCTCATCCCTAGCTCTAGGTGTCCTGCCTTTCGAATTTTTGGTTAAAGGGTGGAAATCTGTGATAATAAAGCTCTGCAATTCATGTGAAATTGAGGTATAATTGGTTGCTCTAGCTTCTGGGAAAATAAGATCTGAAGTTTCTACTAACCACGCGCAACTCAGCCATCTAAGATTAACCAACAATTTCTGTCTGAATTTTTTGGTGTTCCCAGGAGAATCCTGGAGATAGAGATGCTGAAGCACGTGTGAATGCTGTCAAAGGACTCATATTTGTTTGTGAAACCTTGACTGAGGACGAAAAATTGTCTGGCTACATTAATGGAGAAGATGTGGTGTCCCTGTTCCTTTTAATCAGGAACGAAGTGATGAACAGTCTTTTTAAAGCTCTGGATGACTACTCCACTGATAACAGGGGCGACGTAGGTTCTTGGGTTCGTGAAGCTGCAATGGATGGTCTTGAGAGGTGCACATATATTCTGTGCAAAAGAGACTCCATAGAGCAAGAAAAAAGATCGGTTACAGAACTTCACAAAAAAGATTGCTCAGACAGTGGTTTGACTAACACGTACTTTGATTCCATTTTGGCTAATAAAATAGTTGGAAGCATTGTAAAGCAGGCTGTAGAGAAGATGGACAAATTAAGAGAATCTGCGGCAAGGATTCTCCATAGGATTCTGCATAATGAAACAACTTTTGTTCCACATATACCCGAAAGGGAAGTTCTTCTACGTATGGTTCGCAGCGAGGCCAATATCAAGTTGGGGGTAAGACAAGAACGTAAATTTCTTGTAGAATGTCGACTCTTCAGTTTATTGATGTATACCATTTTTTTATACAGATGCCATCTTTCTCTTTCCCTAGCTTTGTTCAACTACTTCAAGTTAGTTGTTATAGTAAATATCTTGTGTCTGGATTGGTCATTTCTATTGGCGGACTGCAAGATTCTTTGAGAAAAGCATCTCTTGGTGCTTTGTTAGACTATCTTCAGAGTGCGGAAACTGAAATCCACGATGACTCTAGAGTTGTTAGTTTTTCGGAGGACATTTTATGGGTTCTTCAGCAGTACAGGAAATGTGACAGAGTCATCATACCCACATTCAAGGTAATGCGGTTGAACTTTATTGTCTCAGTGTGAATGGTACATTTATAGTGTTTAAACCATATAAGGCACATAATGACCTTTGATTACTCCAGCCAAAGCTACAACCACTCTCCCTGATGAAAAAAGGAAGAAAAGAAGCAAGAAAAAATAAAGGGTGGAAAGAGTTATGTATTGAAAACAATAAAGGGAAAAAAACGTTATTATTTCTAATACTTATATGTACATTTACACCAGATTTTATGGAATATGCCATAGCACAGCCACCTAACTATTAGCAAGATACATAGAACAAAAAGAAAAACCCTGAAGGCTACTAATTTAATCCCAAATAATATAACTGATCAATTTTGTGAACCAATACAAAGAGTAAACTAACTCACTTCTAAAGTTTTGCATGTATAGATAAAGTTGAATGGAAAAACTGAAAGACAAGCCATCTGGTTAATGGCCTACAAAATTGAAGTTTGGAAGTATTTTGTTTCACAAAACGTTTAATGTGAAAAAGTCACCATCATATTAATAATTGAAATCAATTTAAGATTCTTGTCCCACCTTGTTTAATTTTTATAATATATTCTGGAAATTCCTCTTCATGCTCGCATATTTTTTTGTCTTTGTTTCCCTGAAAACTAATCTTTCTCATTAATCTTTATATCAGACTATAGAGATTCTTTTCAGCAAAAAAATACTGTTGAACATGAAGGTCAGTCTGCTACTTCCTTCAATTCTTGAACTTTGTGAATTTATTTTCTCTCCATTGGCTTGATTGAGCTCTCGGTTTTACTATTGTAGTTGGTCTGTTAATTACTCCAAATGTTTTTATTACATAAAAAAGAAGTACGATGACATTTCTCTTCATTTATTTGATAAACAAACATCCAGGCTAATAAGCTTTTGTACTTAGTCGTATCTTTTCCATGCATATGAATAATGCCCCATTCCTGATTTGCTTTTTGGTGTCCGCGTGCTTCCTTTTATGAAAATGGATATTAGTTTGTCAGCACTTCAGTTCTTAATATCACTCATCTGTCATATTTTCTAGTAAGGTATCTGTAGTTTTCTAATTTTTCAGGGCACCTTGGACTGTGTTTGGTTTGATAGGTTTGGATTTCAAGTAGTCTAAATGAACATGGATTGAGAATCTGTGAATTTGAGATGATAACTATTAGAATGAATTTCAACTTCCTCAAATTGAAAGGAATTTCAAATCTTCAACTTTGTTTCTATCAATGTTCTAAAAAATGATTTTAGGTGGCTCTTAAATTGGAATAAGCATGAAGCATGGGCAAAAAGGCCTTGATTCGGCCAAAAGAAAAAATAAAGTGGTCAACATATGGTTGACCGCATCGAGCGTGATTAATATCTGATCAAACATCATGCCCGATTGACCAGTCAGATGGATGCTTTGGACGTCCCCTATGTTGAAGAAGTGGGTCTGAGGAAAATGCGAGAAGCAAATGAACCCTAGAGAGAGAATTTTTAAAAAATGCTCTCTCTCAACCGTTATCCTTACTATCGATCTGCATTCATAATCGATAAACAAATTCCACTAAACATCACTGTCGTTCGTACCAGTTCTTCAGCTCCGGCACCGACCACCGTTAGCGGTTAATCAGGGATTCCGACTTGCTCGCCTTTCCGTGCTCATTTAGTTGCTTCTTGTTCCTTTCGATATCTTCCTCACCTCCACTCTGGACGCAGTGATTCAGTTCTCAAACTTCTGATTTTGCGCAGCGTTCTTCCTCTCCAGCTGCTTATTCGTAATGCAAGCCAGGTTCAGTGGGCGATCATCACCTATCTTTAAGCCAATGGATAGAGATGAAGTGGTCAAGATTGAGTTCAAGATGTTCTCATTGAGGATGGTTAATGGAGGCTCAACATTTCGGTGGTCTGAAAAAACAAGAAATGCGAGCTACCTACTGGATTTAGACCGAGATGAGGCTATTTGGTTCAGCTCAAAACTGAGGAATTTCATCCACAATCCACACTCGGGCTCGGATTTCTATCGGTTTAGGGGCAAAAATGCTATAGTTATCTTACAAAGAATTGTAAACAGGAGAGGACGATTCCTAGAGATTTCCAGATTTAATATGTTGGGGAAAAAACAGATCATCATCGTGCCAAGTGGATTAAATTCAGGAGGATGGTTGAGAATATCAAACATCCTCATCAATATGTTGTCAGGGAATTCTCAGAGATTGGATCAACCTACTAAATTTCACGGAAAAGCCCCAATCAGAGCTACACATGTTAACCAGTCAAAGCTTAAGGAAGAAAGGGATCACCGCCGAGGATTGGAGAAGGTCACAGAGGTCAGCGGCAGGCATAAAATAGAAAGGAAATGGAATGAAGCCCTCATTGTCACCAAAGGAAGGGTTAATGTATCGTGGGAGCAGATTGAAATGGCCTTAGGTAAAGATGTTAAGAGAAGAATTGAACTATGTCCGTTCCAAGCTAACAAAGCAGTTTGGTGGCCTTCTCATCAGGAGGAACTCTCATATTATCTGAATATTTGGGTTCATTCTTTCGATTTAACAGCTTACGAGATTTACGAAAAACAAACTTATGCCCAAGTCGTGGTTAATGGTAAGCGGATTGCGGCGGGATGGGGCAACTCCAACATTCGTAGGACCATTGAAGAGCATAGGGAGTCAACACGCTGTCATAAGGAAAGGAAAGAAGAAAGGAAGGGTAATGCGGCTATGAACAAAGTAAAAGAAAGGATACCAGGAAAAAGCATGCCGGCAGTTCCTTCCATGGGAAGAAAAGTGGACAAAATATTACAAAGAATTGGAGGAATTTGCTGAACTATTGGGGATTTTAGAAACGGTTAGGTTGGTGAATGGTACGACTGATTTTAGAGTGTGGTTGGGGGATCCGTCGGGGTTTTTTCTGTTCGGTCTTTCTATGCTTCTTTTTTCCCGCTTACAGCTTTCCCTTCATTTCCATACCATGAAAATATCTGGAAAATACCGATCCCACACAAGGTCCAAGTCTTCTCGTGGATAGTGGCGTTGGGGAAACTACCGACTAGCGACATCTTGCAGAAAAGGTGGCCTGATTGCGCATTAAGACCGCAATGGTGTAATCTATGCCGGAGACATGAAGAGAACCAAGATCATATTCTGGTGCACTGTTCTTTTTCACATGCAATTTGGACAAGAGTTCTGCGAGAACTTCATTTCGACTGGACATTTCCAAGAAAGGCTCGGGACTTGTTTATCATGGACATGACTATGGCAGACGAAAGAAGGAATAACAGATTCTGGCTCTTGACGGTGCACTGCATCTTTTGGACTCTGTGGTTGGAAAGGAATAATAGAGTGTTTGCGGATTCGGCAGAGTCTCTGGACGAAGTATGGGCAAAGATCAGACTCAGGGTCGCGACATGGACAACGATGTTACCGGAGTTCAAACATTTACTTATTGCGGATGTGATTAGGGATTGGAATTATGTCTGTTGTTGATTTAAGATCTCTGTTTTTATTGTAATTTTTATTTAATTTATTAGGATTACTATCCTTTGTAATCCACACTATTATTATAATTTATGTATAAAAAAAAAGATAGTCAACTATCTTGTCAGTCAGATTACTCGGCAAGCACAGACAAAGACGAAGTGGACATTCAGGGGCTGTTCTCACAAGAGGAAGAAATTCTGCCTAACACAGAGCCACCCGATATTGAAAACGATAAACCTTTTGTGGGTGAGGTACTTTCTAGCTTCCATAATTCGATTCTTAATCATTCATTCAAACTTCATTCTATTCTACCTGCGTCTTTCTCTGTTCTGGGGTTGTCTAGTGGATTATTAGGAGTGCAATCGACGAAAGATGACAAGTTGGGTCCCGAGAGAGAAAATTCCGTAGGAAACGAAGTGGAGATCAATTTCAGTGCTGTAAGAAAGATTTCAGATGTGAATCCTAAATACAAATTGACGGAAGGAATCAAAAAACCAACTAGCAGTTTAAGCAGAGAACTTGGAAGGCTGAGGTGTGGGATCAATTATGAGAAAAGATCGTCTTCGAAGGGTTTGAATCGTTTGCTATGAAGATCTGTTCGTGAAATATTAGGGGGAAGGGGCAGTGAGGAGGGAATTAGTTCGTAAGATTATACGAAATGAAAATCCGGATATCGTAGTGCTTTTAGAAACTAAGCGAATGGTTGTGGACCGTCGTTTCGTTGCAAGTGTATGGAAATCAAGATTTTTGGACTGGGTCAGCTTACCCGCGGCGGGAAGATCATGAGGTATTTTAGTGATGTGGGATCCTAGAGTGGTGCTGGTAAGCGATAATTTGATTGGCGATTTTTCTGTATCAATTCAAATCCGATGGAAAGAAGAAATTAAATGGTGGTTCTCAGCCATTTACGGGCCATGTAAACCAAAAGATCGAGAAATGTTTTGGGATGAATTAGCGGGTTTGAATTCCATCTGTGGGGACAAGTGGTGCTTGGGAGGAGATAACATGGTCAGGAACTTGGGCGAGAAGATGAACAGCACCTCAAATACCACCAGTATGTCTTGCTTTGATAGTTTGATCGAGGAACTGGGTTGACACGATCCTCCTTTACTTAATGCAAAGTACACTTGGTCAAATTTCAGGGCCATCCCAATATGCTGCAGATCAGACAGATTCTTTATATCTGGGGGTTGGAAGGACTTGTTCCCTACGTTCAGACAGACAGTGTTGCCCAGAATTACCTCAGATCATCACCCGATTATGTTTGACACTACTAAGTTGAGATGGGGTCCTGCTCCATTCAGATTCGAGAATGTTTGGTTGTCACACAATAAGTTTAAAGAGTCAGTCGTCACATGGTGGAACAGTGGGAATTATCAAGGGTGGGACGGTTACAAGTTTATGAAAAAACTCAAAGAAATCAAAACTGAAGTTTCCAAGTGGAATAAAGAGGTTTTTGGAGATGTAATCGTCAGAAATACAGAGCTGTTAAATAAAATTAAATGGCTGGATGAGCGAGAGGCGGTGGGAAACTGGTCAGATAACTTACATGAGGAGCGAAGAGAGGCTAGATGCGAGTTGGAAATTATGTTGATTAGATGGCTATAGATGGAGAGTCAAAAAGCAAAAGTGAGATGGTTGAAAGACGGGGACCAAAACTCAAAATTTTTTCACTCATTATTGAATAACCGAAGGAACAGAGCAATGATAGATAAGATAGAGTTGGAGGATGGATCAGTGATCGTAGATGAGGTCAACATTGAGAATTCAATCATCGGTTTCTATAAACATCTCTATAGGAAATCGGAAGGGGATGGAGTGGGTCTCGATGGGATGGAATGGAGCCCCATAGATATGATAGAGGCCGAAGAACTGGAACAGCCCTTTTCGGAGGATGAGATCAAAGGAGCGGTGTTCGAATGTGATGGATTCAAAGCTCCAGGGCCGGATGGATTTACTCTGGCTTTCTACCAGAAGAATTGGGACACGGTAAAAGCGAATTTATTGAAAGTGTTTGCTGAATTCTTTGAGGGAGGAATTGTTAATGGAATTACAAACGAGACTTACATCTGCCTCATCCCAAAGAAACAAGAAGCAACGAGGATTAAAGATTTTAGACCAATTAGTCTCGTAACGAGTTTGTACAAAATTTTGGCAAAACTGTTGACGAACAGGTTGAAAAAAGTATTGAGGAAAACAATAGCAGAAAATCAATGTGCATTCATAAAAGGAAGACATATCCTAGATTGTTGCCTAATCGCCAATGAAGTTGTAGAGGAGTATAGACAAAAAAAGAAAAAAGGTTGGGTATTGAAAGTGGATTTGGAAAAGGCCTACGACAAAGTCGATTGGAGATTTTTGGATTTTGTGCTTCAAAAGAAAGGGTTTGGGGAAAAGTGGAGGATGTGGATTAAGGGGTGCGTATCTAATGTGTCGTTCTCGATATTTATCAATGGGCGACCAAGAGGGAAGTTTCAAGGGAAAAGAGGGCTCAGGCAAAGCGATTCTTTATCTCCTTTCCTATTTAACCTAGTTATTGATGGCTTGGGGAGTTTGGTGGATAAAGCTAAGACAGAGAACGTTGTGAGAGGACTTGAGGTCGGAAGAGGCAAAATCGAAATTTCACATATTCAATTTGCAGACGATACACTGTTTTTTGTCGAATCTGATAGACATGATGAATCTGATGGATTTATTAAAATTGTTCTGCACCAAATCGGGATTTAAAATTAACTTGGAAAAAAGCGTTGTGTTGGGTTGAACTTTTCAGAGGAGGAGGTTGATGGGTTGGCGTCAGCAATTGGGTGCAAAAAAAAGCCGTGGCCAATAAAATACCTTGAGGCACCATTGGGAGGCAACCCGAGAAGCATTGAGTTTTGGGAACCAGTGGTGTCAAAAATGTCCAAAAAACTTGCAAGTTGGAAGAAGTCATTTCTATCAAGAGGCGGTCGATTAACACTGATAAAATCAGTGTTAAGTGCGATGCCAATTTATTTCATGTCTCTTTTGAAAGTACCGAATCGGGTGGAAAAGCAAATGGAAAAATTGATGAGGGATTTTGTGTGGGATGGTGTTGATGGGGATACACATTGCCATCTCGTCAATTGGGAACAGGTGTGCAAACCGAAAGATAGGGAAGGTCTGGGATTGGGTAATATTCGTTTGAGGAATCTGGCGCTTTTAGGAAAATGGTGGTGGAGGTGCGCCGTGGAAAAATGTTCTCTGTGGAAAAAAGTCTTGGCAGGTATTTATGGACTTCAAGATAATGGGTGGGAAGTCAGGAGGGCAAGGAACTCGACCTTTAGAAGTCCTTGGAAGTTTATCTCTCGTTCTCACTCGACTTGTCATCTATTGATTAAGACGGTGCTCAAAGGGGGGAATCTTATTTGTTTCTGGGAGGATAAGTGGGTGGGTGAGTTGTCTTTTCGAGAGCGTTTTCCTCATCTCTTTCTTATCTCAACGTCTATTAATAAGCCAATTAGCAATTTTTATGCTGTCATCGATTCTGAAGGTCAATCTATCAGGCAATGGGATGTGAGATTCAGAAGAGGGTTTAACCAAATCGAATTGGGAGAGTTCAGCATCTTTTAGGTGTCTTAGACTCAATTAGGTTGACTGTGGGTTCTGAGGACGTTCGGGTTTGGGTCGGGGATCCTTCTGGAGTCTTTTCTGTTTCTTCTCTTTATTCTTCATTTTTTCCCATCTGCAATTTTCCTTTATTCACCTACTACTCTAACATCTGGCAAGTACCAATCCCACATAAGGTTCAGGTTTTCTCTTGGATCGTCGCTTTGGAGAAATTGCAGACTTGTGATGTTTTGCAAAAAAGATGGCCTCGCTGTGTTCTGTGTCCACAATGCTGCAGCTTATGTAAGGAAAATGAGGATAATCGATGCCATTTACTGTTGCACTGTTCTTTCACGACACGTATCTGGATTAAAGTCATGCAAGAATTGGGATTCGAATGGACTTTCTCCAGCAGTTCGAAAGACATGTTTCTCATGGAGCCGGGATTTCTCAAAGGAAAGGATCGTAGGAATTTTTGGTACATAGTTGTTCACTGTATTTTTTGGTCGATTTGGATGGAGCGAAACATCAGAATTTTCAATGACAAAAAGGAGTCGTGGGAAGAAGTTTGGGAGAAGATTAAATACAGAGTAGCGAGTTGGACGACCAACATGCCACAGTTTCATCATTTGCTCATATCGGACCTAGTTAGGGATTGGAATTTTATTTGATAATTAAGTCATTCTAAATCCTTGATTAATGCGTTGTCTTGTGGATCGCTTATCCACTAACTTTGTAAACTCTATCATTATTATAATAAAATTCTAGTTTTCTATTAAAAAAAATATCTGATCAAACATCTGTTTTTTAGTTTTAATATAACATTACAGTAATTTAAAATGTTAGTAAATGAAATTTCTTAAAACTTTCAAATTGATTTTTGAACAAGCTGAAAATCTTCCTCTAAAAGGACCTGACTTCATTAATTTCCTCCAAATATTAAATTTTTATGCATTTCAGTTAGTTTTATTATGTTTATGTATTATTTTTATTTATCTTTTGGTTTGAGATAATTAAAATTATATAGAAATAAAAAGTTCCTTTGTCACACTTGAACTTCGGCCAAGCATGCTGGAGTTTATACGCTTAATACTTTACCATAACACTTTGTCATACTTTGTGCTTTTTAAAACCTTCGTTTTTGTTGACAAACAGTCACTGGAGTTGAATAATGATTTTAAACCCATGTAACTCAAATCCATAACTCGGAATGCGGGCCTTTGGGTGAGGTTTGATTGACTAACTTGAACTAGGATTTGAAATATATAATTGTGAATCTGTTTCTGATTGTATGCATGTGTTGATTTATAGGGATTTCAAATTCATCCTTTCTTAATTTAAGCTTTGTATCAAGTACATATTTCAAATGCGCACGTACAACATTCGTATAATTTTGAAATCCAAACTCAAATACTTCATCCAAATTGAATCCTTCTAGAGAAATAATCCTAGTTTGTTTTAGAAAGAAAGACTTGGGCTTAAATGATGTTCCTTGTGAAATTTGAAATTGTTTCTACTCATCCAACTAGGTCTCTTCCCCATAGTTATTTAGGGCGCAAGACGCACTAAAGCGCTAAGGTATCCTGGAGCCTGAGGCACAAGGCGCAAGACGAAGTGCGCACTTTATCGAAGGAAAGTGCATTTGTATATAAAATGATTTACACTATAATATTATATAAATTAAATATTTGTCACAAAGATGCAAACAATATATATAAAAATTTATCAATAGATAATGTAGCGTAAATCATAACAAAAAAACATTAATCATCTAAAATTCATTAGGTAGTCATAAATTCATAATATATTAAGAAAAAAGTTTCAAATATCTAAATCATTAAATTTCTCTTCATCTTCTTCAACTATATCATCATTATCTTCCAAAATAACGGTGAGTCATGAGTGTAGAAGAAATTAGATCATTGAATGACAAGGATTTACCTTGTGATGGAAAACATATTTGTGTTACAGTGAACTGTATTATTGGCTTATCTTTCTTCAAAAATGTCTTCTTGTTTTTTCTGTTTTAGTTTTTTTTTTATTCAACTAAAAAACACCATTTGATTTATCATGGTGATACTGGAAGGAGCTGAAACATTGTAGATAATGATATTCAATAAAATGACTGACAATAGGGGGAAGATTGCAACAAAAGTTTGCATAGAGAACATCTAAACTTGATATTGCAAAATGAGTAACAATAGGTTTTTTTATCATTAATTAGTCATGAACTTTGCTAATTGAGCTTCAAAATTGGTTGAGCTTGAGTTAATTTTTATTTAACTACAAAATATCAGTCCACTTCTTTAAAGCGCAAGTTTCTGCGCCTCTCGAATGCCTCGCGCTTAGGCGGAGGCACGCTTGTTTACCCAGGCACACACTTTTAATAACTATGCTCGTCCTGTAATTTTTCGGTCTATTGTCATTAATCTCGTCCTCAATTTAGTTTTTAACGGGGCTTTTTAATTGATGAACAGTCGAGTATGCACGACTCAAATAATAATGCATCCTATATTATAATTTCAGGACCAGACTCCAGTCTTTTGCTTAGGTGTTTTGGATTCTCTTGCGACAGAGCTGAGAGGATCAAAGGACTTCTCTAAGTTGTATGCAGGAATTGCTATACTTGGATATGTTGCTTCAATATTAGATCCTATCAACGTGAGGGCATTTGCAGATCTACTGAGTTTCCTAGCCCACCGGTATCCAAAGGTCTGTACTACTCAGACTTTACGTTATTTTGTTTCTTAATAATTGCATAAAGCGCAACTTGTTGATCTTACATTATGGCCATTTATTCCAAATGATACCCACTAGATCATTCATGAATCTCATTGTACATTTATATGGTATGACAATTTTGATGGTTGAGTTGAGTTCTTTGAGTCGATCCCTAGTTGAACTGGCGCTTACAAGCTACTCAAATTTGATCGACATGTTTATTTTTTATTTTTAAATGTTTTTGAATTGTTTTTACGTCACCAGTTCTTTTATATGTTACATTTTTTGAGAACTACTCATCTGATAGTTTTGTCACTTTTAGCTTATCGTCATGCCAAATTCAATCCTACAAACCAGTTGTGGAAGAAATCACACTAAATAAGTTGGTCTAGGAACTCTTTTCTAACATATTATATAAACTATACACGTGAGTATTGTGTTCTAGTGGAGCTTTTACCTCCTTGATATGGTTTAAAACAAGATTAAAGACAACAATAGAGTTTGATTCGGATATTCAACCCCAACTCAGGTTGTGGAATTAAATATAATGCTTGAGAAACAAGTATGATAAATTCTCTTTGGTTAACCAGCCCCTTTGCTCATCAGATTTTACTTCCCCTCTTCTAGATTCGGAAGTCTGCAGCTGAACAAGCGTACTTGGTCCTTCTGCAAAATGGAAATCTAGTGGCAGATGACAAAGTCGATGGAGCTGTTGAAATTATAACTGAGACTTGCTGGGAAGGTGATGCAGAAGAAGCAAAAAACAGAAAGGTGCAGCTTTGTAATATGGCAAATCTAGTGAGCTCTTATGTCATGGGAAAGGAAGGCCGTGGAGAACCCAAAAGGGTTATGGATCAGACCCCTAAAACTGCAGATGAGAATGCTTTGTACTCATCGTTGGTAGGGTCAGCTGGATTTTAGGATCTATCGCGTGGTTGATGCTGATTCCAACGTAGTCCAAGACCAAGGCTCTGCCTGTTTGTCTGTTGTGCTGTTCCTCAGTTGCAACATTATCCAAGTTCTTGAAAATGCTTCGTTCTCTGGGAGTAAAATTAGTCAAATGAAACATCATAATATTGAACTTGTTTATAGGTTAAAACTTGTATTTGGCTGAGAATTTATAGACATCTTTATGATATTTCTGGTTTGAATGTGGGTTTTCTGGAATCCTTCCAATATTTTTTTTTTAAATTATTTTAATTATTTTCCCGATGTTTTTCTCTCCAACTTTCTCGTTAACTAAATCCACTAATTTTTCAGTATATCTTTGACGAAAGTCAACCTAAAGAAGCCTGCTTCTGCTTGTATGCAATAGCCGCATACATTGATCATATAAATATACGTTTTTCTATACTTTGTGCATATAAAATCAATTTTTAAACGCATATTAGAATACACAGACATGCCTTTACTTGATTTCATGTATTTTCAAATAAATTTTGAAAATAATACAATTATAATGAATTTTAAATTATTAATAATCTTTGTTAAAAAAGTAACGTTTGATTTATTTTCCCGAGCACCTCACTTTTTCGGGGCATTACAATATCACCTGGTGAATAGGATACATGAGTAATTTTAGTTATAACTTGAAAATAGTTTGTGAATTTATATTCGTGAGACATATCGATTCGATCTATATTTGCAATTAAAAATTTTACTTTCGATATAAAAAATATTTTTTTTATAAATCGGGTTAGTTCAAAAATCTCTCATAAAATTTATTTGTGTGATAGTCTCATAGAAGTTTCTTGTGCTTGAAAAATAGTTTTTCGAGTTAAAAATGATTAGGATTAGGTTAGATTTTGGACGACTCAATGTTTTTATATTTTAAATAAAAGATATTTGTTTAGTGAGTGTATCACATCAAAATCCTAGTTGTCTTTGTAAAGACGAAAAAAGAAATCAGACAACTTTAAAATGAGTAACAATAATAATAAAGAAGGGTGCAGATTGTATAAGATCACAAGCTACAGATCTATGAAATAACACAGATTTTCTTCCGACAAGTCGTCTTGAACTCAGAAATAGACTTTAGCAACGTTGGAGCAAATGCCACCGAAATTTGAAACCTTATTGGATACAACCAAGGCATACATGCACTTTAACCACATAAGTAAATCGACCAATGTGGTTGCTCAATCACTTACGTTTTTTTGCTATTTCTTCCCTCTCTTCCTTTGTATGGGAGCCAGTGAATTTTCCGTTTTGGTTTGTTAATCTTGTAATTGACAATCTCACTCATTCTTAATAAAGTTTATAAGATTTTACTGTGAAAAAAACAATATAATAAAACATCAGTATCATTATTCTGTATGTACATGTAAAAAAACATTAATATCATTCTCTCAGGAGCAAAATGGTCTTTCCAGTCTCTCAAGTGTTGTTAGGGGGTGTGTGGGTCAGCGCACGTAGCCGTTAGGCATTTGAAACAGTCAAACAAAGAAAAAAAAAACGGGAAATTGCCCTTCAGTCTCCAGCCGTCGATTTTTTTTGTGTTCAGTCCCTAGGTACTTTTTTAGTATCACATGAAGTGTACCACATTTTGTATGACATAGTAGCACAATTTTGTGGTTAGAGAGTGAACCAAAAGAAATATTTTGATTGGGGATTTTTCATTAACTTCCCAAAAAAAATCATTTTAAAAATTTTAAAAAACGACCGTTAACTTGTCACTCTGCTTCACCAAAACACCCAAAGATCACAGCTTTTCTCCTCTGTTTGTACTTCTACAGCAGGAAAAAATCCTTTGTTTTCAGTTCTGAAATTTTTTATTAAAGAGGACACAAGATTTCAGAAATTGCGGCCATGGATATCTTGTTTACGGAAGAAGAGATGTGCATAGATCAAGGCCTGGGCTACCCAAGAGCCTATGCGAAACTCTGTCGGGATCGGAGTTTCGGGCCGTATAGCAATGGCCCCCCTTTCACTTTTACTCCGTATACTTTGGTGCAGCAAGAGGTAGCTGATTGAGTGATTTTTTGCTCTCTCTGTTGTTTACTTCGTACTGAAACCCAGGTTTTAATTGGAGAGAAAGATGCCAGTTTTTGAGTAAGAAAACAAGATTGTAACTTTTTTAGGTTGTGATTGGATGGAAGAATTTGAGTTGAGGGATACTACAATATTGTTAAGGAAAGGTTTAAACTTGTGTATAATTCAAAAAATATCTTTATAAATGCAAAGGGTTAAGAATTATGAATTTGAAATATGTGAGATCATATCCTTCAATCCGTTGATACTCGTACGATTTGATGTGTAATAGTTTCACAAATTCGAAAGCTTTAGAAGTTATTTTTGCATTGGTATGTGTCTATCTTCTTTGATGATTAGCCCTCTTAAGTTGGTAGATGCCATGATTTTTCTTTTGGTTTTGTGGAGCATACTTGATTAAATTCGACACCCAAAAATCCCAAATCATTCCACTTTACGGGGGATTTTGCTGGATGTTTTGTTGAGATTCATGGGGATTGCAGGAATTAAGAGTAAAGGAATTGGAAGAGATGTTCCCAATCATTGACAAGGAAGCAAAACCAACAACCAAGCCAAAGATTTTTGTGTCTCTTCTGTGGAAACAGCTCAATCATCTTGGGTAGAGAATTTTTCAATTTATTGAATATTATTTCAAAATCAAGAATGATATATATTTTTGAATTCAAGAGAATCCCACCATTAATGTCCCATTAATAATTCCAGGAATGCTGGATTTGATCCAGAAATAATCCGAGTTGATCCATTTGGAAATGTTTTGTATTATCATGCTGATTCTGCTTCTCCTCTGGCATGGGAGATTGATCATTGGTTTCCTTGCTCAAGTAATTTCTGTTTGCTCGAGAACTACGTTTGGGTCTTATTTTAATTACACAATGAATTTTAAAATTAGGGATTTGAAAATCTATGGATTTTAAACAACTTTTTGAAGGAATTTGAAAGAAACTTCTCAGCTTTTCCTAGCATCCAAACATTCATGATGGACTTAGCCAGTCGATTTTAATTTCAAGATGCTCAAATTTGTTCAACAAATGTGAACTGTGTATTTGAATGGATGAAGTTGAAGTTAAGGATTTCAAGCTCGTGATAATAAATTTCATTGGCTTGTTGGGATAAATTAATTTTACGATGGATTTTCGAATATTAAGAGTTTATAAATGCCGATTTAGTTGGTTATGTAAATCTAATATTCTTGAGATAGTGAAATACATTTCAGACAATCAGTACACTGATGTAATATCGAATCATACAGGAGGAGGATTGACTGTTCCTAGCAACCTTAGAATATTACAATGGCAAGTGCGCAAGGGAAAGGATAACAAGCTGGAATATCTCATTCCTTGGTGGGATTTTCAACTGGGCGTATCTATTAACCAGTTCTTGTCCATTTTTGCTTCATCCAAATCAGATTTCAGGTTTGTAAATGCGACCTTTGATACAGTGAGAAGGAGTTATGTCCCAGTGTACGAGCTCATATTTCATGTTTTCCAGGAATAGAGCATTTTCTTGGCTGTTTTCAGATGGTGAAAGTGAAGAAATAAATGCCACTCAGACTGTTGAATCTCACATTTTTCCACAACACTTTGCCGAAACGAAAGAAAAACTAGGCCTGGCTCCAGCAGCGGTCGTTCTCTCCCGAAGGGAGTCATTTGACAATGCATTGAAATCTCTAGATGCCAACAGAAGGTCAAGATCAAGTACTCCCATAATAGGTCTGGGCTATATGATCCGACAGATATACAGACAAATCAGATGCCGTGCCAGTTTTGTTTCGTTTCACATAGTTTTTTTCTTGTGTCAACTATGAGGAAAGTACAACCATTCGTCCGTAAAGAAAATGAAGATCCATTAATGGTGAGCAACCAGATAGAAAAGCTTTAAATGCGATCAAGCTGGAATATGTTTATTCATCGTGTATTATTTGTTTACACTGTTGATCCTTGATTTATAACAAGTATAACAAATGAAAACATGACACATGGATTTTTCTGTTGTAACTACTGTGACAGACAATCTAATCTGTTATATTTGGAGATGCACATCTATCCGTATCTTTCTTGATGGGCCGAGACTTAAGTGCTTGATCATGGACTGGACTTTGATTGGTTGATTTGGGCCTTGAATCTTTGTTCTCTGTAATTCAACCCATATCAAGCCATTGTTACAGCGAGAGATTCTTTGAAATACAGAGAAGCAACTGCAAAAATACAAGCAGAAATACAGAAGTTAGATGATGAAGTAAATGAGCTTCAGCAGAAGACTGAAGAAGAGAAGGCTTCAATACACGACCTTGAATTGGTGCTGATGAAGAGAAAAAGGAGGGCCGAGAAATGCAGACGTGTAGCCGAGGCACAATCTTTCTATAGGGCGATGCTGGAGAAGATGATTCGAGATGCCATGCACCAGTAAGTTTGTTATAAACAAGGGTCGTAAATTACAACAGCTATGGTCATTGAAATTTGGCTTGATTACAAAAACTGCCCTCGATGTTTGATAATATTTACAACAGCATGTTGAGGATATTCTAACCTCACATTCACATCCTCAAAGGTTTACGTACTTTAAGGGGCATAAATGTAAGATTAGGGTGTAAGTTCAAGGCGGTGTTGTAATTATTTAAACAGAGAGTTTCTGTGTGAGTCAAATTTTGAAGGAGAGGTGTTGCAGTAGTTTACCTTAATAAAACCAAAATACATGAGTCTCAAGGTGACGGTCTGGATTTTGTCAATATTTATCTTTGTAGGAGTGTTGTTTACAAAGAACAAGTGAGGTTAAATCAAGCAGCAAGCAGTGCTCTTTTGGCTAGACTCGGAGCACAGAAAGCAATTTGTGATTCTGCTGAGAGAGAACTCTACAGGAAGTATGAACAAAGAGATGAGCTAGAGAAACAGATACAGCCCGAATGGGAGCAGACACCGAAAAGGTCAAGAATGTGTGAAGAGGATGATAACAAGATTGTACGGTTTTTGACAGGAAACGAGCCAAACCTGCAGCAAAAAGAGACTCGAATGAATAATACTTTCTTGAGAAAAGAGGTCGAGCAGGCTCTCTGTTCGCCAGAAGTTAAATCTGCTGCCACTTTACGAAAGGAATTAAGGAAGTTCTTGGAAGAGGAGCAGAGAGCTTCTACAGAGAGTTTACTGCTCAGCGAAGAACGACAAAAAGAAGAACTTGAAGGAACAGAAGAGATCGTTACCAATATTAAAATATTGAAGCCTTATAGAGATAACAACGAAGAGAATGGCAGCAAAACTGAAGAAGGGAACGGCGAAAAGTTGGAGATGCTAGATAGTTGGACAAAGTTGCACAATATTCAGTTTCCCGATTATCATGAACCAAAGGAAGATGAGGATGAAGAGGCGAGAAAACTACGTGGAAAGGGGAATATAGATAAATGGATGCAGTTTCTGCTGGAGAAGAACACAACAGAAGGTGATGCTGATGATTCTCCACATATTGCCGGATCCATATCCCCAAGAACCAACGCATTAGTCATCGTTCCGCAATTAGTCTCAGAGAAAAGGGAGGCTGAGATTTTAAAAGAGGTCAGTAAAATGGAAGAAGTTAGGAGCTCAGTGTCATCAAGTAAAAGTAAAGAAGACATGGAAAAGAACAACATGTTTGACAGGAACATAGGTGACAACAGTCTCTTTAAGAACCCTCCTTACCGTATAGACGAAGAGAGAAATAAAGTAAAAGAATCGGTTTCCTTTACCAGTGATGGTGGTGAAGAGAATAAGAGAAAGGGAAAGAATTGCAAGGAAAGCAAGCTTAGAAGATTCCCGTCTTCTCCATCTTTGATCTTGGAAGGCATGAAGAAGAGAGTGGATTGCATTGGAAAGAAACCTTCGGTGCTTGATGACAATGACTCTGAATACTATGCTTCTGCCAGGAACAGCTTCATTAAATCGTCTATCAAGACAATCAAGAAAGCAGTGAAGTTTTAGCTCTTTTGTGTAGAAGTTCATTCTTTTTACAATTACATTATTTGTTGAGAGGTGCATCCATGAAAATAATTGTGTTCATGTTTGGTTGTGAAATACATGTAATATATAACTTCTTGTTGTTCGACAGAATTCATTGTCTTTCTAAAAACATCTCATTCTAGGATTATTGTGTATTGTTTATATATGTATAAGAACATGTTTGTCCGCAGCTGCACTCTGGAAAAAGTTTTAATTGATCGCTGTCACGTACTTTATTTGTTCTAAGTTCAAATGAGCAACCGTACCAAAAAATGAAATAAATTCCAGGAAAAAAACGAATAAGCAGGAATATTATAAAAACAAAATGAAGAAAATAAATAGGCAATAATATTTTGTGGACTTCCGAATATAGTGTAATCTTTCTACTCTTCCCTTCTTATTTGGAAGGAATCTACTAGAAGTTTTTTCAAAGTCGTGCATTCCTGACACTAAAAATACCAAATGATAAATATAATGTTTTTTTTAATCTAATTTGTTGTCATGATCGAAAATCTTATTTGGATTGAACTTATGTTTGCTTAAAGATATCTTTTATACGATGGAATTCACGGTCGCTAATATTCGGTTCGAATTGGATAAACTTTTTGGAATATTGGATACACTCTTTGGCTAACATAGCATAATCTACAAATTATGCTAGTCATATATGTCGTACTAGACAAACATTGCACGACGTGTTAAAAAATGTTGGTTGTGGGAATCATACAACAAAAAAGATCGCAAGAAACATATGTTATGTTTGGTTTCTTTTCAAAATCTATGTTTTTGTTTTCCAAAAATACATAGATTTTCACGTTTTTTTTCTCAAAACCATTATATTTCACATTTTCCTGAAAAATCATTTTATCATATTACATTATAAAGCATTAAACTTTATTTTTGAAAATTTAAATCATAACACATAAAATATGTGAAAATTGAATAACGCAACATATAAGATCTTACATCGTGTGACATCTAAAAGAACTTCTCAACCAGAAGGTAAAACTAAACATAGATCACATTCCAACACAATTTCTTGAATACATTAGAAAACATATTTTTGCAAACCCTGGAAACAGAATTTCCAATGCTTTCAAAATTTTACATGACCAGAAAGAAGTCAAGTTATTTACTTGCATCTATCCAAGTTAAACTAGACTGCTGTGACCCCAAAACACTAGCTAGAGTCAATAAACATTGCAGCTGCCTTTTGCCATGAGAACCACATATAGTTCATAATCAACCATTTTATTCCTCTGGAAAAAAATCGGTATCCTTTGGGGGACCTTTGCGCAGCTTGTTTTGGAGTTCAACCTGCTTCGGAACAACAAGTTCAATTCCATATCCTGAATCTGAAAAGTATCTCTCAAGCACCTTCTGCAATCAAAGGAAGGAAATGGATCGATCACGTGCTGAAAGGGCGGCTATGACAATTGTACCATCCAACGTGCAACAAGAAAATACCAATCTCACTCGAGGCATTTGATATAGAGGTGTAAAAGAGCTGCGTCTTACGGGTGTTAGTTGTGAGTGGCTCAACAAAGTTGATACCGGTTTGAACTTGTTTTCATCAAGATTGCAAATTGAGCTCAAGTAAATCTCCACCGACGTTCACATGCTCATTGAGCTCGATTCACATTGATCTATTTGGTTTACTTTTCCATCTTGTTTAAATTAGTACTGTATCCGGAAAATTTTATAATTATTGTTTCAAAAACTCATTAAATACTTAAAAAGGGAAAGGTAATCATTTCCACATTTCAAACAATTGGAGTTTTTCAAGCTTCAACTTGAATAACTCAAAAGCTTACATGAGAACCAGATTCAAGTATAGTAATTGACAAATTGGGCGAGGTTGAGTAACGCCATGACTAATTGCTTTAATCTCAAGTATAAAACTATTCAAACTTTAGTCCACGTGAGTGAAATTAGTTTGATCTAATTATATTCAAGATAATCTATGCCATTTATTAAGCGATGACACCTCTGAGAAACTAACTTTAGGACACTAATTGTCTAAATCAATTTCATTCCTATTCCCTTCTCATCATGATACAAAATGATGAGATGATGGTCTTATCCTCTCCTAAACCATTATCCACATGATATTAAATGAAGCTTCATACCTTGTATTTGTTAAATTTGATATTCCGGCAAATAAAAAAATAGTTTTTAATATATAAAACACGTCTCACACACGAATTTCTTATGCCATATTTACTGGTTTTAGTTAGTTTAAAGGAAAAAAAGTACACGAATAATGGTGTTGTAAATGAAATATATATGAAGTAATCAAGGACAAATACAGATGAAATAATATGAAAAGAGAATGATTTTGTTTACTGCTCACCACAGCAGCATAGGCATCAATGTTCCCCTGACGAGCAGATTTACTGAGACCCCTGATATTTTGAGACAAACAATAAGATATGCTGTCGTCTAGATTTTAAATGGAATAAAGAATTTATACCATTAATTTCCACGGTGACCAAAAAAACTCAAAAAATAATAAAATTATTATAAATATGCAACATAAATTCAATTTGCGGGAGTGAATTGCCCTTCTTCACCAATCACACTCCGTAATTGGAAATGTTAGTTGCTCTTCATCTTTAACCTTTCTTCTACTCCACCTCAATGGGGTGCATGAAGGCTAAATCCAGAGTGCATTGAGCATCTCTTTGCTTACTAATAAACTTGCAAATAGGAAATAGTTAACTAATTTAGTAGATTCAACTTCAAGTTCTCATAACAAAGGATATTGCAAAATCTAGCACAAATTCTCGAAAAAGAAATAAAATGCATTTATTCTAAGAGCAAATACTATTTTACTTGAGAAAAGTTTTCTTATGAAAATCTTCTTGGAGCCAACCACACCACACAAGCCTTTTTTAAGATTAAGCAGACAATTTTTAAAGTTATCGGTTGAGATTCTCTCAAGCCGATCTCTTGCAAAGTAACTTCCCTACCAAAGGAAAAACATATCCAACCTATCTTGGCAAAAACAATATGACAAGTACCAAGACGAAGAGGTAATTACTGGGCAATCATATGGTCAACAGCCTCTGTTGATGTTCCATGCTCATCCTGAAGGTATACTCTCCATCCCCTGGTACAAAATCGAGGCTTATGGTCGATATAACAATGTTCTAAATAGCATGAATTGAGATTAGTAGGACCAGCAATCATTTAGTCAGAGATACAAAAGCAATGCAGGGTACAGTAAAGTTAACATGATAAAAGCGTGTAAGTAATAACTTAAAGTTCATTTTTAATCCCAAAATATTGCCATGTTAACTATACTGAGTTAAATACACCTCAAGAAATTGCAGAACTGGCACATCAAAGCAGGTCTATCCATCATTCACGACATTCAATCAACATACTTCAAAAACTCTGCAATTTGACAATTTTGAGCTAAAAGCTAATCATACATGTCAAGTCAGGAGAGGGATCTAATTGGGTGAGTGGGCTTGGCTCCTTGAATATATAAAATATTAAATTTCATGCGAAACTTCTCAAAAACTATAAGTTTGTCCCAGTTCATAACACTATACTACAACCCCAGTTGAATCTCTATGTTGTGGCACTGTCTCAGCGCCTTCTAAAACTGTCATCTGATAAATACCCTGCGAAAACGAAAGAAGAAGGCAATATACCTTTCTGCTGCTCGAACTGCAAGTCTACCCGCAACACTACGCACCTTATTCGATTGCTCTGTCTCCTTACCATCACTAGACTTAGGAATCCCCACTATAAACTCATCAACTTCCTAAACAATGCGCATAAAATAAACATTTTTACACAGACACGAATCGCATGGACACTAAATTCGCGATAACATTACGCAGTACTAACAAATGCAAAACAAAGGAAAAACATTAAAAAAATCCCGGACAAAAAATGTAGAAGCAAAATCCTGTAAACCCTGACCTGGTTTTCAGCAATATCAAGAAGCCGTAGCTCGAGCTTTTGCCCTCTCAATTCCAAAACCTGAAACAAAATGGACTGAGCCCATCTCGAAAACACACTCATATACATTCGAAAACAGCAAGAATGAATGTGAGAATACCGTCAACGGGCTAATCGAAAAGCCTTTGCTAAGTGCCAGTCCGGTTCGGGAAAATCCCATGTCTACTCCGAGGCTGAAACCTCCCCGCCACGAAGGATTACGCCTTCGGAGGACAGCATTTGGAGGAATTTGCTCTTCCCATGGCACTGAAAGCGAGGCCCGTGATTGGGTTCTTCGAGGAATGGAAATTGAATTGGCGTTTGCAAAGTGAAGAAAGTTGCTTTGTAGTGCCATTCGTTTGTTCGTTTCATTTTTTGAAGAAAAAAAGTCCTCCGTTACGGGTTTCGGATTAGAAACTAAAATCGTGTTGGCTATTGTTTTCTAAATAAGTTGTCATTCGCTAGAAACGTTTTCTATACTTAAAAACATACTCATTCGGTCGGTTCGGTAGCAATAACCAAACCGAACCGAAATATTTAGCAATAACCGAACCGACCTAATTAATTTTCATAGCCGACGAAAATCGAACCGAATTAAAATCGGTTAATTCGGTCACCGCGATTAGTTTTAAAAAAAATTGTGATTCAACTTTAATTATATATGGATTAAAAACATAAAAATTAAAAATTAAAAATATATAAAAATTGATATGGTTGATTTTAAAATTAAGGGTTGATTAAAATTAGAATTAGGGTTGATTTTAAAATTAAAAATTAATATATATATAAAATTTGATTAAAAAAATATAAATTTATGAAATAATAGTATTTATTATATCGGTTAATTCGGTTAACCGATTTCAAAATTTTGAAAATCGTAACCGAACCGAATTAACCGAATTTTTTTAATTGAAAAACCGAATTTCCGAAATAACCGAACCGAATTTTCGAATTGGCTCGGTTCGATCGGTTAATTCGATTTAACCGAAATCTTGCTTACCCCTATACATATACACATATTATATATATAGTTTTGGTTTGAATGATAAAAGGTTGATTAATAAATAATTATCCACAATCATTTGTCTGGTATGATTTTTAGATTTTTTATTATCTTCGAGGCCCGCATGTGGCCCGCACTATACACACAAAAAAAGAGATAATTAAACCCTTCTTCGTCAAGTGATTGATTACTTTTACAGTTTTCATGATAACATGTATTTTTACTATTTTATTCTTTATAAATTAATATAATATTTAACTAGGACTTTTTACCATTTGTTTTATTACGCAATACAAAAACAAATAGAGAAACTAGAAAATTGTAATTAAATTGAAAATTCAAAATAAATATTAAAATATAAAAGGTTATACAATAAAAAATAATTGTACAATTTTAAACATTGTCTTAAACCCAATTAACGGATTTACTACTACTCAATATTTAATTTTTAATTATTTTTCAAATTATATTATTCAAAATAATAATAATAATAAATAATAAGATGTAAAATAATAATAATAATAAATGAGAAGATACAAATTAATATCAATAATAAAAAAATAAATTAATGATTAAAGAATATATCATTAATTATAACGAGAATAATAATTGTATAAAAAATAAATTTTAGAAAATAAAAAAATAAAGTTTTAATATTAATATCAGAATTTGTATAATAAAAAAAGTTAATAATAAATAATAAATAATATTTTTTTAATAAATAATAACAATGACGAGTCGTAAGAAAAATAATTAATAAAATAAGAATGAATTAGTAACCAAATAATAAAAAATGATCAATGTATAATAAACAAAGTAATTGTAAGTAATAAGAAATAATTATATAATAAAGATTAATAAAAAAAGATAATAATAATGAAATGAAATGAATTGGTAATAAAATAATAAGAAAATAATAATAAAAAATAATAAGAACTAATCGGATATTTTTAAAATTTTTATTTATTTATTATTATTATTATTTTATTTTCTATTATTTATTTATTTTCTGTTTATTATATCTAGGTTAGGTATGTAATGCCTGAGATTTTATCACGGTAATCTGAGATTGATTAAATTATAAATTGATCGGATGATAGACGGACCACTTCGAGGAAGGAATTGGAATGACATAAGTTGAGTAGGGTGTGAGACCCGAAGGTCTCGCGCATATGCGCGACGAGATAGCGCGCATATGCGCGAGCTGTACGAGAAGCTTTTTGCGCGGACAGAACTTTGCGCGCACATGCGCGGCTTGAGGGCGCGCATATGCGTGAAGAGGTGCATTGCCATGTACCGAGTCCAGAGAATGTGGCGCATATGCGCCAAGAGTTGGCGCGCATATGCGCGGGGTGTTCGGTAGCCAAATGTGAACGTATGTTCCTATCGACGCAGGCTACAACTGGACGTAAGTTTTGTTACGTTTTGATATGTGTTGAAATTATGCTATTGCTAGAATTGAATAAAATTCATATATGATGTTCTTAACATGTTAGACATCATAGAATCGAAGTCAGATTAAGAAACAGATTGATTACGGATTTGTTATGATTTTTCAGATTATATCGAGTGGTATTGGACAGATTTGGATTATGGTTGAATTACAGATTGTATTGGATATTGATTATAGATTGTAACTGTTATCTGTTGATGTTGTCTTAACGGGGATATCGAGATTGTCCCGTTATGCCGTTGATTTTGAGTTAAATCCAGATTGATCAGATTGGTATTGATTTGAACAGTATATTGATATGGGATTAATTGATATTGTCCATTGCCAGATCGTGTATTGACAGACTTTGAATTCCAGACGGGAACGTCGTCAGAACCGCAACAAAAGAAAGGTATAAGTCAATGTGGTACCGGGAGAACGACTCGAGTATGATATACTTGAGTTTCCCTAAATCACATACTTATTGTTATTGTGTGTATTGATTTGAATTGATATGCTTGTTCTATTGATTTATAGAAAGCATGTATTAGACGAGTATTAGACGAGTGATCTTGTGACAGTAGTGCCGAATAGTGATGGAATCGTCACTGGCACATTGCACATTGTCACAGGATAGTATATTGATGAAAATGCCATAGTCTGTGACGGATAGGTCAAGACACCAGATGTTTGGTTATATCGAAGTGGATAGAATTGGAGTTTCTTCTATTACTGATATTCGATATGGAATGCCAACGTCTGGAAACCGGGATCCCTAGACTAGGAATGAGTCTAGTCTGAGACATGGAGTCATGAGTTGATTGACGATTTTATATTGGTTATGTTTAAGATGTTGATACATGTTACAAATATCTATTACATGCTTTTACATTGTTTGTATGATGGCATGTTTCGTTGATTTATACTGGGATTTATTCTCACCGGAGTTATTCGGCTGTTGTCGTGTTTGTATGTGTGCATGACAACAGGTGGGACAGGTTCAGGGTCGAGGAGGTGAAGAGAGAGATCGTGATTAGAGTGGAGACTACGGACTTGATCTGAGATAGGGTTGAACACTTGATATTTAGTAGTTGAACCTTAGTTTGTAAATGATTGTATATAGTACAAGACTTGTACTTTACTTTTATACTGATATGTATAATAGAGTGATTCCATTACGTTCCGCATTTGATATTATATTTAAAAAAAAATGTTAGACCCTGTTTATTATAATTGATTAATTAGTCCCAACGATGAGTAAGAACATGATTAGCGTCCGGGTCCCCACAAGGTAATTATATATACATAGTGAGGATATTTTGGTCATTTCAATATAATGCACAAAATTAATCCACAATTTTAAAATCATATCAAACTTCATATATTTTATCTCACTATGTTATTTATCATTATCTCTAATTTTTAATCACTTTAATTACTAATACTTTAGTTATCCTATCATTCAAACCAAACACACCCATAGTGACTACTTTTAATTTACTTTTTTTTATTATTACAAGGATTTTCAATTAAATCTTCGTAATTTGCAGAAAAATACATCTACACGTGTATTATTTAGGATTCAGTCCTCATGTTTCTTTTTTGTGTTTTAATACCTGACAAAACTCGAAAATGATTTTTACTCCCACTTTCAACCATTTTAACATTTTTACCCTTTTTCATTTTTTTTAAATCCCAATTATTAATGAGTTTTCTCACATCCACTTTGTCTTCCTCTTCCCTTTCCGGATGAAACTCTCTCTTGTAACAAATTACGTTGTACGCACTTATTCTCCTCCCTTCTTACTCGCCATTTTTTCACAACCCCTTTTCTGTTCGTTTTTATTCGCCGTTGTCCTAAACACTTTGCTTGGCCCCAAAAAAAACCATCAGCACCCCATCACCGAGAACTAATGACATTTTCGGAAGTGAGAGTTCAAGATGGCAGCAAGCAAAGTTTAGGGCTGCGATTTGTGCAAATAATCTTGAATTTACGCCAGAAAATTTGCTCAGACAAACATCATTTGCGCAGAAAAGCTTGAACAAGGCAATATGCTTGATAAAATTCAATTTTAGGGTTATTTTTTGTTAATAAATTTTGGCGCATTATTCTGAACTTGAATTTTTTGTTTTTACCGAATGTTGGAATTAACTTTCATGATTTTGGGAACCATAAAGTGTTTTTGCATGTAAGATCATTATCATGGTATTAGAACAATTTTTGTTTGACAAAATGGGTTAGTTTAGAGAATGTGCTTGGAATGATAGTTACTGAGAATGGGTTAATTTTGTTTTGTCATGATTGGTTTGACAGAATGGGTTATTTTGGTTTGACAGAATGATATTAGAACAATGTTGGTTAACATTATTTCAAGCTTCGTGTTCTCTTTGTTAAACACATGAACTATATTCATTCTTGAAGACCTTGGCATGGAATTAATTGATTATATATTTTTATGGAGAATTAATTTTGATGATTAGTTGTCTAAGTTCGTTAGATAATTTGAGATTTGTGAGATGATTTATTTGTTTTGACCGAATTATTTGTCTAATTTCGTGAGTTATTTATGTTTTTACCGAATAATTTTTTTGATTAGTTGTTCATATTATTGTGACTTTTGGTGAGTTATTATATATTTGTAACATTGTCAAATTATTTCACAGTTAACATTGTAATTTTTTTTACGTGGATTAGAAATGACGAAGACTAAAAAGACCAAAGAAAATACAGATGATAACGATGGAGATGTTGGACCAACTGTAAAAGAAGGTTACTCAAGGTATTCTCCAACAAAATTTTTTCTGTAATGGAGAAATTGGTTCCCAAATTGGGTGAATTAAAAGTAAATAGGATAGAGGCTGCCAGTACTTATTTTCCCTAAGTGATACCCAAATTTGTTGTTACTTAATATTATAAATTGAAATATTAATTTTATGCATTAAGAAAAATTCAGTAATTTGAGTTTTCAAATACTTGATTTGGTACATAAGATACTTATAA
Organism: Primulina huaijiensis; assembly: GCF_012295235.1. Lineage (NCBI taxonomy): Eukaryota > Viridiplantae > Streptophyta > Magnoliopsida > Lamiales > Gesneriaceae > Primulina > Primulina huaijiensis. The sequence goes on along the minus strand of NC_133315.1, from coordinate 13,831,286 downwards.
TATGTAATAAAATACTTGATATTTGAATAGACAATATAAGTTCACTAAATGTTGGTCTTTCAATGAAAGATGCATTTGGATGATATATCTATCTCATTTAATATATATATTTTTTTTTTGTAAAAAAAAAAATTCCTGACTAAACATGAAAATTNCATGTAATAAAATACTTGAGAAATATTTAATTTAAGTTTACAAATATTTGATTTCGTAAATGAGATACTCACAATATGTATTTTACTTGAGAAATATCTAATTTGAGTTTACAAATACTTGATTTCGTAAATGAGATACCACAATATGTATTAAAATACTGGATATTCGAATATACAACGTAAGTTCACCAAGTGTTGGTATTTTCATGGAAGATGCATTTGGCTGACATATTCATCTCATTAATATTTTTTTGTAAAAAAAAAATTCTCAACTAAGCATGAAAATTTTAAAGTACTTAGTTTTACTTGAAAAGTACATAATCTGAGTTTGCAAATACTTGACATTGTAAATGAGATACTCACAATATGTATTAAAATACTATATATTTGAATATGCAACGTAAATTCACCAAGTGTTGGTATTTCCATTAAAAGAAGCATTTGGATGACATATTCATCTCATTTAATATTTTTTTTTGTAAAAAAACAAAAAACAAATTCTTAACTAAGTGTGGAAATTTTAAAATACTTATTTTTATTTGAGAAGTACCTAATTTCAGATTGCAAATACTTGATTTGATACATGAGATACTCATAATATATAATAGAATACTAGATATTCAATTATGCAACGTAAGTTCACCAAGTATTGGTATTTATATAGAAGATGCATTTGGATGACATATTCATCTCATTTAAAAAAAATTTTGAAGATGCATTTGGATGACATATTCATCTCATTTAAAAAAAATTTTGTAAATTTTTTTTTTTTAAAAAAACAAATTCCTAACTAAGTATGAAAATTTTAAAGTACTTAGTTTTACTTGAGAAGTACCTAATTTCAGCTTGCGAATACTTGATTTGGTACATGAGATACTCATAATATTTAATAGAATATTAGATATTCAAATATGCAATGTAAGTTCACCAAGTGTTGATCTTTCCATGGAAGATGCATTTGGATGACATATTCATTTCATTTGATAATTTTTTTGTAAAAAAAAAAAAAAAAAACATTTCTCACCTGAGAATGAAAATTTTAAAGTACTTAGCTTTACTTGATAAGTACCTAATCTCAGATTGCAAATACTTGATTTGGTACGTAAGATACTAATAATATATAATAGAATACTGGATATTCGAATATGCAACGTAAGTTTACCAAGTGTTGGTCGTTCCATGGAAAGTGCATTTGGATGACAAACAGCACAACTAACTGAAATCATGCAATTCCTTGTCCATGGTGATGTCAAAAAGGGGGAAAGAGAACGGCAAAGGGAACTTTTGAGAGCAGAAGAATCACTTAGAATAAGGGTTGCAGAACGTGCCAAAGCAGATCAAGCTAAACTGATCAAAGAACAGAAGAAAGGTTAATGTACTGTATTTGTTTAGATGTTTTGATTTATGTTCTTTTTCAACTGGAGTTTGTAATTTATTCACTCAATGAAATACAACTTTTCCTTTATTAACCTTTTGCAACTATCTGTAAACTGTTGTATAGTAGTGCAGCTGGGTTTTGTCATCACCAAAAAAGGGAAATTGTTAAGGAAATTACCTAAGAGTTTTGGTGATCAACAAAATCAAAACAACACTTAACTGTTTCAGGAAACAACTGCAATCTTTTGTGTATAACAGGAACCAGCTCAACCGTCTTATCTTTCAAACCGCATAGTCTTCAACTACTTGAATTTCAGACCGCCTACCATTCAACCGTTTGAAGCAGAAAAAGTTCAATTTTCCCAATCAGCTGTTCGAAGACTTTATGTCGAGTCATTAAAGAGCTATTTATTGCTCACTTAATGAAAGACATTTTCTGACCGGTTCAGGACATTCAAATGGTTTTGCACCGCTACAAGTCAATCATGTTCTACACCAGTCCCAATATTGATATGCATTTATGTCACTATCCCAGAAAAGAAATATTACCCATATCCTACAAGTTCTGATAGTAAAAACAGTTGCCATAAAAGGATACTCAGCAGTAGCTCTTCAAGGAACGGTTAATGTATTTGCAGCTGATAGTGACACATCATTTCAAGGTTACAGGTTAATGTTACTCATCTCTTTCCGACCGTTGGAATGACATCTTATATAAGAAGAGCTGGATGTATGCAAGAAAAAAAATAACAACGAGGTACATAATCATCAAGCTTTCAACAGTGCGATTATTTCAGTCCTTCATACTTAAAGAGTTTGAGCGCAATCAAAGATCATATACCTCATCGTTCCTCTAGCACGCACTCAACAGAAAGATAATCAACACTTGATGAACTTACATTGCATATACCAACACTTGATGAACTTACGTTGCATATTCGAATATCTAGTATTCTATTACATATTATGAGTATCTCATGTACCAAATCATGTATTAGCAATCTGAAATTATGTACTTCTCAAGTAAAACTGAGTACTTTAAAATTTCCATGCTTATTTGAGATTTTTTTTACAAAAAAATATTAAATGAGATGAATATATTATCCAAATGCATCTTCCATAGAAAGATCAACACTTGATGAACTTACGCTGCATATTCGAATATCCAATATTCTATTACGTATTATGAGTATCTCATGTATCAAATCAAGTATTTTCAAATTCAAATGATTTTTAAATGATTTATTTATGTTTAAAAGCTTTTTTAAAATAAAAGTATGATTTTTAAATGTTTGTGATTGTATATATATTATTTGCTACTCATGTTTAAACGTGTTGAGCCATTAGACTCACTAGGTTTGTATGATGCATGATTTGATGATTTATGGGAGGCGGTGACGATTGAGTGGATCGAGTGCTGCAGTACACACCCGAAGGCCATTTATTTCCGCACTACCTAGATAGATAAAAGATTTATGCTAATGATTTTATTAGAAATATTTTTATGCTTTATTTTGTTGTTAATCGATCTTTTTAAAGGTCGATTTAGGAGTTTAGTTAGTTGATGATTTAGGATTTTATTTGATGCACTTGAGATTTCAAACGTTAATTAATTATGATTTATGAAAATGTTAAGTTATTTTATTTAGTATTTTCGAGTTTATGATTTATGATATAAAAAAAAGTATAGGTCGTTTCAGTTACAGTTAGTATCAGAGTGGTGTTCTTGTAAATAGTTATGCCTACTGCCAGTTGCGAGAAGCTCACGAAGTCACGCCTCAAATCTGTAAGTTAAAGTTTTAAAATTCCTTCATGTAGTAAGCATCAAAGTCATTATTTCAGCATGTACATGTTTAAATTCGATTTACGTGCATCTTATATTATGAATATTATGTTATTGCATGTTGGTTTACGTTGGGTAAATTCTGGAATAGTATGCCTCCTAGACGTATCATTGCTCGAGGAGCAGGTGAAAAGAACAGAGAGGCTCGGGATGAGCAGAGGGCCCATCCTCCTCGCCCACCGCCAGATATGCAGGTGTGACTCAGTTCTTCACACAGTTTGCGGGGACCAATACTGGAGTTGATACAGGGGCGAGGCCCAGGCCAGAGGCAGTATATGAGAGGTTCAGGAGGATGGAACCAAAAGAGTTCTCGGGGACTACTGACCCGAAGATAGCTGAGGGATGGATTGAGTCCATCGAGGTGATTTTTGCTTTCATGGAACTGTAGGATGCAGACAGATTTAGATGTGTCACATTTTTGTTGACAGGGGACGCCAGGCTGTGGTGGGAGAGCGCGTCTGTGTCGGTGAATTTACAGACCCTGTCTTGGGATGGTTTTAAGGAAGTCTTCTACTCCAAGTACTTCACTGAAGAAGTACGCTCTCATCTGACTAGGGAGTTTATGACGTTGCGACAGGGAGACAGCAGCGTGACAGATTTTGTGAGGAAGTTTGAGAGGGGGTGTCATTTCGTGCCCCTAATTGCTAATGATGCCCGAAGAAGCTGAGGCATTTTATTGACGGTTTACGGCCAATCTTGCGCCGTGATGTTCGAGGGGCTGGTCGTACTACTTATGCCGTTGCTGTATCTAGAGCCTTGGCGGCTGAACAGGACCAGAAAGACATCGAGAATAATAGACAGGGCAAGAGGCCCTATGAGACAGAAATTCCCAGCATTATTCCACTGATGTGAGTTCTTACTTCAGTTTCTGTTATTTTCGTTTCTTATATATGATTGTTGCCTGTGATACGATTGCCTGTGATTTCGGGGACGAAATCGTGTCTTAGAGGGGGAGAATTGTAAGGCCTGAGATTTGATCACTGTAATTTGAGATTGATTTGACAGAAATTAATTGACAGAAATGAGATTTCAGGAGCTAAAGTACGACGTGAGTGGAGAAGCCAGGCGTCGGTACATCACAAGACTAATCTTTTGTACAGAACCTTTGGCGCCCGAGCGGTAGAAAAGGACCGCCCGAGCGCCAGTGCAGAACACGGTTAGTACTTGGACAGAACGTCTGGTGCCCGAGCGACAGAAAATTACCGCCCGAGCGCCAGTGTGTAACAGGTTGAGCACTCGGGCAGAACATTCCGTGCCCGAACGATAAAGTCTGGCCGCCCGAGCGCCGCCTAAGAATCAAGAAGACTAAGAAAAGTGTCCTTCCCATGCAATATATAGTATCTAATCTTCATTTCCCTTCAGAATTGTCAAGAAAGAACCGAGAGATCCTCCTAGACATCCTCCACCTTCCTTGCATCATAGATTTGTGATTTGTGCAAGATCTGGCTGTTGGAATTTCAATCCGAGTTTGGTACTGCGTTTCTATCGTCAAAGGCTACACAAGGACGTAAGTTTTATTATGTTCCAGCGTGGGTTGAAATTTATGTGTTGGAGGAATTATGATTTGTTACATATTTTGTGTTATTGCGATATTAGACATCGTAGAATCGAAAACAGGGTTATGAGTTGTTGATTGATATCGCATATTGTCTGAGTTGCCCGGGATATCGATATTGTGCCGTTATGCCGTCAAAAGTTGATTTGATTGAGAATTCTTGTGTTGGGTTGTATTATGATATTGTACTCCTCAATACTGTTATTCCAGAGTTGGGATTGAAGGCTTCGAAGACTGAACAGAGCCAGATTGATCGACGAAAAGAAATGTATAAATCAATATGAGATCGGGATTGATAACTCGAGTCAGATATGACCTGAGTTTCCCTAAAACCACATACTTATTTGCTAGTGTTTCAGATATTTGAATTCATTGCATTGATATGCTTGTTCTATTGATTTATAGAAAGCATGGATTAATCAGCGAGTCCTTGGCAGAGGTGCCAAACTGGCAGATGTGCCAGATTATTGGACATTGGTTTATATCGATGTGCTTAGGAGCAGATCGGCTTCTATTGCAGATATTCGATATAGAGTACCAGAGTCTAGGAATAAGAACGTACCATCATCTAGCTGTGGAGAGTAGGTGAACGCTTATGTTCTTATTCAACCGGGATCCCTAGAGTAGATGAGTCGAGTCAAGAGTTGAATTACAGACTTGTAGTGATTTATGTTTCGTAGATTACGATTCATGTTTTATAGATGTTCATGATTTTGTATATGAAATGCATGTTTCGTTGTTTTATACTGGGATATGTTTCTCACCGGAGTTATCCGGCTGTTGTTGTGTTTGTATGTGTGCATAACAACAGGTGGGACAGGATCATGGTCGAGAAGAGGATGAGAGATCGAGATAGAGTGATGATTCCGGACTTGATGTAGATTTAGCTTTCAACACTTGATATGTAGTTGTTGAACCCTAGTTTGATTTGAAAGTATTTCGTACAAGACTTGTACTTTTGATTTTGATTTTGATGTTTATATATATCAGATTGATTCACATATGTTCCGCATTAAAAAAACAATTTAGACCCAGATGTATTGGTTGATCCAAATGAATCCCAAAGAATACTTAAGAATTAAATTAGCGTCCAGGTCTCCACAACAGGTGGTATCAGAGCAGTAGGTTCCTATAGATAGAAGCTAGTGAGCGGGGTAGATTGAGTTTTCTTTCCTGCTTTGATGTGCTAGCATGTTTACTGCTTAATACATGTTTATCTGATTATCTGAATTGATTGGTAACCTGTATTAGTTGAGAATGAATCAGAACCGATTCTTGATCAGAGGTAAGATGATCAGAAGGGGACTGAGACAGATATGTCAGATTTGATTGCTAACCCTTTTGATAATCAGATATGCCTCCTCGAAGAATCCCAGAACAGGGCAGTACCTCTGTGAATCCGATGGATGTGACAGCAAAACCGATGGAAACCTTGTTGAAGAGATTTCAGTCGTTCCATCCACCGACTCTGAAGGGTACTGAGACGGCAGTTGAGTGTGAGAGTTGGTTAGATGATATCGAAATGCTGTTTGATTCATTGGATTACACTGATGAGCGCCGAGTTAAACTGATTGGGTACCAATTGCATGACGTTGCAAAGAATTAGTGGATTACAACAAAGAGAGCTTTGGAGCATCGAGGTACGACTCTCACGTGGAAGGTCTTTAAAGATGAATTCTATCACAGATTTTTCAAAGTATCGTACAGGAAAGACAAGGGCGCAGAGTTTGCGAATTTGAGACAGGGTCAGTTGAATACTGAAGAGTACCTTATTACGTTTTGCTCCACACGTGGCTGAAAGTGATGAAGCTGTTGCTGACCAGTTCATTAATGGCCTGAATCCTGAGATCTTTACATTGGTGAACACCGGGCGACCGAATAACTTTGCTGAGGCCTTGAACAGAGCAAAGGGAGCTGAAGCTGGCCTGATAAGGCAGAAGGGAGCTTCGTATGTTCCTACAGCACCGAGACCACAGCAACCACCTCCCAGATTTGAGAGTGGCAGCAGCAGTAGTGGAAAGAAAGACCAGTTGAAAGCCAGAGAGAAACAGTTTAAGAAGTCTGGCAGCAGTTCTTCTAGCTCCAATGGTTCCAGACAGTTAGCCAACCTCCTAGACAGCAGGCCAGAGTATTTTCTTTGACAGAGGATCAGGCTCAGGAAGCACCAGACGATGTTGTTGAAGGTAACTGTTTTATTTCTGGTTATCCTGCTTACGTATTGATAGATACATGTGCTTCTCATACATTTATATCTGAGAGATTTGCATTGAGTCATGCATTACCTGTTGAGTCCCTATCTGCTGTAGTGTCTGTTTCTTCTCCGTTGGGGAAAGATTTGATATCTGTGAATTCGGTTAAACATTGTACATTGCAATATGAAGGGCATGAGATTGAGTTAGATTGTATTGTGCTTGGGTTGTCTGATTTTGACTGTATTATCGGTATTGATATGTTGACCAAGTACAGAGCTACCGTTGATTGTTTCCACAAGATTGTGAGATTCAGACCTGACATGGCTGATGAGTGGAAATTTTACGGTAAGGGTTCTAGATCTAGAATTCCTTTGATATCTGTTATGTCTATGACTCGATTGTTACAGAAAGGAGCAGAGGGGTTCCTTGTCTATTCAGTTGATTTACTGAAATCGAGTCCATCATTGGCGGACCTGCCAGTGGTGTGTGAATTTGCTGATGTCTTCCCAGATGAGATTCTGGGATTGCCTCCGATTCGAGAGATAGATTTCAGCATTGAATTGGTACCAGGTACAGTTCCGATTTCTAGAGCTCCGTACAGAATGGCACCAATTGAATTGAAAGAATTGAAAGAGCAGTTAGAAGATTTACTGGCCAAGGGATACATTAGACTGAGTGTTTCTCCTTGGGGTGCTCCAGTGTTATTTGTGAGGAAGAAGGATGGGTCAATGAGACTTTGCATTGACTATCGGCAACTGAACAAGGCTACGGTAAAGAATAAATATCCTTTGCCTCGTATTGATGATTTATCTGATCAGTTACAGGGTTCTTCTGTTTATTCCAAGATCGATCTGAGATCTGGATACCATCAGTTGAGAGTCAGAGATTTTGATATCTGGAAGACAGCGTTCAGAACCAGGTATGGACATTATGAGTTTATTGTCATGCCATTTGGTTTAACGAATGCTCCAGCAGTATTTATGGGTTTGATGAACCGCATATTTCAGAAATATCTTGATGACTTTGTGATTATATTTATCAATGATATTCTGATATATTCAAAGAATATGATTGATCATGCTGAGCATTTGAGAACTGTATTGAAGATTATGAGAACAGAGAAACTGTATGCAAAGCTGTCGAAATGTGAGTTTTGGCTGAAACAGGTGGTATTTCTGGGTCACATTATATCTGGAGATGGGATTTTTGTCGATCCTAGTAAAGTTGAGGCCGTGATCAGTTGGCCGAGACCGACATCTGTGCTAGAGATACGCAGTTTTATGGGTTTAGCGGGTTATTATCGCAGATTCATCAAAGATTTTTCGAGTATTGCGAAACCGATTACTCAGCTGACTCAGAAAAATGCACCATTTGTTTGGTCAGAAGAATGTGAATCAAGTTTCCTTGAGTTGAAGAAGAGATTGACTATCCCATCAGGTACTGGTGATTTTGTGGTTTATTGCGATGCTTCTCACAGAGGATTGGGATGTGTTCTAATGCAACGAGGTCATGTTATTGCTTATGCCTCGAGACAGTTGAAGCCACATGAGACACGATACCCGATTCATGATCTTGAATTGGCTGCTATCGTATTTGCATTGAAGCTATGGGGACATTACCTATACGGTGAAAAATTTGAAATCTATTATGATCACAAGAGCTTGAAATATCTGTTTTCATAGTCAGAACTGAATATGAGACAGAGAAGATGGCTTGATTTGCTTAAAGATTTTGATTGTGAAATCAAATATTATCCAGGGAAGTCAAATGCAGCAGCTGATGCACTGAGTCGAAAGGTATGTTCTTTATCCTTATCGACGATTGGTGTTTCAAATTTGATTGAAGATTGCTGTCTTTCTGGATTAGAATTTGAAACAGATTGTAAGTCTCTGAGACTGTATGCCATTCAAGTTGAACCCGAGTTGATGTTCAGAATCAAAGAAGCACAGAAAATTGATCAGAACATTCAGAATTCGATTGCTATGGTCAAAGCTGGACATCGATCAGAATATAAGGTTCGTGATGATGTGTTATATGTGAATAATCGATTAGTTGTGCCAGATGTTTCCGATTTGAGACAGCATGTTCTGTCAGAGGCGCATTGTAGTCGATTTAGCATTCATCCTTGTGGCAGAAAGATGTACAATGATCTGAAGACACAGTATTGGTGGAAACAGATGAGATCAGATGTCACAGATTTTGTGTCTAAATGTCTAAATTTCCAGCAGGTTAAAGCAGAAAGGAAAAAACCAGGAGGTCTACTGCAGAGTTTATCTATTCCAGAATGGAAATGGGACCACATTTCCATGGATTTCGTGACGCAGTTACCGCGATCCTCCAGAGGTTGTGATGCGATTTGGGTTGTGATTGACCGATTTAACCAAATCAGCATGCTTCATTCCTTATAGAATGACGTACAGATATGACCAGATGGCAGAGATTTATGTCAGAGAAGTGGTCAGATTGCATGGAGTGCCGAAGTCGATTGTATCAGATCGTGAACTTCGATTTACTTCGCACTTCTGGCAGAGTGTGCAAGAGGCTCTTGGTACGAAGTTGCATCTGAGTACCGCATATCATCCACAGACCGACAGACAGTCAGAGCGGACTATTCAGACATTGGAGGATATGCTGAGAGCTGTAGTGCTTGACTTTAGCACTAGTTGGCAAGATTCATTGCCACTTTGTGAGTTTTCGTACAACAACAGCTATCAGACGAGTATAGAGATGGCACCGTTTGAAGCATTGTACGGTAAGAAGTGTAGATCCCCTCTTTATTGGGGTGATATCTCTGAGGTACCTGAATTTGGGCCTGATATGATAAGAGATATGACTGAGAAAGTGAAGCTGATTCAGAAGAGAATGAAGACAGCTCAAGACAGACATGCCAAATATGCCAATGGTCGACGAAGACCATTGGTATTTGAGACAGGAGACAGAGTATTTTTGAAGATTTCACCTTTCCGAGGTTTTGTCAGATTTGGCAAGAAAGGAAAGTTGTCTCCACGATATATTGGGCCATATGAGATTCTCGAGAAGATAGGAGATCGTGCTTATCGACTCGTATTACTGCCTTCTTTGTCTGGGATACATGATGTCTTCTATGTATCTTTATTGCGGAAGTACATTCCAGATGCTTCACATATTCTTCAGCCATATGAGGCAGAACTGGACTAGACTCTGAGTTATTTTGAAAAGACGATCCAGATTCTTGATCGCAAAGAAAAGCAGCTCAGAACAAAGACTATTCCGCTTGTGAAAGTTCAGTGGAATCGTCATGGCATTGAAGAAGCAACTTGGGAAACTGAATCAGATATGAGACAGAAATTCCCAGCATTATTCCACTGATGTGAGTTCTTACTTCAGTTTCTGTTATTTTCGTTTCTTATATATGAGTGTTGCCTGTGATACGATTGCCTGTGATTTCGGGGACGAAATCGTGTCTTAGAGGGGGAGAATTGTAAGGCCTGAGATTTGATCACTGTAATTTGAGATTGATTTGATAGAAATTAATTGACAGAAATGAGATTTCAGGAGCTAAAGTACGACGTGAGTGGAGAAGCCAGGCGTCGGTACATCACAAGACTAATCTTTTGTACAGAACCTTTGGCGCCCGAGCGGTAGAAAAGGACCGCCCGAGCGCCAGTGTAGAACACGGTTAGTACTTGGACAGAACGTCTGGCGCCCGAGCGGCAGAAAATTACCGCCCGAGCGCCAGTGTGTAACAAGTTAAGCACTCGAGCAGAACATTCCGCGCCCGAGCGGTAAAGTTTGGCCGCCCGAGCGCCGCCTGAGAATCAAGAAGACTAAGACAAGTGTCCTTCCCATGCAATATATAGTATCTAATCTTCATTTCCCTTCAGAATTGGCAAGAAAGAACCGAGAGATCCTCCTAGACATCCTCCACCTTCCTTGCATCATAGATTTGTGATTTGTGCAAGATCTGGCCGTTGGAATTTCAATCCGAGTTTGGTACTGCGTTTCTATCGTCAAAGGCTACACAAGGACGTAAGTTTTATTATGTTCCAGCAAGGGTTGAAATTTATGTATTGGAGGAATTATTATTTGTTACATATTTTGTGTTATTGCGATATTAGACATCGTAGAATCTAGCTGTGGAGAGTAGGTGAACGCTTATGTTCTTATTCAACCGGGATCCCTAGAGTAGATGAGTCGAGTCAAGAATTGAATTACAGACTTGTAGTGATTTATGTTTCGTAGATTACGATTCATGTTTTATAGATATTCATGATTTTGTATATGAAATGCATGTTTCTTTATTTTATACTGGGATATGTTTCTCACCGGAGTTATCCGGCTGTTGTTGTATTTGTATGTGTGCATAACAACAGGTGGGACATGATCAGGGTCGAGAAGAGGATGAGAGATCGAGATAAAGTGGTGATTCCGAACTTGATGTAGATTTAGCTTTCAACACTTGATATGTAGTTGTTGAACCCTAGTTTGATTTGAAAGTATTTCGTAGAAGACTTGTACTTTTGATTTTGATTTTGATGTTTATATATATCAGATTGATTCACATATGTTCCGCATTTATAGTTGTAAAAGAAAAAAAAACAATTTAGACCCAGATGTATTAGTTGATCCAAATGAATCCCAAAGAATGATTAAGAATTAAATTAGCGTCCGGGTCCCCACAATGGACCTAATGAATTGAGTATTTCAGCCCTACCTAGATCAGTTTGTCCTAGTATTCATTGACGACATCCTTATATACTCAAAGAGCCATGAGGAGCACAGTCAGCATTTGAGTACAGTTTTGCAAGTCTTGCAGAGCCGCAAGTTGTTTGCGAAATTCAATAAGTGTGATTTCTGGTTGGAGAAAGTAGCATTTTTTGGACATATCATTTCTAGCGGTGGTATTGAAGTGGATCCAGCTAAGGTTGCAGCAGTAAAAGAATGGATTGAGCCGAAAAACGCGTCAGAGATCCGTAGTTTCCTAGGCTTGGCAGGCTACTACAGGAAATTTATTCAGGGGTTTCCCTCGATTCCAGTGTCACTCACTTCATTGACCAAGAAGAATGCTAAATTTGTACGGATTGATGATTGCCAGAAGAGCTTTGATACTTTGAAAGAAGCTCTTATTACATCGCCAGTCTTGGCCATGCCATTAGGGCAAGGCAATTTTGTGTTATACACCGATGATTCTAAACTCGGATTAGGAGCAGTATTGATGCAGCATGGTCGGATGATAGCTTATGCTTCCAGACAGTTGAAGGTGCATGAGAAGAACTACCCGACTCATTATCTCGAGTTAGCTGCCGTTGTCTCTGTGTTGAAGATATGGATACATTATTTGTACAACGAGAAATGTCACATATTCACTTATCACAAGAATCGCAAGTACTTTTTCACGCAAAAAGAGCTGAATATGAGACAAAGACGGTAGTTGGAGTTGGTAAAAGACTACGATTGTGAAATTAGTTACCATCCAATGAAAGCTAATGTTGTGGCAGATGCTTTGAGATGGAAAGTAGCATTCGTAGCACAGCTATCAGCGCAGAGATCTCTTCAGTCAGAGATTCAGAGGTTTGGCATAGAAGTTTATCCTAATGACAGAGCTCCCAAACTGTCTAATTTGATAGTCTAGTCTTCTTTTCATTTAAGAAAAATTTTTATTTTTCCGCAAATTTTAAGTATGTTTAAAAATTACGGTACATTACAATATGAATCCTTTCATTTGATCAAGCTAAAAAGGTCATATACAAATATTCAAAAATTTATCAAATATCCTTCAACCGAAGAAACACCTCTTGTTGTGTCATTAAATGAAAATGACATATCTACCAGAAGAACATGAAGTCTATAGGTTTGTCTAACCGAGATATAAAAAGTCAAATTTTTATTTAAGTTTTATCATAATTCTATAAATCGACATTTTCTGTCAAATACTACGACAAAAAAACAACAAGTTTTGCAGGAGACCTATCTGAAAAGAAAATAATCTTCTGTGGAGTTGAAGACTACCGAGGAGCAAAGAAACTCGTCGAAAATTCTGTAATATGGCTCATGTAGGAAGATAGTCAGAAAGCATCTGTCCAGAATATCCGAACATGAAAGAACCAAAATTCGGGAAAGGTTTTCGGCCAAGATCTGGCCGAAAGTATTTTGCAGAAACATGACCAAGTGGTGAAGGACCACACAAAAAATAATTTATTTGGGACTATACAAAAGCAGAAGATTTATCGAAAAAGATAAAGTAGGCATGTGATTCAACCACTCCGTTAGTGGAGGATGGACCACCATTAAAATACGATTCCAATAATTAGTGGAAGAGGAACCACTCAATCACGTATAAAGACAAGTCGCTAACTAGTGGTTAAAGGGACCACAATCACAAGATGTTGTCAGCCACAACTGACAAAATAATTTACAAGATTTGAAATCTGGATTTCAAATCCACCAAGATTTCTATAAATACCAAGGCAGAAGAAAGATGAAGGAATCATTCAATAGCTTCATTTTCTTTCAAATAGATTGCAGTATTTCTCTTTCTAAGTTTATGTGTTATATTCTAGCTATTATAAGTAGCTAAGCAAGTTTATTCTTCATACATGAGGTTAATATGTATTAATAATTGTATGTTTGAATAAAAAGAACAAGACTTATTGCTCATCTCGTATATTATTTTCAAATCGAACTACTTTACTATACAACATGATGTAGGAAATGAAACAAAGTTGTGCCAGTTGCTGTTGAAAAAATCTACGTCAAGAACCATCTATTGTGTATGTGTGGTTGGAGGACTGTTGGAAGCAGTTTATAAAACTCAGTGGATACAACCCGTCGGTCCCATCAAAGTAGTAAACTATTCAATTTATTATACAAAAGCATGATATGCCATTTATTAAAAAAATAAATCAAACATCTGAAACATGATATATAGGTTGGAAACTTTGTATAACTGTATATCTTTGAACTATATGCTTTTAAAACATGTTCGATTGGTATAACAATATCACATACAATAATTATGAAGATAGAAGATATTTTCGAAAAATTTAAATGATTAAGGAGATCAAACAAATATTTTAAGGAATATAGAGTGAGACCAAATTTATCTTTGGAAATGGAGAGTTATTAATAGTTTGTCCTAAAAGATTAGTATATATAATTATATTTCACACAAAAATTAATAATATATTTAATTATTATTTTAGATATATTTTAAAGTATTTGTGGAATAATAGCGTGGCTAGATAGAAAATTATTATTATTAAAGAAAAAATGTGTGCTAATAAATAAATCAATAAAGGTATAGTATTGGATCTGGTCTTCACATGTACAGTCAGAATCGATCTGTCTTCTCCCGATCTCTGTTCCGATTTCCCATTCATGTACCTCAATTTTATGCCCTAGAGAGACTCCGACACCACCCGCCAGCCGCGGCGGTATGATTTNAGTATGGTGTTTGTTTTCTAATTCCTTTTAAATAGCATTATTATTGCTGCAAATTTCCTGGATTTCTGGCTTCTGAAAGTTGTTGTTTTGAGTGTCTCTGCAGGGGTTTAGGCCCTTAGTTTAGAGCTGCAGCAACGGGTCAGCATTGGCCTTCCATGGTGATTTTCTTTTTTGTTTGGAATTAGTTTGTTTGATGGGTTTTTGATTTGGATGTATTTTAGCTGATTCTGTTGTTCCTTGGCTGAACTTGTTGTTTTATTCATGTTCTTGGTATTTTTTTTATCTCAAGTTTGTGTGGTTGTGTCATGTTCTTTGTGGAAGAACGTCAAATAAGCTTTTTCCAGCTGGGCTTGTTATGAGTTTTCATTGGACTTTTACTGGTTTCTTGTTATGATGTCCTGGCCCAAAATTTAGTGGAAGGAGTTATAGTTGCCAATTGGTTGGTGCAGGTGGCATTTACTACATTCTGGAGGCAAAGTTTTCACCTTTTGGAAAATTATATCTAAAAATATTAAATTTTCAAGTGAGGGGGGTTATCCCCCTGCTAGTTTTTCACCTTGCCGGCAGTCATTGCAATTATGCATATGCTGCTATTGAATTCAGCATTTTTTCCCTCTTGTAGATGAACTTATGCAGATTGAGGTTTCTGGAATCTACTATGCTTGTTAAGTTACTGTTTTTAATTTTAAGATGAAAATGGTTGATGTGTGAGAATTGACTCCAACCTGTGACACGTGTTTGGACTTGATTTGTTTGGGAGGCCTTGGTGCTGTTGTAGTTCTTGTTTCGGTGCCATCTGCTCACGCGTGCAAAATGTAGCGCTACTCGTCCTTCCATTCAACCTTTTAGGTTTTGTGTAAATCTCTACAGAACAACTCACTTTTCACGTTGTGACAAGGTGTAAAAGTGAATAACATCCATGTTTCTGTACCCTCGTGTTTGTAACTAGAGTTGAGATAGATTGTGATGCCTTGAAGGTAGATGTCTTATTTTTGTGAAGATGCTTCGACATAGAATTTGTAGTTGCTGATTAAACATGATGCCGTTACTCGTACTCCTATCTTACATCCAGATTTACCATATGCTAAAAATTATTGAATAGTTTGGCTGAATAGTGGAATTTGGTAAAATAGTATGGATAAAGTTTGAAAAATCTACAAGGTCCTGGTGAAGCATAGAAAAGTTAGTCGTCATGTACGAATTTGTGCTAAACTTTTGAGAAGGATAAGGTCATGTTTTTTGGTGTATGATAAGGGTAACAGAAAATTTAATCCTTGATAGCCGTGACATTCTATTTATGATTTATTATGAGAACAAGTCTCGATGACAATGCTGATTCATATTAGTTTGTTGAAGGTTTAAAAGTGCTCAAAGAAATAATCCTTGCATATGAATTACTAACGTGTGATTTGTTCCATGCTTTTTCTTTCTTCCTTCTTGGCTGTACTGATGCATCCAATATTATGTTGTGATCTTCTTAAAAGGCTAAGTTGCTTTCAGTTGTCATTTATTTATGTTATTATGTGTCCATTTGAGATCTACTTTAATGCCGTGACAGTGATGCACTCTTATTCATGTTCAAATGCAATTTTAATCCAGATTTTTGACGCTCAAGAATTTCAGCCTAATGGCAAAGTCAATGGGAGAAAATTGGTTTGCGAAATGATGCTTCGAGAATTTATGAGCAGGTTTGAGAATAGATCAAAGGGAAAGAGGACATTTCAGAATTGTTTGATGAGTTAAAGAAGCATTCTGCTTCAGAAGTGCATGATGGACGAACAGCTTTCCAAGGCTTGTAAGAAAACAAATAAGACTCATGACCTCAAACGAGCATCTTCAAGTCCTAAAGATCAGCAACAACAGTCCAGGAAACAGCAGCGGAAGGGGGAAAACCCTGTTCGAATTTTGCCAAGTCCTGAACCACGTGTTGATTTCAAATTTTCTAATGCATGGATCTGTAAAAATTCTGCATGTCGAGCCACTCTATCAATGGATGACACATTTTGCAAGAGGTGCTCTTGCTGCATTTGTCATTTATTTGATGACAACAAGGATCCAAGTCTTTGGTTGGAATGCACCTCTGAATCTGGTGTGGGAGACTCTTGTGGTTTGTCTTGCCACATTGAATGTGCCTTCCAACGTAGTAAGGTGGGGGTCGTTAATCTTGGACCTTTGATGCGGTTGGATGGAAGCTACTGCTGTGCTAATTGTGGCAAAGTTTCAGGGATACTTGGGTAAGCTGTTTTATGTTGGCTGCTCTCATTTCAGTTCCTTCTTTTGGACCATTGTTGGTAAAATCTTGTTTGCTGTATCAATTTGTGACCTGGGAGATTAGTTAAATTATTCCATCCAAGGCCCATAAAAGAAAGAGTACTCACCAACTCCTATTATTTCTTCTTCCCTTACTTTTACGCTCCCTCGCCGAGCAAAGAAGCTAGTGGATATTCCTAAGAATGTAATTAAGCTGATTTAAAAAGCAAGACATTTTTTGAGTTCAGTTTGGTTTTTAAACTAGCTTAATATTATAATAGATGTCCTGGCTTGCTTTGTCATGCGACAACATTTTGCTGTAAGCACTTGTTTAATCTGAAAGTTGAGCAGCTTGGTTTGTTTCATTTCCTTAATCAGTCATCGCACACAATTGCATTTTGTATTCAAAGATCAAGTATATACATCAAGCCCTTTCTTTTCTTCGATCTCATATATGTGGAGACTTTTTTAAAATGTGGTCTACTTTGTCAGATGCTGGAAGAAACAGTTAAGTGTAGCTAAGGATGCTCGCCGTGTGGATGCCCTATGTTATAGGATATTCCTAAGTTTCAGGCTTTTGGATGGGACTTCCAGATTCTGTGAACTGCATGAAATTGTTAAAGAAGCCAAAGCCAAGTTAGAAGCAGATGTGGGTCCAGTTGATGGAGTATCGGCCAAGATGGCTCGAGGAATTGTGAGTAGACTCTCTGTAGCAGCTGTTGTTCAGAATTTATGCTCTCTTGCAGTTGATAAAGCTGATGAATGGATATCTTCAAAGTCTACCTCCTCAGCACTCGATTCCATCGGTAAGTATGTGTTCCTTTTTGGTGAAATATTGAGAAAATTACATTGTCGTATGCAATTGTTTTACTATTTCCTCCCCTGGCAGAGGGTTCACTTCCTGCAGCTTGCAAGTTCCTATTCGAAGAAGTGACTTCTTCTTCTGCTGTGGTTCTATTGATTGAATTTTCTACTGCACCAAATGATGATATTAAGGGCTACAAACTCTGGTATTGCAAGACTAGAGAAGAGACATACTCCAAAGAGCCTGTTTGTGTCTTTCCAAGAGATCAGAGAAGGATTTGGATATCCAATCTGCAGCCTTGCACAGAGTACTCCTTCAGGATTGTGTCTTTTATGGAGACTGGGGACATTGGCCACTCCGAAGCAAAGTGTTTCACGAAGAGTGTTGAAATAATTCATAGAAATTCTTCTTCTGTGTCAGGAAGTCCTGAAAAGGAGAATTCTTCACACAATATAGGGAGCTCTAGTTCCAGGCAAGAGCATAGAAATGGAGCAGACATTGAATCAGACTCAGGTTTCAAGGTTCGAGACCTTGGGAAAATCTTAAGGCTTGCATGGGCTCAAGAACAAGGGCTTTTTGAGTCATTCCGTAAAATTGATATTGAGAAATGCTTTAGTGGTTGTAATACTGTTAAACTAGAAACTCCACAGGAAAAAAGGTTGCCGGCTATTCCTCGTGAACTTGACTTGAATGTTTCAGTTCCTGATCTGAATGTGGAGTTTACCCCTCCAATTGAGTCATCTAGAGATGAAGGTGATGGCTGCACTTTAGGGCAACCAGTTGAGGTGGATGATTACACCTTTTCTCATGACCTACAAAGAAATGTTGTTGCAAGGTCGCATGGCAGTGATGTCCCTCATAATTGGAATCATGAAAAACATGGGGATGTACCAGCTGTTGACTCTAAGTTAACTGCCTCCAAGAAGAGGAGACTTAGCACCAACGGAGAGTTGCAGGATTCTTATAGCACTCTGACAAATGGATCTCCATGCCAAGTCCAAAACGACTCAGGATGCTTGGACGAGAATTTTGAATATTGCGTCAAGATCATACGTTGGCTGGAATGTGAGGGTCACATTAAACATGATTTTAGACTAAAGCTACTGACATGGTTCAGTCTTATATCAACTAAGCAGGAGCGCAGAGTGGTCAACACTTTCATACAAACATTAATTGATGATCCTAGTAGTTTGGCTGGGCAATTGGTGGATTCATTCTCAGAAATTGTATCAAGCAAGGGGCCACAAAATGGTTTCTGTAACGAGTTTTGGCATTAGAGCTGTAGGGTTCTTGGAATACGATACGGGTATTAAACTCGAGTATTATCATTCCAGCGGTAAGTTATTGCTGTTCATCTTGCTGCTGCTTTTTACAGGCACCTGCTCCTAAAATTTCTTCTAGTGATTCATTTGTTAAGTTGACAAGCTCCCAAACTAGCAGATCTGATTTCCCCTTCATGAAGATAGCTCTTGATTTCCTTCACAAGGTCAGCCCATTGTTTAAGCCAATCTCACTCATTGTGGGATGCATTTTCATTCTTAAGAGACGCTCTTGATTACATTTTTAGTAATTAAATGTGACGTTGGAACTTCTTCAAGTAGGAGATGGGTGGATGCTAATAGACATTTGATGTTCCATAATTTCCATTTAACTGTTATTGCTATTGAATCAATTGAAGTTGACTTTTGCTCCTTTTGGCTGAATTTTTCGTCTATGTAACATCCCATGGCCATTACTAGTTTCCTTTACATATTGGTTGAATTTTTCATCTATGCAACATCCCATGGCTAGCTATTACTAGTGTTCCTTTGCACACGTGTGTATGATATATATATATTTTTTTATGTATGAGTAATATTATCATTAAAATAAATCAAAGTAATAAAAAATCCACATAAAATTAAAAAATCACTATAGTAATATTCAAAATTCTGAAAAATTGATGAAATAGAAAAGTTACATATGAGTTAAAAATTTATTAAAATATATTTTTATCAAATGGAAAAGGATAAATTTTGTTATCTATGAGGGTTATTCTTTATATTTTAATTAGACAAAGACATCAAAGTTAGTTTTTTAATAATATAGTCTAGCTATATGTATATAACATAATATAAAATATAATATTGTTTGACATGAATTTTAATTTTGTGGACAACAATGACAATAATGATGATATAAGTATTGTTTGATTTGTTAGATAAAATGCATAATATAAGGATGATTAATTGACGTATACAGATAACACAATGAAATATGACTATCATTTATAGAATTTAACTCCAACTTTAGATGAAATATGAATATAACATATATGCAAATGGTAACCAATGTTCAATCAAAATAATGATTGTTTAGCATTTGGAGAAGAACCATTAACAAAATTTATCATTTGTTTATAACTATGATTGGGATTCTATGTGGATTTAAAGTTTTTCTTAAAATCACTGAGTGTTTGCAACCTCAAAATTACGACAATCAAACATATCAAACACGTTTATTGTAAGGGAATACAGTTTACTCACTCTAATTGAGTGTCGTATTTGCTATACAATATGATGGAATTATTAATATCTTGATCGCAATGAAATTATATAATAATTGTATTGAAACAAAGAAATGTTATATTCACTCATTACAAAATAATATTGAGAAAAAATTATTATTGTATTGATGATCGAATTGTAGATAACTTTCCTAAAATGATAATCCAAATATTCACTATTTTTTTAAAAAGAAATGTATTCAATCTACAAATCCAATTAATAGCCAGTATCACATGCACATGTTTTGTCATCATACTTTTCGGTGTTAAATATTTTTGCGGAAAAAGATAGAGATTATAATAAGTTTGGAAAATGTAAAAACAATCTTTAAAATTTTGGTAATTATTTAGAATAATTAATTATTAGGATTAAATTTTTTTTTTTTTCAAATTTATGGTATTTTATAATTTTTGTATATTTAAGATTGGACTTTATTGAAGGTGATACGATCATTTTTATGTTAATATTTGGACATGTGCTTTTTGACCAAAATTGTAGGCAAAAAAATTGTCCAATGCGAACGTCCGCACTACCGTCCAAATGATGGCTAGCAAAGTTTGAATCTACATCTGGCTTTCACATTTGAAGAGTTTGCTATATAGAGCTCATTTGCTCATTTTCTAGACATCCAATCCTAGATTTCTAAGCATCCCAAGTTCAAGAGAGCAACTCAAGTGAGAAGAAAAAAATTGAGTGTTATTCTTGTGTGAGTTAGAGAAAATATTTTCTCGGTTATACTCGGGGTTGGGATTGTGAGAGATTGAGTGTTGTATACACTTGTAATATTTTCTCCCTATAATAAATATTTGCAGTAGCTCCGTGGACGTAGCCTATCTTGGGTGAACAACGTAAATCCTTGTGTTCTTGTTGATTATTTTATTCCGCAATTTTCGGTACTATATTATCATCATGGTCGCTATCATTTCAGTTTAATTACCCCCAACAACTGGTATCAGAGCCTTGTTTTAAAATTTCTGAAGAATTCTGAGTATGATCTGTGATTGCAGCTTTGTATGATCTTCCATATCAGAAAAGATTTTTTAGATTTTTTGCTAAGGCTAGAGAAGCGATGACCGGAGATGATGGATTGGGATCGAGAATCAACAAGTCCGACGTAACAGATTTTTCGTTTTGGCAGTTACATATTAGAGATTATCTGTATAGCAAGAAGTTGCATCAACTTCTATCTGGAAAGAAGCCATAAAAGATGTGGATGATGACTGGGAGCTCCTTGGCCGACAGGTGTTAGGTGTGATACGATTGACCCTAACAAAGAATGTGACACATAACGTGGCGGAGGCACAAACCACAAGAGATGATGTCCATTTTATCGGACATGTACGAGAAGCCATCAACAAACAACAAAGTACATCTGATGAAAAAGTTATTCAACTTGAAAATGGGAGAAGGTGCTTCAGTGGCTAAACACATCAATGAGTTCAACACGATTATTTCTCAGTTAACATCGGTTGAAATTAATTTTGATGATGAGATTCGTGCATTTATTCTTTTGGCGTCTTTACCAAGTGTTTGGGAACCAATACGGAAAGTGGTTAGCAACTCTGTTGGAAAAAGAAAGCTACAATTCAATGATGTTAGAGATCACATTCTTGCTAAAGAAGTTCGTAGGATGGATTTGGGTGAAGGAACGTCATCGAGATCGGTTCTAAATCTCGAGAACAGAGGAAGAGGCAGGAGTGGCGAAAAGAGTTCTAACCGATGGCGCGGTAGGTCCAAGTCAAGACATGGAAAATACAAAAACACTTTTGAAAAGAATTTGAAGTGCTGGAGCTGTGGTGAAAATGGTCACTTAAAAAAGAATTGCTAATCAACAAAGAATAACGCAAATGCTGTTATTGAGGAGGTACATGACGCTCTATTACTATCCATGGAAATCCCAGTTGATTCTTGGGTTATGGACTCAAGAGCTTCGATTCATACCACTGGTAATCGTGATGTATTCGATAATTACATCGCTGGTGATTACGGGAAAAGTTTTCTTGGCTGATGGAAAGCCTTTTGGAAATAATTGGTATGAGTGATGTCCGGATGAAGATGTCAAATGGATCTGTCTGGAAAATCAACGAAGTCATACATGTACCAAAATTGACACGTAATTTGATCTCTGTGGGACAGCTCGATGACGAAGGCCATAATGTAACCTTTGGTGATGGTTCATGGAAAGTAAACAAAGGATCCATGATTGTTGTTCGAGGAAAGAAAACTGAAACACTTTATATGACTTCCAGTTGCAGAGATACATTAGCAGTCGTGGATGCTGGAGCAAATTCAAGTTTATGGCATTGTAGGCTTGGGCATATGACTTAGAAGGGAATGAAGATGCTTGTATCAAACAGGAAGCTATCAGAATTAAAGACCGTTGAACACAAGCTATGTGAAAGCTGTATCTTTGGAAAGCAGAAAAAAGTGAGCTTTTCAAAAGGCGGTAGAGAACCGAAAGCAGCAAAGTTGGATCTAGTTCATACCGATGTATGGGGGACCATCTCCTGAGAAATCTCTTGGAGGTTCAAGATATTATGTCACATTCATCGACGATTCGAGCCGGAAAGTTTGGGTTTATTTTCTGAAAAATAAATCTGATGTTTATGAGACCTTTAAAAGGTGGAAAGCCATGGTTGAGAATGAGACCAACTTAAAGGTGAAGTGCTTGCAATCTGATAACGATAGTGAATATGAAGATGACGAGTTCAAGAAATATTGTACACAGAACGGGATCAAGATGGAAAAACCATTCTTGGTACACCTCAACAGAATGGTGTAACCGAAAGGATGAACATGACCCTGAATGAACGTGCTAGGAGCATGAGACTGCATTCTGGATTACCAAAATCATTATGAGTTTATGCTGTTAACACTGCAGCATATATGATCAACAGAGGACCTTCGATACCGCTTGACTGCAGAATACCCGAAGAGGTATGAAGCGGCAAAAAAATAAACCTTTCTTTCTTGAAAGTGTTTGGATGTTTATCCTATGTTCATATTGACTCAGCTAGCAGAACAAAGCTTGATTCGAAATCAAAGAAGTTTTTCTTTATTGGTTATGGAGATAGTGAGTTTGGTTATCGTTTCTGGGATGACCAAAACCAGAAAATCATTTGGAGCAGAGATGTAATCTTCAATGAGCAATTTCTTTACAAGGACAAGTCAGACATTGGAACTGAAGATGAAAGTTCTGAAGTCAAGAATAAAGATGAAGTGTCATTGACAGATATTCCTGTGAATGAATCAAAAAGCAATAACCAGGAAGATGAAGAATCAAATGCATAAGATGATGACCCACAAACTCCGGTGATTGAACTCAGGAGATCTTCGAGAACAATTAGACCACCTGAGAGATACTCCTCTGCACTTCACTATATTTTACTGACAGAAAAATGTGAACTAGAGACCTATGAAGAGGCTATCAAAAATGGCGATTCAATCAAGTGGGAATTAGCCATGGAAGATGAGATGGATTCACTATCATCCAACCAGACGTGGGAGTTAACAGAACTTCCACAAGGCAAAAAGGCATTACATAAGAAGTGAATGTACCAGTTAAAAGAAGAATATGATGGTACAAGAGGTACAAGACAAGACTTGTTGTAAAAGGTTTTCAACAAAAAGAAGGCATTGATTACACTGAGATTTTCTCTTCAATGGTTAAGTTAACCACGATTAGGTCTATACTCGGATTAGTGGCAAAAGAAGATTTACATCTGGAGCATTTAGATGTAAGGACGGCGTTTCTTCATGGTGATCTAGATGAAGAAATTTATACGAAGCAGCCACATAGCTTTGAAATAGGGGGAAAATAGAAAATTGTGTGCTAACTTCAAAAGAGCTTGTATGATCTCAAACAAGTTCCAAGACAGTGGTACAAGAATTTTGATGGATTCATGAGTAATAATAGTTTCCTGAGGTGTCAGGCTGATCACTGTTGTTACGAGAAAAAGTTTGATGGTTCTTATATCATTCTATTGTTATATGAAGATGATATGTTGATAGCAGAAGCTTGTCTGGAGGAGATTGATAAACTCAAGAAAGAGTTATCAAAAGAATTTGCTATGAAGGATTTGGGTGCTGCAAAGCAAATCCTTGGAATGAGGATCTTAAGAGACAAGGTGAACGGAATCTTGAAGTTATCCCAAGAAGAGTACGTGAAAAATGTAGTTAGCAGATTTAACATGGATGAAACTAAAAACGTGAGTACTCCTTTGGCTAGTCATTTTAAACTAAACAAAGCACAATCACCTTCGACGGAGCAGGAGCATGTTTATATGAACAAGGTTCCTTATGCTTCTGCTGTGGGAAGCCTCATGTATGCAATGATGTGCACTAGACCAGACATAGCACATGCAGTGGGAGTTGTGAGCAGGTTTATGAGCAATCCAAGAAAACATCACCGGGAAGCAGTTAAATGGATTATGAGGTACTTGAAAGGTACTGCTAGTTTCTCTTTATGCTTCAGAAGGTCAAATTTGGACTAACAAGGTTTTGTCGATGCCGACATGGGTGGTGACCTGGATGGTAGGAAAAGTACCACTGGGTATGTGTTCACATTAGTTGGTACGACAGTAAGCTGGGTATCTAAGTTGCAAAAGATAGTTGCACTTTCAACTACTGAAGCTGAGTACGTAGCAGTTACAGAAGCTAGCAAAGAGATGATATGGTTAAGATCTTTTTTTGGAAGAATTGGGTCAGAAGTTTGAAGGTAGCACATTACACTGTGACAGTCAGAGTGTTATTCATTTAGCAAAAAATCATGTTTATCATGCCAGGACAAAGCATATACATGTTAGATACCATTTCATCAGATCAGTACTGGAAGATGGAGTCTTGATGCTTGAGAAGATTTCCAGAAGTAAGAATCCAACCGATATGCTCACAAAGGTTGTGACCATTGACAAACTGAAGTTGTGTTCAACTTCAGTTGGAATACAAGTATAAAAGGGATATATGAGCTACTGCATTGATGATGTGAAGACATGATTAAAATCAAGTCTTCAAGAGGGAGAATTATTAATATTTGTACATGTGTTTTTTGACCAAAATTGTAGGCAAGAAAATTGTGTCTATGTTCACATTGCCGTCCAATGCGAACGTCTGAACTACCGTCCAAATGGTGGCTAGAAAAGTTTGAATCTACATCTGGCTTTCACATTTGAAGAGTTTGCTATATATAGAGCTCATTTGCTCATTTTATAGACATCAAATCCTAGCTTTCTAAGCATCTCAAGTTCAAGAGAGCAACTCAAGTGAGAAGAAGAAAATTGAGTGTTGTTCTTATGTGAGTTAGAGAAAATATTTTCTCGGTTATACCCGATGTTGGGATTGTGAGAAATTGAATGTTGTATATACTTGTAATATTTTCTCCATATGATAAAGATTTGCAATAGCTTCGTGGACGTAGCCTATCTTGTATGAACCATGTAATTTTTTTGTGTTCTTGTTG
This sequence comes from Primulina huaijiensis, assembly GCF_012295235.1. Lineage (NCBI taxonomy): Eukaryota > Viridiplantae > Streptophyta > Magnoliopsida > Lamiales > Gesneriaceae > Primulina > Primulina huaijiensis. The sequence continues at coordinate 13,805,683 of NC_133315.1, read as the reverse complement.
ATTATTTTATTCCGTAATTTTCGGTACTATATTATTGTCATGGTTGCTATCATTTCGGTGTAATCACCCTCGACATTTTATTCTAGTTATCGATGCACGTAAACAATCAATCACGTGCATATAAATTTCCATTAGATTATTATATTTATTTTTATTTATATCATTTATCAGTATATATACTATCTATATTATGCTGATTATATTATAAAACATGATGTCTTAGAGTAACTTCTTTTGAAGTCACGGTATCATATTTTTAAGTACCAATAATATCTATATAAAATTACAAAAAAAATCAATTGTTTTATTAAATAAAAAATCGAAAAACCATATTTTAATAAAATTTGTAACTTATCTATATATAAAAATATATTTTAAATTTTATAAAAGTATTAATTTATCTTTATCAACATTTTAAAAATTTTATAATTTAATAAAAAATTAATTTATAAATAACAAAAATTATGCAGATAATTATCTTTATCAACCTAAGGGGACTAGTACTTATTAGTGATTAGAGTTAACAATATCCTATTAATTTAATGATTAAAAAATAGATAAGTAGAAAAAAATTCTATTAATTATAAATTACATATTTAGATTTTTATGCTTTATGAGGTATCAAATAAAATATAATACTACTATAATTTGATATAGATATTTATTTTTGAGAAAAAATTTTATGATATCATCTAATAGATCAACTATAAATTTTCAAATAATCTCGATTTATAAAAAAATATTATTTTTTATATCAAAAATATTATTTTTTTGAGGTTCAAAAAGCTTGTACAAGGCGTTTCCCGCCAGAAGCAGCAAATTGCAATTAGCAGAGAACTGCGAAACCTAGAGAGAGAAAGATGGACGTCAAAGAAGCGGGAGCTTCCCTCGACTCTTTGATCTCCCAGTTCAATTCTCGAATCGCGGAGCTCCAGCAGTTTGTGATTGCTCGAAACAGTTGAGAATTCAAGTTATTGATAAATTTATGCGATGATTCCTCTTGTTCATTTGTTTTTTGTGCCTCTGAAATTGGACAGTGTACCCGGCCAGCAGCATTAGCGATTTGTCGGGCATAGATGCAGCATTGAAAGGTATGGAGCTTCAGGTTCAAAATATTAAGGATCGGTTGCGCGACGAGGCTCAAGCCATCCCCAAAGCTAAGGTATTTTTTACTTCGCTTGTTGATACGCGCGATTCTGTTGGGTAAAATGTTTGAATATTGGCTAAGATGGAAAATGTTTTTGCATATTGAATTTAATTCTTCTTACATGTTATACTATCGAATTTTCTGACAATTGGATTTGAATTTCAAAGAAATTTTTGAATTGAAGCTGCTACTGATGATTTGGCAGGTATATCGGTAAAAAAAAGGTTAGGGGTTTGTATATTGTCACTTACAAGTGGTATGGTACTGATGGATTTATACTTCAAATGAAAATCGTGACAGTGAGTTAAGACACTCAGATCGAAAAGTTTATACATGAAATTTCATACGTTTCACATGGAGGCAGCGGTGTATTTTTAAGATTAATAATTGACATTTGAATTGTTAGATCTCGATTTTCTACACGCCCAAACGCAGCGGAAGTTTTAAAATTTTTATTTTATTTTGACAATCAAAATATATTTGATTGGGCGATCGTATGGTTTTCTGAATCAAACATTCATAGGATGTAAGAAAATTTTACCTTTAGTGAAATTTTCACTTGGCTCCAATTACTCCGGTATTAGCGGACGTAGCTCTTGTTGTAAATCCCTACGAACGTTCTTTGATCTCCTAATCCGGTCCACGACTGGAATATTTGTTCCTCTTCTAATTTGCACTAGAAAATTAGAAGATGTTTTGCGTAGAGACAGAACACTAAAAACCGGCACAACTCTCAAACTTGGAGTGTCCAAATTTTTCTTGTTTTGAAAAAGTGATTTTTCGAGAGCTCCATTGGAGAGTTGAAGTAATTTCTGTTTTTGCTTTTTGGATGCACACTCACGTAAATAAGATTCAAAATCTTGTAATTATTTCTTTACTCTATCATTTACTTAATTAATCAAATTAATTAAGTAAAGTATAGATTCCAAAATCCATGGCCTTGATTTGTTCGAATACATGCTATGAATATAAGAATAATAAACCTTATTTTTAATACTATTCTTCCTTTTACTTAATCAATCTAATTTATTAAGTTATTGAAAGATTCTTAATTCATATCCAAATATGGTAACTCTCGAAAATGGCACACAACTAATCATCCAATATTATTTTCTTTGTGTGCAAATTACTAAAATTATGGTATCATGAATATTTTCATATTACATAAATCAATACCATATTTTATAAAAACTTAATGGACTATATTTTAACTCAATTAAAATATACAATTAATTATTAAAGTCCATTTGAACTTTAATAAATTTGCATGATGTGCTTATACTCTTACAAGCCCATGATCCATGCTCTCATTACATTAATCTCATCATAATCCCAATCGACGATCCAGTATCATCGATGTGACAAATTCAACTTATTTGTTATTATGATGCACACTTTAATTCGAGATCACCAATGTCTAAATAAGGCATGTGCATTCCTTTTGACTGTCTTAACAGTCATGCTCTCAAAATTTCTATAAGCTTTTATAAACTTTATTTATAAGCTTATCGATTGATCATATAAAACTTATTTCTTCTAAATTCAACTCATTGAATTTATTATATCAACGTTTTTCTATAAATTCAATTCCTTGAATTTATTATCTCAACGGAAACAAAATAATCCAGTACTTGTGTGACCCTCAATGGTTCAGGG
>NC_133315.1:13792205-13802780 GCF_012295235.1 Primulina huaijiensis | reverse complement strand
GTATTAAAGTATAATCAAGGACTTTATCTATGCTGATTGCATGAGAATACAGATAAAGTAAACTGAAACCATGAAAAGTTAAATTATATTAAAATAAAGATTGTTTATTACACTTGAGTCAATAAAATCCCTAGCCAACCGTTGGCTTGCAGGGCATCTACTCTAACATGAATTAGATCTAAGCATCTATAATCATGTCTGATACATTTATCTTTCGAAATGATTAAATGAAAGGCAATCTACAAAAAAATTTCAAGCCTGAGTTCAGACTAAACTCTAAGAGGAATGGGAATGACAAGCTAATCTATGAACTGAATTGAGTGATTTATTCATTGTAAGTGCAGAAATTAATAGAGGCAGCCTTGCGACAGCAAAAGAAATTGGAGACAGTTTCTGCTTGTGTTCCTTCATATATACCTGAAAGAATTACTAGTATCAATACAGATACGAGCAAATGGTATTATACAATTTGTTGAAGCAAAAAATTGTCTTCTCGACTGATTGATCGGTGATATTTCGTTTCCTTCCTTGGTGTCATCAGTTATAGGAAGCAACCAGGGATCAGCCAAGTAGATCATGGAATCGAGTCTTTAAAACTTGAGGAGCCGGCACCATCCAAAGTGAGGAACCTCTGGCGTATTTTTTTTAATCCAATTGTTTTATTTACTCATTCAATTTTTCTCGGTGAAAATTTTTCATTATTTTAGTTGTGTCTAGCACAATTGCTTAAGTCAATTGCAGAAAACTCAATGTGAGTCAGTAAATTTTGAGAATCTTTTCAAATTCTCATCACGAGAATAAGATGATTTAATGGTGAAATTATGATATTAAGAGGATGAGTTTAAATGTGACTTAATTTTGACTGTGATAACGACTAGTATCCATCCTCTCCTTCTAATATAATATGTAAGCATAAGAATAATTTGGAAGTTAGAGACCTTGAACATCTTCAGTATTTGATCTTTGAACATGGAACTTATGGAAAAACTGGGTCGTGAAACCTTCTACGTCTCTGTTATTAGCAAACTTAAATTTGGTGCATGTGATGGAACAATACTCATCTAATGCATGTTCTGATGATGTGGATGTTACAAACTTTCCTCCTTGCTATGAGTGAGACAATGGAGACTCACCTGCCTAGCATTATAAGATATTAACTATCATTAACTTGAAGGATTTATTGTAGCAGTTGTGTCATAATCAAGTAAGGAGAGATGATAGGTTTAAGCCTTTTTTTATCTTTTGAATCTGAAATGTTTGAACAAGAATGTAGCAGAAGTTTTAAATTTTTTATTCTCGAGTACTCCACAACAGTGTGGCCTTAATCCCCGTTAATTTATAGTGAAATAACTGTATCATAATCTATCCAAAGAAGCCTTGTCATGATGCATTCATGGTGACAACACAATACAACCTTTAATGATGAGACTCTTCACATACTTGAATTCCTTACCTATAAATAGGACCCTAACTCTAACACTAAGTTATCATACAATCTTCTCAAATTGCATAATTGAGCGTATCTAATTCTCGCACCTGTATGTGGCAAAGGGTCTAGGAGACAGGGAGTTTAAAAGAAGATACTAGTCTAGGAAGGGACAGTTTGGTTTCAAACCGTATATCAACAACTTAAGTTTAGAGAATACTTGTGTTATAAAATATAAATAGTTTCTAAATTTCTATACCTTCTTGAAAAATGTCTCTTGAGAATATTTTTTTTATGAAAATTACTTTTTTTATATATGTACAAATATGTTCAGTTATGTATATATTCAAATGATTTTCTATGTATTAAGTATCACGTGATCTCTTAGTATGATGTATAAGGAAAAAAATTTCAAACCGCGAAAATAAGTAGAAAAGTTGTTGATTACGAATACGACTCTAACCGATAGGTAGGAGCATAGACTAGTTTTGTCCACAAAACTCACTCTATTTTCCCTATCTAGTGGGATAAATATTCAGGATCCTTATTGTAGATACAGAGAACCATTTCTATTGTGGCCTACTTAACGGGATAAACAACTAAGTCTTTTATCAATATGCATCAAAGGGAAACCATTGTTTTTATTGTGCCAACGCGACATTAGTACATGTCCTGTTAATGTTTCGACATTTTAAAACGTTAAGATGATACCTAGTAACATAGCCTTGGTCATATGATGTATGTAACTATAAAGATGACTACTTGAGAAAAATCTTTACGGATGCGAAATGATACTTTTTAAGCTGCCGATTTTAAAGTAGTATGTCTGTAACTTAATTCTACCAATATAAGGCTTATAACTAATTACTAAGTGATTTTATTGCTTCTCTTCTTGTCTTCTCAGTCTGTGTTTCATTTATTTTGGTCAAGAAAGGTTGTTTGAATTTTGGATTCATCAATATGCTCAAGTTGAAGTTAAATGTGTTCAAGATGTCGATCGTCATTAAAACTTCTTTTTGATGATTTCTGTTATTTAGTTTTTCGTTTAATTTGTTACCATCTTCTGTAATGATGTTTCTACAATGTAAAATGTTTCCTCTATGTTAATGATGATGAATTTCTGATTCTATTGATGAGATGATACGAGGAATTTTATCTTTGAATTCAAGTTTGGATATTTGGCAGATAATTGTGTTGCACTGCTAGGCTCATAGCGCTCTTCAGTTGATCAGCTAGCTAAAGACTTTTGAAGCTGTTATCCGAATTGTACTGAATATAGATTTAGCGACAGTGATTAGCTCATTCTTTTATCTTTAGTAAGGAGGAGAAAAACTGATCAATCAAGTCTAATAGTCTATATTCCTTTATATCGAAGATGCCACTTTAACTGAGTCAATTTCTTCAGCATATATTGTGTTGTTTCTTCAATGGTGCCACTCTTTAAAGTTGTTAAAACTGACTGGTTGGATATTTCTGAAGGGTTCATCCCTTCAGCTAGCAAAACTTGTCTCTTTCCCCCTGGAACAGATGGGACGCTGAAACTGTGATTGAATAACCAAATCGACAATTTCAAACATTTTTATGATTCTGGCTTCTTATTCCAGGAGAAAAAGGGTCGGGCCTCGCCTCCAGTGTGGTATATTACTGGTGACGAACTAAATTCCTTGCCATCGTAAGTGACTTATATTTTGGGTACCCTGTTGTTCCACTGCATCTGAAATATACAAACTACTAAACCACGTTAAGATTATTTTCAAATTTCATTATATATCGAGTGTCCCTTTTCCCAATGGCTCAGCCGTGAGTAATCTGCAGGTACATGAAACAAAGGCTCACTTTGGATAAGGTCAATGCCGCAATTGGTGATATGGTAACATATGCTGAAGCAAATGCCCAGCTTATCACAGCGCCAAGAAAAAAGGTTATTTTAACAATTCTTTTTTATTTCTCTTCCTCGTGTACTTGAAACAATTCTTCAATGCTGACTGGATTCCAATTTCTTTTGTGTTGTGAAGCTGACAGAGAATAACTTGGACCGAGCTCTGGTAAGTGATTCTCGTTGTGAGGCCAGCCTTCTTGTGGGTAGGTGGGTGGTTCGTGGTTGGCGGTATTCCTTTTAAAGATGCAATCCTTGAGGAAAGAGATCGATTAGAAATGCGAGACTTTCTAGTGCTGGGGACCTATTATTTTTATTATATGTCGCCCTATTTGATTTAGAATTGAGTGCAAGAGATTCAAATTTTATCATCGATGATATAGAACTGATATAATTTACAGATGACTCACATGTTTTCGTTCCTTATGTGTCTGCTTCAAATTTTTTGGGTTATCAGGGGTACTTGGTGGACGAATAGTGATTTCTCTTTAACATGCTCAGGAATTACGTGACATTGCAATGATGGATGCAGTGAAGGGAAAACACTTCTTCCTGGAATCTGATGTCAAAGGGCCTGCAATGAAGCTTGACAATACCGGAAAAGCAATATTGACGGTTAGTGATTCTTATTCACTAATGAAAACACACATGATTTTTAATAAATATTCGTAAGTTTATTAGTATTCTTCTGATTATTTTAAGGTAGTATGATCCTTGTCCTTCCAAATGTATCTCAGCTTAGGTGAAGGTTTTGTTCCTAAGATATTTGCTCCACTATTTTGCTCATGATTAGCCAATTTTATTGCATTCATGTTTAATTGGCTCTTCCGCTTCAATGCATTTTGCTGATTGATTTCATCAGACACGAATCAGTCTATCCATTTTCCCTTTCTTTTGGCCTTGTAGGTCCTTCGCCACCTCGGTCGGATAAGTGAGACTCGAGTTGGACATCACCGTGTGATCATCCTACTGAGACCACAATGAACCATTTTTATGTGATTGTTTTTTGCTGTAAAATCAGTAATAGATGGACATTCATGGAAGTTCCCCTCCCATATTTTCAGACCGTAGGGTTTGTGTTATTATGTGAGGCAGAGGATTCCAAGTGTGAGAGACCAAAGGAAGAAATTGAGAGCTAAGATTCAAATATCTAATACAGTATACTGATTTTCTTTTTATTACCTTTTGTTGAATTTTTATGCGTTGGTATGTTACCGCTAAGAAAGACTTTCAATACATGTAACATAAGCTTGGCTAAGGATAATGCGCTAAATAGGCATGTAAAAATCAATACATTGATGTGAATATTTCTACTGATGGAGAAAGCATCATTTTCAACGACAAAGTAATATCTATTTCACTTCGAAAGCCAATAAATGATAAGAAAGAGTGTACAGGCAGCGATAACAGCAGATAGGATGAGTGTGTCTCTTGATTTCTTTCTTCTGATTGAACCTGAGAGGAAAGCATGATCACCAGATCAAATACTGGTTTTTGAAGGAAAGTTGAATTTTGTTTGGATGGGTCTGAATTCGGTTGAAAGTTCAAACAATTGGTGTGATAGAAAATCAAGAATATGAATTTTCATATGAAGAATCAAACAGCAATGGTGGTTTCAAAAATTACCAATTAGGCCACGAATTACTGGATATTTGTCGCTTAGTAGTTTCACTTTTCCTTGAACATCACTAAACAAGGTCCGCTGGGAACCCAAAACAGTCCTAGTCGCTTGAGCTTGACTTATAACATCATCAATCTGTAATAGATAGGTCAAAAATGCTTTTAAGAAACAAAAATATGCATGATCGTAATAAGTTAAAACTTCTTATAGTCATTACAACGACGACAAAGACAGCATGCAACAAGAATTGGGGAAAATATAACAAAATTTTATTTTACTGTCCCAAAATCAACTTGGGATGTATCCTCGTGAAATATAGAGGATAAATTCTCCTTTATACACGATAAGTACATTTAAAAAATCATTTTTTTCTTTGATCAAGTGAACATATAAAGAAACAACATAACAATATTAAAACCCGGTTATTAATGTGTATGCGCCAATAGTGTTGCGGGATAAGGTCATGAATGAAGAGGTCATGGAAAGATTGATGCTATCATCACAATAGCACTATAATGCTCAAGCAAGAAAACACAACATTCTTCTATGCTCGAGTAATTTTTGTCACTTTCAACGAGCATANTGTAAAACAAGTTGAGGTTGATTGAAAAAAGAAAATGAACTCAAACTTGAGTTCAACATAAAGAATCTCGAGCTTGAGCTCTTACACCAACTTACGCTCAAAATGTTTTTTGTCAACATGTTTACGATCTCATCTTACAGCTGTAAAGGGAACTAATATTGTAATATCTTTAGAAAATCACAATCTTGTCTTTCCATGCTCAAAACAATTGAGTTGGTAAATCAACAAGCTCACGAGCCAATTCAGGCTCAAATTTGTCCCCTTTAGCTCTAATGGAGACTACAATTATGGTATCTCTCAAGCTAAGAAAACTCCAATCTTGTCTTTCCTTCTAAAAAATGTAGACTTGGTAAATGCATAACACTATTTTAACCAGGTTAAACAACAGCAGGGTGCTTGAAACAAACACCCAGAATGTAATAACTGAAAACTTAAATAACATTAATTATGGTTCTGATTGGCCAAGGTGGTGTTATAGAAGTTAATAAGTGTAGTGACAAAATGTGAATGTATTTAACTAGTGAGGAGAGGGAGTTGAACCAAGAAATGACAAGCATCTGAATACGACCAGAATCCATGCTAGGAGGGCCGCACATAGGCTGAACAAACACATCCGCGCGCGAAGATTTTTTGTTTCATATTTACACCATGTTTTTAGATTTTTCATTTTAACTTAAAAAAGCCACGATCTTCTAAAAGGCGTGCCTCAAGCCTTCCCATGGGACACACTACTTTAGTTGTTACATCTACTCACTCCAGATGCTTGGCTTTTACTACAATGAGTTCTACACGTAAGAGCAGATTTATTTCTTAAAAGAAATGTTACCTAAGTGAGTTTTGAATTATGGTTAAATTATTGACTTTGAGACAATTTTGTATGTTATTGGATATTAGAAATGTTACCTAAGCGAGTTTTGAGTAATTTTTAGATGATTGACTTTGGGACTGTTTTCCATGTGATTGGAAATGAGAAATTGAAGTTTGTGCTTATATAATACAATGGTTAAAATTATTGGAGATTACATATTGCATCTGGGTTAGCATTAGAAATCATTGAGGATTCAGTTTGTTGAATGCAGGGCTACATTGAGGTAGTTCTTTACTTGTAAATGTTTGTCCTGTAAGGACTGAGTTGATACGTAGCATGGTGATACTAAGGTAAATACGGTGTGGCTACATCTAGTAGTAAATGGGGATCATGCTGGGAATTTAACCTCAGCACCATCACTTTCATGTTGTAACTTCCATGGCTGCACTTTTATAAGCGCATTTATTCATTATGTTATGACCATACTGTCCTTGGCATGTTTAAGAATAAAAACATATAGACAGCCATCCATAAAATAAGATAACTCAGAGTAGCAACATTTATTCATGCTAGTTTTACGATTATACTGATGTTCGAAAATGTCGAAGACAAATAATAATATATTGAATATTGAGTTGTGATTCCATTCGGACAATTCAGAAAAGCTGGGGTAGGTTAGTAGTTATCTTGTTTATCCAAATCAGCAACATTCTTATACATGACACATACGGTTAATTTTGAAAGCAATAAACTATGTATTAACAATCTCATTACGATAATACATTGTCAAGAGGAGGAACGAGAATAATGATGTGTTCATTAAAGAATAATGAATATTGAATAGTAGTTTGTGCCCATTAGTTATTGCCAGTCGATGTTGCTGCAATGGCATCGTTATTCAGAATAAATTCAACTAAATTAGAGACGAGGTGGTATCCATTCTAACGTTTGTGTCAGTAAATCAGGGAAAGGGGAGATACCAAGGATATCCTAAGGGTTATATTCTTAGTTATTTGGTTGCTATAGTAACATTTCTTGACTGCTTATTTGAGAACATCAATGGCATTCTTGTGGCCCATGGTATTATCTATATGTGGTTTATAGGAGTTCAGATTGATTTATGGATGGTCTATTTATGAACTCTGACTGGTAAAAATGAATTCAGAGTGGATGATATCTTGTATGAATCAAGAAGGTTTGATGCTTATAATTGTCTATAATGTTCCTCACATCCAACATGGTAATTAGCTTTGTTTCTTGGCAGTACAGTATGGATGACAAACCCATAACATTGTGGAAGCTCCTCTAAACTCAAAATCATGTTCAACCATCACGAACAAGTTCACTATGTTATGACAAAAAAATTCTTGAGGAAATTGTTTATATGATAATAAGCATCTTTAAAATCTTACATGAGATATGCTACCATGTATGGCCGCTCTTTCCCGCAGTAACTGCGTTCTTGGAGATCCACCCCCAGAAGCCTGCATAAAATATAGCTTACAGCTACCAAAGGCATTTGGAAACAATTTTGTCACAACCAGAAGTCAAAAGGATTTAAATTTCTCACCTTGTACTCACTAATGTCATCTCTCACAGAACTGAGAAGCTCTGCATGCTCCTTCATTGAGATAATATTTCCCTTAATACGCTTAAATTCCTACAGAGTATCTGAAGTCAATTTCACCAACATAAAACTAATATGAGGGTCCAGCAGACTTATTTCAGAGATCCATGCACCATGTATATATAAAAAAAACTTTGGAGTCATTGAATCTAATTTTTTTCTAAAACTAAGACCCAGCAATTTCAAATCAACTGCAATCTATATCATAATATTATCATAACAATTAATACTCCGAGATATTTTCCCACCCACAGCTTAGGAAAAAAGATTAAAAAGGGAAATGGATATTAAGTTCATTGTCGGATATAGTCAATATAAAATGAGTCAAATCGCAGGTGTCACTGCAGTGCTGAGAGCCAGTAGACCATGCATCCTTTCACATGATTTTATATGTAAAATTAGTGAACGGTCACTTAGGATGACATGAGCCATCTAAATTCTGAAAGTAGCATTTTTGAATTTCACTGTAGTTTTAAGTAGAAAAGGCAACATAATAGCAAAATCAAACATCGTTTTATTCCTATTGTTGCTTAGAATACAGATCAAAGGTAATAAATACCATTTGCAAATCAAAAGATCACAGTCAAAACAACCAGGGTAAAAAGCAACCTGGGTGAACTCATGAAATATGTCCCTATGTCTAGCAAGTTTTTGAGTAACTGAAGTTGTCGGAGCAGCAGATGCAGCACATCTACTCATCGAATCATTTATATCCAGAAGCTTCTCAAGTAATGATTGGATCTCCATCTCCATAGACTTCCATGACCTGCTGGACCCGACAATAGGTGAACTAGTATCCATGTAACCTGGCAGCCCATGAAAGCATCAGAAACACAAGCATCATGCTAAATCGCCAGTCAAGAAAATTTGGCCACATATGCACAAAAATAACTGAGTACAGAAATTCTCATACTTTAAAAACAATGGCATGAACCATGGCAAAATGCCTTGTTGTGTCAGAGCATTATCCTGATATCTCCAGCCGTATAAAAAAATGGCAAAATGCCTTCCCAATTTCTTAATCATCAAATAAACTCACACCAGAGGTCTCTTTGCCCTAAATTCCATCCTCCACGGTCCAAAAACCCTCAATACAGCCCCACTTAACTCCAAAACACATAAATCAAATTCCATGTAGCAATGTGCATTATGTAACAACCACGAAAAAAAATCACTCAAAATCACAAATCCATATACAGACCATCATCCTACACAACATCTTCTGAAAATCACAGCAAGATCAGAACTTACACTAAGAAAAAAAAAACATAGTCTGGCAGCAAATTGAGAGGCCAAAGGAATGAACAACGAGAAAAACTCACCTCCTTGGGTGAAGCGAGCACCAAGCTTAGCGTAAGAGGAGAGCTTCACATCGAGATCACCTTCGATCTTCCTGGCCTCCTTCCTCAGCTCCTCCCAGCCCGACTCTTGCAGACCATCCATAGCCGGATCTACGCGTGTTTCGCTCTATACATTCAATAGTAATGAATTTAATTTGTGATTTAAATATTTTTTTTATCTATCACTAATTTAATTTAATTTAATTACAATTTAGAATGATGGAAATATCCATATTTGGACTAAAAGTTAATAAAATTTTGACATATAGAAGTAATATTTTTCATAATTCGAGTTGATTTGGAGATATGTCTAACCATCTATATTTACGAGACCATATTTGCAATGAAAAATCATAGTTTTGATATAAAAAATAGTGTTTTTTTATAATTTAGATTTGAGATATATGTAGATGAATTTTTTTAAATTATATTTATCAAAATTATCAAAATTCTTTATAATTTCAATGTAATTTTTTCCTTGACTCCTTTATTATTATTATTATTATTATTTTGAAGGTGTTGAAAATGTGAAATATTTGTGTTGAAAATTATAATGTTGAAAATTAGGTAAAATTAGGTGTTGAATATTGAAATTTGTGTGTGATGATGAAGGTAATGATGTAATTTATTTTTGGATTATTTGTAAAGATTTTCTATAAATAGATCTCTCATTTGTGAAGAAAATCACAATTGAGTTGAGAGAAAAATATTATAAAGTGTGTAGTGTGATAATTTTGAGAGTTTGAGATTTTTACTTTTTACCGTAAATTTTTACTTTTTCACAACATGTTATCAGCACGAACCTCTAAAAATCCTCCATATTTTTCCAAGCTCCAAAACAGAAGAAAAAGATAACAAAAGTAATATTATTTATTTTAATGTTTATTTATTTATTGTGTATATACTTAATATATAATATAATGTTATAATAAAATAAATTTTTCAAAAACTTGTTATAAATCCTTGGAGGATGTTAAGACGACATCCCACACTCCCGGTAAGGGATACGACAAGTATAAAAGCCTATAAGGTTTTTTAAACAAAATAACTTATGACACCTAATTATAATAATGTGATATGATATACATAATTATTTAAATATGACTAATATTATATACACCATATTATTACCATAAAATTATACAAATACATACATTTATTTTCTTATACACCAACGGTAATAAACGGTAACAAAACGGCTAGTTTTTGCTCTATAAATACAATCTCACAAATACATTCAATCACTCCAACTTTCTCTTCTTCTCTAAAAATTATTCTTCATCAAATTTTCGAA
>NC_133315.1:13719873-13788753 GCF_012295235.1 Primulina huaijiensis | reverse complement strand
TGTCAAATTGGAACAGTGGCAAACAGGTAATGATTGTAGGTTTTGATCATTTATATGTTCCATTTTTCTTTTTACCCCAAAATGTTGTTGATCAATTGTTTTTTAAAAAAAAGGGAAAATAAAGCAAAACATTTTAAAAATAATCAACAAAATTGAATTTTTGTGCTATTTATATAGATTAAACAAAATTTTTTAAATAATGAGCTAATTATATATAAATACTCAATTACGTGTCTATATATATTTAAATTTTAAATAATTGTAGTTATATAAATTTTATATCCAAAAAAATTGAGATTAATTAAAAAATATAAAATATTAAATTATAGTTAATCAAAATTGGTCTAATTAACAGAAAAATACACATTTTTAAAATTAAATTAATAAATTTATAAATTTTGGAACTAATTTTCATTTCAAACACTTTTAAAAAAATTCCTTTTTAATGGATATTATTAATGAAATAATTATCACTGATTTATCTTATCATAAGTATAAGAGTGTTATTATTAAAAGTAACTGATTAACTAAAATAGTTTTAAGAAGCATTTAATGAGGAATAACTTTAAAAATAAGTTTTATGATCTTACATTCCTGAAATAAGTCAATCCAGTTTATTTATACAATGAAAAATAATATTTTTGATTAGATCTCACCAATCTTTATCTATAAAACTGGTCAATCCAGTTCATATCTACAATGAAAAATAATATTTTTGACATAAAAAAATAATATTTTTCATTAATTGAATCAAGTTGGAGATCTGTCCCATAAAATTGACATATGACATTCTCATAAGAGTTTTTATATATAACTTTAGTTATTACTATAAGTGAACTTTTGTTCAAAAAAGCAGTACTATAAGTGAACTCGGCGCAGTCGAGTTGGAAAAATTAAGACAAACAAGGGTCTATTCGTAATTTCCATGAGATGAAAGGTTAATGATAATAAAATAGGTTGGTTAGATTATATGACCATATTTTTGAATCAAACCAGTTTGGCTATTGTTTAAGTTGTCCATCCGGATGATTGAGTTCAAGCTATCATAAAAATCAACGTTGATTTTAAAACTCGTGTTTAGATATGAATCTTTTAATACACGATCGATGTATTATCCTCAATGTAACATCTCATCAACCGAGCTCAAGTTCAAAGGTTTTTGTGCGAATGAACACGAGAGAATATTAATCTTATACACCATTTGGTGCAATAGATCAATCATTTATTGATTAATTGCACATCTTTATTTAATCAAACGTTTGACTCAAATTCTATAAAAGATTAGTGTTATAAATCATTTGTATCATCCATATATATCAATTTTTCATCCTCACATCATGCAACAATCATCATTATATCTCACGAATCAAACGGTAATAACATTATAATCGAGAAAAACAATAACCATACCGTAAGTTAGTATATTTTGTCATTAGCTCCATAAATTGTCAAAGGTCGATCTTCATATAATAAATTTCATTTTTTTTACTTTTAACTTTTTTTTCCCTCTTTTGGAGTGTTGACATCATCATATTAATGAAAACATATTGAAAATGTAAAAAAAAAATACCAACATGCTGGATTAAAATTAAACTTTTAACAGTTTAAAAGACCAAAAACAATTTTGTATTATTCCTTATTATTATAACTATATATCTATGTTGGATCTCGGTTTTCTCGTACCCAAAACGCACCGGAATTTTAAAATTTTTATTTTATTTCGACAATAAAAATATATTTGTTTGAGCACTCGTATGGTTTTATAAATTAAACATACATAGGATGTTTAAAACTTTTACCTTTGGTGAACAATTTTCACTCGACTCCAACTAATCCGGTATAGGCGGATATAGCTCTTGATGAATTTCCCACGAAATTTCTTCAAGAACTCCTTTCTTTATTCTTCTAATCAGGTCCACGACTAGAAGATTTGTTCCTCTTCCAACTAGCACTAGAATATTTGGAAGAAGTTTTTACATTGAGATTATTAATTTGAGAGGCGGCTCAACATCTTTTCCAAGAGAGAATGGCCGAAAATTGAGAGGAGATGGGAGATGAATTTTCGAAAACTTGGTGTCTAGTGGAGGCTAGGGTTTTTCGAAAAATTGTGAATGAATTGTGTTTAACCCTAAGCCTAATACACATATATATAAGCTTAGGGTCCATTAATTAAATTAAACACTTAATGGACTTAATCAATTAATTATTCTAGTCCAACTAGTTTAATTAATTAATTAATATTTTAAAGTCCAATTAAGAATTTAATAATATGTATGTTGGTCTTGTACTCCTACAAGTCCATTATACATATACTCATTACATTTAACTTGATATGGGCACCTCAATTCTTGAGGTGTCCTACCCAGGTTTACATTATAACATATGAGTATTTATGTTTTTTTTTTTCAGAGTAACTAATCATGTGTTTATATTTGTGTAGATCTTATCTAATAATGTAAATTTAAACGCTATAATTATCATGAACATAGTATTTTTAATGTGCCTCTATGTCATACTCAAACGATTACTAAAACGATTAGTGTTTTAAGTTGAAACTGAGTGTTAACACAGTGAAGAATATGAAAACCAAGGAATGTATAAAAGTGAAATTAATTTAGGAAAAGATTGAATTGATGCACATATGTATGTGATAATTAAGCATATAAGTATGTATGTGGTAAGAGAAATTACAAACAAAATTGATTGTGAAGATTACATGCAATAAAGTTGTACGTGCTTGCGTACAATAAATGTAAGGGCTGAAAGCTTTGAGTTCATATCTAAAGTACCATTATTATATCTTTAAATTGTTGAACATCTTCAATTTTTCCTCGAAGGACAACAAAATGTAGGTACCATATCATATTTTGTAAAGTAACATAAGCACATCATAATTCACATAAAATTTACATAATTTTTTCCAAAAGTAGAAACCCAAAAAGTACAAAATGGGCTGTTTTGCATTCATCATTGTAAGTATAGTTGAACCTTTGTGGATAACTGTTGATTCAAGCCTGCGGAAAAAATCCAAATACCATAAAAAATAAGCTGACGTGTAATATATGCTGAGTCGCCAAATGTAGGAGTTTAAGCAATTGTAAAAAGAATCAATGAGAACATCCAATTATATTACCTCAATTGATTGCAATGCAAACAGCTAACCCAAAAAAAAAAAAAACAATTCAGAACATTTACCTTTTTCGCTCGAATCATTAAGCAGAAATTACTACTTGCATATTTATATATGAATGGCAAGACTTTTGGATCTAATATACAAGCTACTAAATATTATTGATCACATTTGAAAATCAAATGTTGGTTGTTTTGGCATCCTAGTAATTTTGTGGGAAAATAGCGAAAGCCATTCTTTGTTAGTAGGTAAACATACGTAATCTAAAATTGGACAAATTATAGTAATGGGTTTAATTTATTCGTCTTGCTCCCAAATATAGAGTTTGAATGAGGCAAAGTAAATGATTCGGCGCACTGAATGCATTCTAACATGAGCACTTCTGATTTGTTTAACTACTTTAAATCAACTTTGTCTAACCTACAAGAGAAGGGATCAGGTAGCTACTAAAAAAAATATTTTGGTTAGATCTTTTTACCTGGAATGAAATAGCCACCGCTGAACAACTTCTTGTAGATCAACAATAGTTCAAAGTATAGGTTCATTCAAAGACACATCCATATGAAATAAAATATTCCTATTTTTTAAAGTATCGTATTAATATGACATAGCCTACAACATTAAACAAATTTACTATTTTCATCCTAGTGCATTTACCTTTCCTAAAGTGTACATAAAATATTTAAGAATCGATGCAAGCAGTGGGTTATGAGTTTTTTTAGTTTATCGACAACCGAGCCAGTATACCTAGCTTAAATATCCATAATATCTCCAGGTGATATTATCAAACATCAGTTGAGCTTATAAGGCCTTATGTCAGTTAAGGTTTAAAAAAAAGATGATTTAGTCAGCTAAAACCAAGCGAAGACATGTTATTTCTACTATAATATTATGAGATGTTGTGTTTGTCCTAAGGTAAGTAGCAGTTACATTTTATATATACAAGCCCTTTTTTTATTCATTCCAGTCTATATGTTTCACAGGAGCCCGGGCATGTAAATTATTTGGATAATAAAATATTTAAGAAATTACCAACAAAACAATTTTAAAATTATACACAATATAAGTACCTTAGTCATTTTTAGCATGCTTTGGGCTTTTCTGTGTTATATCTCTTTCGAAGTCGAAGTTTCTTTTGGTAGCTGAACTGGTTTGATGCTCCGACAGAGTTGCTAGGATATGCGCTTTCTGGGTGGTTGAAGTGCTTTCCTGAGAATCAGGCATGGGTATACTGGTCAGCAACTCTTTTTGAACATGTGAAGGTAAGTTCTTTTCTCTAGAGCTACGCGAAGCTGACGATGATTCATCTGATGGAAGACACGCTGTAACTGTATTTCGCACAAATAGTCTCCCTCTTGCCTCATTCCTTGATGTCCTAACTTGGAAAAAGGAATTGACAATCTTTGAACTTTTCATTAATGGTGTTGGGACTAAAATCTCTTCCCTATTTTAGATAAGAGAAACAAAAGTTAAAAGAATGTAGGCGTCATTTATTGAACTTAAATGTTTGCAACTGAGTATACCTCTTGGGCTACTTCAACGAGCTCTTCGCCTGTCATACCTAATAACATCTGTGCTTCCTAGTTTTCCACATATACAGTCAAATTTTCAGTTCCGTCAAATAATTCTGCCTGAAAGCGTAATCTATAAAGATGAAATAAGTCTCAGATGTTTTAGGCTTTCAGGGCAGAGGGGTAACATACGGTGGTTTTGGGCCTGGGAAAGTATTGTTGCAGTAAAAGCAAGTGAATTCGTATCCGTAAGCAGCTCCACAAGATTTGGCACAAGTTTGAAAGGCTAAAAAGTACAGACAATGTTGTGAATCTGTGATTTTAAGCCCAAATTTTACCCAAAAAAATTTAAGCTGTGAATGAAATGTGTTTGTATTAGTACTTAAGCTTGGCATTTAAAGAAATTTAAAAAGAATATACGGAAAACAGTGCAATTATTGTTTCGGCTAAGCTAAGGATTTGGCTGATCTTGCGAATCTGGAAATTAAACGGCTGATCAACACTTAGGTATACTTTCTCGTACAATCTCTGAGAAATAACAGTGTCTGCATATTGTCTGTTAGCTTTTATCCTGAAAAATGTTTGTGTGTGAGTCACAAAAAGTCCAAAATATGAAGATTACGCCACGCTTCAAGAAAATACATTAATAAAGAGTAGGAGTTTCAGGAAAATCTAGCTACAATCAGCGCGTACAAAGATACATTTTGTTGTGCGAATAGGTTTTTTCCTCTCGTATCCTACGGAACGCTGAATAAGTAGAAAAATATTTACCTAATTAAAAATTTAGCTAAAATTTCAGCTATTCTCGTTTGATGCTATTTTAAGTAAAGTAATAGTAACTTGATCAAATATAAGTTGCGACAATGCTAAGATTATGGGAGAAACGAATGTAAAACGGTAGAAAATTGTTGTTTTGAAAATTTTATTTAACTAATACCTGCAATTTCAAAATGATAATATGGTAAATTATTTTGTGAGTGAAGTTAGTTGCAGGCAATAATAAATAAGAAAGTTTCATCCTAGTTAGTATAGGTAAAAAGTAGTATAGTTGTAGATAACTATAGTAAATTTATGAATAGTAGCACAATTTTTCATAAATGAGTGTTGAAGATGCAAGGAAAGTTGGGGCTAATAAAATAGGTGAATATCAATGAGCTAAAAGGCAACTGGAGTTAACAGATTTCTTGTGTGGAAGAATGATAAGTTTAGAAAGTTTAGAATGAAAGAGTAAAAATTGAGGTTCTTTATTACCACAACTACAAGTCTTCAGCCTCTGAGATTGGAGGATCAAATAGAATAGTACTACTTGGTATCGTTCCGATGGATAACCCTACGACAACATATTTTTTTGTTAGTAAAAGCGTTTGTAATTAGATACATTGCACTATAATATATCATTTACTTATTTTACAAAATGTAAGCATTAAATAATATTTTACCATAGAAAGTGTTTACGGAGAGACGCATCCCTAAAACTATAGGCATGTTGTGAACATTCTTTTTCAAATAGGGTGCCTCACTTTGCAAAAATTCTTCCCATAATGTAAGGATCAAAGGTCTTCGCCTGTATGCGTAGTGAAAGTGTTTTTTTTTACATCTAACATAAGTGGAAGAAATATTAAATTAGAGAAAAACGAAAGTATGGGGGTAGAAGTAAATAGTTTACTCTTCCTTGACGATCACAAAATCTTGTAAATTTCTTTTAGTTCTTTCAACAAACCGTGGTGGGAATACATGTATAACACTGCAGAGATAATCTGGGAAAAACGTTGTCAATAAAGCAAGAGAAAGTATATCATATATTAGGCACAAATATTAAAATAGGTTGTCGAAATACTCAACTGATTTGCCTAGTTGGAACATCTGCCAGTTCAGGAAGTTGTACAAACGACGTAAGCTGGTAAATGTGCTCAATTGGTATGCGCTCATGTTCCTCTGTACGTCTTATGTAAGTGCTTCGGCTAAGGATCATTTGATGTTTTGAAGTTGCTAGGATTGGGGTGTTTCCTGTTATTTCCCTAATTTTTGCATTCCCCACGTAATAAGTTTTGTACAGGTCGAGTAACTTGTCTAATTGGTCAACATCTTGGTCGTAAATGATGCTCTGCATTCTTTCATTCTGCACAAACTAATTATGTAAGGAGAACAACGTTAAATGGTAATAAAAACGTTAAAAAAAGTGAATAAATTTACCTCTTTATCAACAAAAACAAGCCTTCCCCATCTCAAGAACCGAATTGGCGTTTTTTCTGCAACTAAGACCTTGACAAACCAGCTTTGGGCCTCCAGTTCCAGATTTCTAAATGTAGTGCACTTCTCTTCCATAGATCTAAAAAGTGAGAGAAGAGGGGAAAAAATTTGATTAATACTAATACGCTGACAGTTAACTTTGTGAAAGAAGCAAATATTTATAAGTAATTAATATTGATAATCTGCGACAAATTGTTGGGAATGCATAGCTAATTACAATATGTTTTGTGTTTTAGTGGAGTGAAAGATCAAAATAAAAGCATGGCTCTGTAATGTGAGTAAAAAAAAACCTATTTTGAACGCAAACTCCAATAATATAAATATCAAGCTGGAGGACAAAAATAAAAAATCAGAATTGAAATATGGCAATGACGTGGACACAATTCTATTATATATGCAAATACATTAATGTGTATTAATTAGATAAATAATTTGCCTAGGGTTTACCTATATTAAACAATCTTTGTAGCCGATAGAACATCTTGATATACACCGTTATTTGTGTAGTCAGTGCTTTGAAACAATGGTAGGGGTGGCCTGATAAGTACTTTTAATTGCTCTAGACTTTTTGCTCTGGATAGCGCAACATAAAGCTGGCTGTGTGAAAAAACAGGTTCTTTCAAATAGACACCAACGAAATCTAAAGTTTGGCCTTGTGCTTTGTTAATGGTCATCTCATAAAGTAGACGTAATGGAAATTGTTTCCTCTTGAATGGAATAGTTGAAAAGTCATCGCATGGAGCTTCTAATGTTATACGAGGAATAAAAACAGGCTTGCCTGCATGGATTTCGACTGAGATTTCAGCATAAATAACATTTGTATTAAAACCTTTGCAAAGAAGGCGCGTACCATTACAAAGTCCTTCAGTTGGGTTTATGTTTCTTAGCAAAATGATTGGCGAATTTATTTTCAAAGTTAGTTTATGAGGAGGAAGTCCTTGAGGAGTTAATCTGTGAAACAACTCTTCTTGGTTTGGTACGACACAATTACTTGTGTTATCATCACAACTAAAATAGGTAGTTCCTTCCCCGTGAAACTTATTAATTAGGACATCGTTGATCTCGTTAACAAATTCGTTTCTTGTAGTAAGTATGGCGCATTTAACAAATAAAGAGAAGTCTAAATTGCAGTCATCGATATTTGGGAATACCATTTCTATTAAAGCATTTAAAGATGTAAAATCATCTGTGAACAAGATGTTTGCTGTAGGAGGTATTTGGATTTCATCTTTGTCGTTAGTTTCCTCAAGTCCATCACCAACTCGCATCAAGTAAGAAGAAAAGTCGGGACCGAGTAAGGCTCGCATATTTTGTGTACGCTTTAATTTATCAAATTGGCTCCATAAAGGTGACATAACAATTGAAGCGTCAATAACATCAGCTTTAGTACCTTTAGGAATTATGGGAAGCTTTTGGCAAAAGTCTCCACCAAATACAATAATTTTACCGCCAAAAAAAGAGCATGAATCCATTATGTCTCTTAACATTGCGTCAAATTTTTCAATAATACTTCGTTTAGCCATTGTAGCTTCATCCCAAATAATTAATTTTGCTAACTTTATTAAATGAGCAAGTGTACTTTGTTTGCTAATATTACAAGGCTTCCCGTCATTTTCATCTAGTGGAATTTTAAACCTCGAGTTTGAAGTGTGCCCACCTGGAAGTAAAGATGCCACAACCCCTGAAGTGGCTATAGCAAGTGCTATGTGACCGGATGAGCGGGTCATAGCGAGGAGTGCTTTATATAAAAAAGTTTTTCCGGTACCTCCAGGGCCGTCGACGAAGAATACGTTTGGTAAATTGTTGTTAACATGGTACATAATTCAATTGTAAGCAATCTTTTGTTCTTCATTTAAATGCGCAACAAACAAAATATCTTCTTCATGTGTAATTATGTCTTGTTCAGTTCTTAATTCTTTGTCCAAGCTGTCGCCAAAACCTAGAGTGACATCGTCAGTCGCAGAGAAGAAATCATCTAGTCTCTTTCCCGTCGATTGGAGATAATAAGAAAGAATGTCTAAAACTTTGTGTCTAACTATAGAAGGTGCATAATCTCGTTTATGTTCGAAATCTTTTGATAAGAAACCTTCGAACTTTGACCACAACTGCCTTGGATTTGCAGGATTACAATAAATAAGGACGGTTGCAAATAGCTGGCGTAAAGCAGCAGGCATTAAGTAAGCAGTAGCCTCTTCGAGACACATATCAGCAGAATGATCATTTTTCATTAACCCCAAGATTTGTTCAGCCTCTTTGAATGTACAAAAAGTTCTTCCAACATGCAGTAGCGACGACTTCAGGAAAAACTTTTCACCGTCCGAAGGACGACAGCTAAAAATTTGACCTATGACCTCATGTCTTTTTCTTGGTTCCCATTCTTTTGAATCACTATGCCAAGTAAAGTATTCAGGAAATTCAACGTACAAGCAGTTCAATTCTTTAGCATAGTCATTGTAATTGTTCATGTGGAAAAATTGCGTTAGCATAGTTTTTTTTTTTAATGTGGGGTTATTAGCAATATTGCATAATGATTGGTTAGCAGGAAAAGTTATTAATTGTTCGTTCTCTAAATGAATAGGTAAGCATATTACAGATGGATGTACATGGTTAAGGTCGAACTTAAAAATCGGCTAAATAGCTTCAGGAGGCGAAATCCATCTTGCGGATTGGAAATTTTTAATTTAATCAGTTGCACTGTCTTTTTCATCAGCAACTAATGTATATAAAATTTTGTTGTAATGCCCATGAGCTGTTCCCGATCCAACTGGCGAGAGTCGGTTATCCCATGGCCCATTACTCAATGACTCCTCCAGCCCAGGCACTGGAGTTTGTACCTCCCCAGACTCGAACCTAAGATCTCCTGGACATATAGATACTTAGCACAAGTCTGGTACCAATTGAGCCAGACTTGTGCTAAGTATCTATATGTCCAGGAGATCTTAGGTTCGAGTTTGGGGAGGTACAAACTCCAGTGCCTGGGCTGGAGGAGTCATTGAGTAATGGGCCATGGGATAACCGACTCTCGCCAGTTGGATCGAGAACAGCCCATAGGCATTACATTTGCCATGTCCTTTGTAAATATACTTGTAGATATATTTTATAGCTTGAATAGTTGAACATATTTTAACGTTAATGTGGCAATTGAATTTAGCCAATAGATATTGATTATAGGGTACAACCCACCGGTTATCAAGCTAGGAACCTCTAATCTTGATGTTATGATTGTTGTTTCTGCGGCGGTATATATGATATGAATTTGCTCCATATTTGGTTATTTTCGAGAAAACCTTAGGATATTTAAATCTGCAAGAACTGTTTTTCATACAAGGACAAGTTGGATTTAGCGAGCCACATGGTCCATGCATCATATGCTTAACAACAAGCGAAAATAAATATGGCTGAGTATGTGGATCAGGTAATTCTGTGCAGACAATCCTATCTATTGCGTCGGGGCAAATTATTTTTGCTGCTTGAGTCAAAATAAGAAGAAAATGAGGGTGAGGTAAGCCCTTTTTTTGGAATTCTATCACGTAAGTGTAAGCAACAACACGGCCAAAAATTGCCTTATTAAGCAGCTCTTCTTTTAGAACCTTGAGTTTTGCACGAAATATCCTAGCAACCAAATCAGGTTTGTTTTGTATTTCATCATAAGGCAAACACAAAGCATTTATCTCAGGCCAGTTTGGGTTTGAAGTCATTGTTAAAAAAATATCAGGTTTTCCATAACATTGCACTAAAGTTAGAGCGTCCATGTACCTCTTACGCATGTCCCTCGGTCCTCCAATAAAGGAAGAAGGCAATATTATACGTTTCCCAACGTCAACACCCATTTCACAACCCTGTGCGATACCATCTAGTAAGCCACGGTATATATCGTTTCGCAAAAGTCCTTGAATATCCTTCGTTCTAAAGAAATCTAACTGTGAAGTTTCAATTTTGATGTACATATCAACCACATATTGTTGTAAAAGCCTGCCAGTATGCAATAAGAAAGACTTGTCATTCTATCGTATTTGTAACTTATAACAGTAATACTCACGGCATGATACGGTTAACCTCTGGTTGTTGCCCTTTGAAGAACCTATATAAGCGGTAAAATTCCGTAGTAAGTTCAAATAAAGTTAAAGATTGCATAACCAAATTTGGAACTGGAAATTGACATAATTGTAAATTGAAGCTACCTTGAATTTCATTATGCATAAAGTAATTTGCATTTATGGGATTCTGATTGTCGTAGAGGGCTTATCCGCTGCATCGTGGCCTAGGGGCCATCATTTTTTGTCTGTGATCTAATCTTTCAATTTTCCGATGCCAACCAGGTTCTCCGTTTGCAAAAATAAGAAAATATTGCATAGGATCGTAGCAAGCAAAATATTGTTTGATTATTTGAGGGTGACTATCTTGAGGATATACTTGAATGTGTTGGCTTGTTAATTGGTCATCCTCGTTAGATTCGAGCCATATTCCAGCAATTTGAGAAACATTAGGTTTTTTGAAGACGCGTTGGTCAATGATAGGATCAGATTGTAAAGCAATTTTATATTTGTCGAGGTTAGGGAAACTGTTAGAGATTGGAAGAAGGTTGCATATGGATTTAATTTCAGAATGCGAATTATTTTTTCAACAATAGATTCTTTAAATTTTGAGCTAATACACATTCGATTTGAGGTCTCATGTTCAGTGTCAAAGAAATAAAGTTGTAAATTTTTTGGATGTTCATTATTTGATGGTATTAATTGGTCCAAGAAGTGGTAAACCTGACCTTGTACACGGAATGTGTAAATGCCATCGTTTCTGGCTGCTAAAGATTGGTCACAGTGTACGCTCATCGATGTAAATGCAAACATGTTGTTATAACTGCGTACACAGGTTCTGAATTCTTTAGCGGCGGAAGTATTACAAAGATACAGTTGAAGTAAATCAGAAGGCATTTCTGTTGGGGAAATATTTATTTCCCCTGACGAACAAAACGTGCATGACAAAACTCACAGTTTGGCACATCAGGAAGCAAATCAGGACTGGATACTATATGTGTCATTGCGTCGACGTAAACATTTTCTGCATCATCTGTGCTCAATATTGGTGTTCGTCCATCCACTCTTCGCCTAGAGTTTTTTGCTAACCTATGTTCTTGTAAACAAGCATACTTCCTTTTACGAAGCTTTGTGGTCGTAGTGATTTCCGAGCCATGTTCGATAATTTTGCGTGGCATAATAACCAGGCTGAATAATGAAACAACAAGAAATAGTAAAATCTGAACGTGGATAAATTTACCGAGGACTAAAGAGCCAGAATAAAGCACATTGCTATGAGGAAGCCATTTGAGCTACTGTATATCTACAGCGGCAAAAACAGGAAAATGTAAGGTAAAACAAGACGACATAGACATGCCTAATTTACGCATGCACAAAACTATAAAGTGTAGTACATCGTAAACCAAAGCAAATTTTAATAGGCTAGTGGTTTTTAAGCTTAGGTTGAAGCCGAACGAAGCATGGCGTTGCAAAATAACAAGTAGTTAAAAAGTTGTAATAAACAAACGGACTTGTATAGGAAGCGAGTCGAAGAGCTAAACGTTTTTTAGCAATATGTACTATGCAGCTGGAGCACGGACGGGCTGATACAGTGGATCCTTATGTGGACGAAGGTGGAAACAATGTAGACAAGCAACAAAATAAAATCAATATCCAGTGAGATGAACCCATTTAAAATTTTAGACAACAAATGTTAGAAAACTTAGTTCGTGAGAGTTTTGGATTTGGAGAATTTCCCTTACGAAGCAATTTAATTTTGTGGTTGCCAACATATATGGTGCAAATAGGAACAAATACAAATAGGTGAAGCATTAGTAAAACAAAGTATATGCGCGGACCAATTGTCTATTAGGCAAGCAGAAAATATCTTAATGTTGCCGACAAATAGTAAACATTTGTATTGTGCAATGGTGGCTGTTGAGTTAGTTTCTTGAGTGTTTTGCGCTTTGATTTCTTATTTTGGGACATACGTTAACAGCTTTGTCACATTACTTTCGGTGGTGCATCGAGTTTTTGAAATTCCGATTATATTCTAGTCTTTTGTGTGGACAATCTCTCAAACTTAGTAAGCATTTCAAATTCCCTTTGAGTTCAGAATGTGCCTTATGTTTTTGTTCCATCGAAGCAAGCTCTTGGTCGGCCATGTGGGGTTACCAAAACATTTATTGCTTGTTCAGTGACGAGCAACAAAGGAATCTAGCTGAAAGCTTAAATACAACAATTAAAGGGAATCTATGGGTGGGTACACCATTTTTTTATTGTATATTCATAGATTGTGTTGCAATAAGTTTCAGAACTTGCAGTAGTTGATGGCAATTTCTTGTTTGGTCAGAGGACATCAATACGATACTTTTGTTGGTTGATGTTGCCTAATGTAGGGTGCCATCGAAAAGCTTCTGATATGGTTATGTAATTCTAATTCCAGCGTGATGGGCCGCTTGTTCCGCCCCACGAAACTTACTGAGTGATTTTTCCTGTTACATGGCAATATCTCACCTTGGGCTTTTTTTTTTGTTCCCTTTTATCTTTTTGTTTCTTGGGTATGAACAGTGTTTCTTATGTATTGTGGTGGCACGAAAAATGTAGTTAATTTATATTGTGTTCGATTAATGCGGTTTGGAAGTTAATTGAGGAGTAACATGTTTGTATAACCAGATTATCTTAATCCAGATAGCCATTTTAGGTTCTGTATGTTGGGTGTTGTGCCCGTGATTGATTCTAAATGGAGTGGAAATACGTAAGCACATAGAAGAGTATGCTTCAAATTTGGGTAGTGGTGGTCTTGTGATAAAAAGTAATAACTTTCCTAACGGACCTTGGTCAAGCTACAATGTGGTACAGAAGATTGACATCTCTGTTATGTTTTCATGGCTTCATATATATGATACACCACACGTATACATAAAATATTGTTTTAAAATTTTTTAGGAAGGAGAACATGATTTCTTCCTAAGCGTTTTTTTATCATATATGAATGCTCTTTACCTCATCTAGGGTAGATAAGTGTGCACATATTGCATTTTATCTATAAGCAGATGATGTGAAAGCATGGTGCACGACCTGGCCAAACAAAGAAGAAGCAAGTTTCATATGCAGGCAAACAAGAGAGAGAGGCGAAGAGGACAGACCGAAGCGTCACAAGAAAGCCACCGATTTGCAGAAGTCGAGACGAGACGCAGTAGCGGTGACGCCGAGGAGCTGGAGAAGAAGCACAGTAGAAGCTCGGTTAAGCAAATTTAAAAGGCATGAAAGCACGATAGAGAGGAGAGAAGAGCAGACCGAAACGGCGCAGGAAGACCACCGACTTGCAGAAGACGAGGAAAAACGCATCAGCGGTGAAGCCGAATGCCCGGAGAAGGAACGCTGTGGAAGGAGAACCGCGACGCTGAGAGAAAGACGACTCCAACAGCGCGGTTAGACGGGAGGTTCCTGGAAGCAGCGCTCTAAAAATGGCGGAGAGGCTCTCAGAGATGGGGGGAAGGCAAGAGCCGAAACAAAATGAGAAATGAGAAGGAAGAGAGTAAAAAGTACAGGGGTCAACTGCAACCGGAGGGGAAAGGGTAAGGTGGATGACAGAGTGCATAACACGTGGTTTTGGGCCAAGGTAGTAATGCGGTTTAAGAGACACCTGTAGCGATTGAGACATGTCACCGGACGAAAACTGGCCAACCTGAAGATGATTGCGCTTTATAATAAGTAGATTTAAATCCCTTACAAATTCAACATTTGAATTTAATATTTAAATTATAAATTCAACTCCTTGAATTTATCACCTCCAAAATTTAATATTTAATAAACTCAACTTTTAAGTTTAATAAATTAAATTCTCAAATTTTATAAATTCAACTCCTTGAATTTATTCTCTCAACGGGAACAAATGATCCAGTGCTTGTGTGACCCTCAATGGTTCAGGGATACAGCTAGCCATGGGTTCACAACTCCTTGTGATTCAGGACATAATCTTTTATTCGGGTTTACCCTTATTTGCCCCATTATATGTATCAACAATTGATCATGAGAATGTCAGAAATCATATTTCTGATTAAACCTATCGAATCATGGTAAGAGCGTCAAGTAGCATTGCCCCATAATTCCCTAGGTATCACTGATAGTGCCTGCAATAATCAGGCAATTATGATTAACGTACAGTACGGTCCCTTCATCTCATATATCACGAACGAATCTGCAACCATTGGTTCATCGAGGGTTGTATATTAATTCGATAACTATGTGACACATATGAATAGTGGCATCACATGTACTATGGGGGAACTCCTTCTCCAATGTACATTTCATACTCTGGCCAGAGATTCCATGCACTATTATTTTATCAGATCACATAGGATATCCACACCCATAGGTGAGCGGTGAATCCCCAACTACAATGCACTGGATCCTAAATGTGTCACAACTGTACCCAACCTCACCACCTGATGACTCTCCTGAAGCCGGTAAACGAGTCAAAGCACATCCCTAGCATATAGAGCCTCATTGTTGTCTCGGGTCGTAAGGACTAATGGTGTACAATCATAACCATGAACTTATCCTCTCGATGAATGATAACCACTTGGAAAGTCCGAGGGAGGGTTTTTCGGTGTAATGATCATATGACTACCAATCTACATGTTTGAACATCTCTATGCCCTTACCAAAAAACGCAGTACACAGAGATGCTAGTCTCGAGCTCAAGCGACCTTTATCCATGTTTTAGGCGGCTGAATCGACTAGGAACGAATTTAGAATATGCAGTGTCTACAAATTAGTTTCAACATCGAATTACGATTCATTTGTATTAAAGTATAATCAAGGACTTTATCTATGCTGATCGCATGGGTATACAGATAAAGTGAAACGAAACCATTAAAAGTTAAATTATATTAAAATAAAGATTATTTTTTACAACTGAGTCAATAAAATCTCTAGCCAACAGTTGGCTTGCAGGGCATCTACTCTAACAATCTCTCACTTGTCCTAAAGCCAACTACCCATAAACTTTAATCTCATTGCTTCGCGATGCTTTACAAACAATGGTCCTGGCAAGGGCTTTGTAAGTGGATCAGCAACATTATCTGCAGAAGGGACTCCTTCAACTGATATGTCTCCTCTTCCCACAATCTCCCGTATGATGTGGAACTTCCTCAGTACATGTTTGGATCGCTGATGAGACCTTGGTTCCTTTGCTTGCGCAATAGCACCTGTGTTGTCGCCGTACAACGGTACTTGATCAACTCCATTAGGAATAACACCCAACTTTTGGACAAAAACCTCATCCAAACTGTCTCTTTGGTTGCAGAAAATGCAGCAATGTATTCAGCTTCAGTGGTAAAATCCGCAACGGTGTCTTGCTTGGAACTTTTCCAAGAGACAGCCGCACCATTTAGCATGAATACAAAACCAGAGGTCGATTTCGAATTATCTACGTCACATTGGAAGCTAGAATCAATGTAGCATTCCAATTTCAATTCTCCACCCCCATAGACCATGAACAAGTTCTTAGTCCTTCTCATGTACTTAAGAATATCTTTCACGGCCTTCCAATGCATTGACTAAGGTTCGCCTGATATCTGCTTGTAAGACTCAGAGCGTAAGCAACATCAGGACGTGATGATATCATACCATACATGATACTACCAATGGCTAACGCATATGGAATACGTGTCATCATCTCTTTCTCTTCATCAGTTTTGGGACACATAGCTTTAGATAGAGTAACACCATGACACATTGGTAAACATCCTCTCTTGGACTCTTCCATAGAGACTCGCTTCAAAATGGTATCGATATAAGTAGCTTGGGTGAGTCCCTACATCCTCTTTGATCTATCTCTATAGATTTGTATTCCTAATACATATGATGCTTCACCCATGTCTTTCATGGAGAATGTACTTGCTAACCATACTTTAGTTGATTACAGTAATCCTACATCATTCCCAATGAGTAGGATGTCATCAACATAAAGTACTAGGAATGTCACTGCACTCCCACTAACTTTCTTGTACACGCATGGTTCCTCAGATTCTTAGCAAAAAACAAACTCTTTGATAGTGCTATCAAATATGAGGTTCCAACTCCTTGATGCCTGCTTGAGACCATATATTGATCTCAGAAGTTTGCATACCTTATGCTAACTTCCTACTGATGTGTATCCCTTAGGTTGAGACATATAAATTTCTTCTTTGATGTCTCCATTGAGGAATGCAGTCTTTACATCCATTTGCCATATCTCATAGTCATACCATGCTACTATGGCTAGTAGTATTCTAATGGACTTAAACTGAAATGCCCCGGATTCGACGACTGTCCTCACTGTACCAAGACGAGTCTTTCCAGCGTGCTTATGACCTCACTCACACGCACCCTAGGAAACTTCCCAGGAGGTCACCCATCCTAGAATTGCCCTAAGTCAAGCACGCTTAACTTTGGAGTTCTTATGTGATGAGCTACCGAAAAGAAGATGCACCTTCGTGGTATGAGTAGTACAAATCAAATCTTTTAAGCCCTCTTCAACTGTACAGTCCATTACATTGAACAGTCTCGGAATCCCTCTCATTCCCGTGTGGGATCGGTTCATTCATGTTCTCTCCACCTAGAAGCTTGCCAGGAGCCGCTCATTGTCCGTGCAACTGATGGCACCGGCGATCACCCCCCGCCCTCTTCGGCCCCGGGCCTCACATGCCCACCAGCTTCCGCTTGGTTCGTCCCCGAACCACACCGTACTAAGAGAGGTCGGCTCTGATACCAACTGTAAAGGCCTAAAAATCCTTACTTGAAAATTTGCGGTCAAGTGTTTAGGTGTGAATTATGGGCGTAAAATACAAGCTGGAGGAATGGGATTGGTCCTTTTAGTGTAAAAAAAAAAAGAAGCATGTCTAGGGTGGTTCGAAAAAAATTAGAGGTCGGGCCTTGAGGTTTTAGGGTCTTTAGGATAATTTTAAAGTGTGATAAAAAGTTGAGAAAAATTTGGGTGAGTTTTGGTTCGATTCGGGTTAAAACCGGGACTCCGGTCCAAGTTTTAAAACGAATAGATTAAGTTGGTTTATGGACTCGAGTTTACATCTAGGAAAACTTTTAAAAATGTTTTGGGACATTTTAAGGAGTTTGGTAAGCTTCGGGTCAATTTTAGAGGTCCAGGGTTGAAACGATAATTTTTGGGTTTATAGGGGCAAAATGGTCATTTTGCACTCGGGGTGAGATTTTAGTCCTAGCAGCGCCCTGAGCACAAATCACGATATTTTAAATGTTCATGCATCACGTTCATGATTTTTACGCTATTATAATAATTATGGTGCATGCTTGGTTTAAAGGAATTAAGAGAGGAAAAATTAGAAAGTGAAGAGCACTCAGTCTCAGCCACGCCGCGTCGTTATTTCGTTTGTTTTCTGTCAAAACAAACCAAGGCATGTTTATATCTTCATTCACTCTTCAATCAAGCCATATAGGTATTTTTAAATATCGCAAGTACATGATTTTAATGCAAGAAAATCGAAATTGTTCATATTCAATTATGTTATTTAATTATATTACGTGCAAAATATTCATTTTGAGATTTATGCGATATTGCTTGTGGTCACTTTACTATCATGGGATTATTACTTCACCCGGTCGCCAGTTACCGGTCATTGGATT
This sequence comes from Primulina huaijiensis, assembly GCF_012295235.1. Classification (NCBI taxonomy): domain Eukaryota; kingdom Viridiplantae; phylum Streptophyta; class Magnoliopsida; order Lamiales; family Gesneriaceae; genus Primulina; species Primulina huaijiensis. The sequence goes on along the minus strand of NC_133315.1, from coordinate 13,770,202 downwards.
ATTACTTCACCCGGTCGTCAGTTACCGGTCATGGGATTATTATTTCACCCGGTCGTCAGTTACCGGTCAGTTCAGCTCAGTTCAGGGACCACTTGCGTAGACCATAATCTCACCAGAAAATTATTACAAGTTATTTCATTACAGGGCTCCAAGGAGCAAACATTTTCACTATGATATTTTCAGTTCAGTTATGCACGTACTATAATTACCAGTGAAATGATATTTTACGTTACACCTCATTGTAGGAAATTTTCACTTGCATGCGACTTTATTATTTATTTACTTGTTATTTACGATACATGCATGCTGAGTCTTTAGGCTCACTAGACTTGATTGTTGTAGGTACTGATGATGTCGGGACCGAGGGCGGGGATCAGTGAGCCAGCTCGAGTCGGCAGTAGTGGGACCCGAGGACCTCACTTTACAACATTTATTATTGTTATCGCTCAAACATTTTTATCTACCGTCGGAAATTTTTTTTTTTACAGTTATTTTTACAACATTAATTTCTTCCGCTGCTATTTTTAAACATGATACGTTATTTAACAGTTTATTTTATGAACTGAATATTTTATTTAGTTTAAAAGAAAATATTAAATTTTTCCGCAAATTTTCAAGTAAGGATTTTTAGGCCTTTACATAAACATAGCAACTGGTGAAATATTTTCCTCATAGTCAATTCCTTGCCTTTGAGTATGACCTTTTGCAACCAGTCTTGCTTTAAAGGTCATTATCTTCCCATCCGCCCCAAGCTTTCTTTTGTAGATTCATTTGCATCCTATGGGAATGATTCCCTCAGGTGGATCCGCTAATGTCCAGACTTGGTTTGAATACATAGAGTCCATTTTTGACTGCATGGTTTCAAGCCATTTGGTTGAATCAGTATCAGATATTGCTTCTTTGAAATTCATTGGATCACATCCAACACAATGCTCATCATGTCTTTGTTCATGAAGAAGCATATATCTTGCAGGTGGTCTAATAACCCTATCAGACCTTCTAGGAGCTTGTATTTCAACTACTGGTTGTTGGGAAATAGGTTCAACTTCTATAGTTGAGGGAGTATCTTGAATTTCTTTAAGTTCTATCATCTTGTCTTTTCTATCTAATAGAAATTCCTTTTCCAAAAAGGTACTTTTGCTTTATTGGGATGATAGAAATAATATCCAACAGAATACTTTGGATATCCTATGAAGTAGCACAAAGTGGATCTACAATCCAATTTGTCTCCCACTATCTGCTTCATGTAAGCAGGATATCCCCATATTCTCATGTAAGAATATTTGGGATTTTTCCCATCCATATCTCACATGGTGTTTTATCCACTGCTTTAGTTTGGACATTATTCAACAACATTGCCGCAGTTTCAAGCGCAAAGCCCCAAAACGATGTAGGAAATTCAGTGAATCCCATCATAAATCGAACCATGTCCATCAAGGTTTGATTTCAACGTTCAGAAACACCATTCAATTGTGTTGTTGCTGGTGGAGTCCACTGTGAGAGAATCACATTCTCTTTTAGATAACCCAAAAATTCAGCACTCAAGTATTCTCCACCTCGATCAGATCGAAGTGCTTTAATACTTCTTTCTAGCTGATTTTCTACTTCGGATCTGAATTCTTGAACTTTTCAAATGCTTCAGATTTGTGTTTCATCAAATAAACATACCAATACTTCAAATGGTCATCAGTAAAGGTAATGAAGTAGGATCACCCATATTTTGTGCTAACACTTAGCGGGCCACAAACGTCTGTGTGGATCAAATCCAGTAGACCATGCGCACGTTCCACGTTTCCATTGAATGGAGTCTTGTTCATTTTTCCTTATAGACATGATTTACAAGTAGGTAGAGAATTTGTCTGACAAGTCAAGCATGTCTTCTCCTACCAGCTTATGCATCTTTCTTTGGGAAATATGTCCTAGTTTAGCGTGCCATATTTGTGCTGGATTTGGATCATCTAACTTTCTTTTGTTTATTGTTGGAATCATGTTTACTTGGACATTCACTTATCATTTTCAGAACATTTATGACGTATATAATTTCTTATGTCCAGACTTCTTGCAGTGAAATATATATGTTCTGACTTATCGAGCTTTGTATGCCATTTAAGTGTCCTTCAGACTTTGCCTCTTATTGGGTTTGTTTTTCTTTTGAGGGACATAACATTTCTTTCCCTTACTTTGTGGGCCATTTTTCGTCTGATGAGAGGCCCATTAGAAAAACAATATTTTTCTCTTTATGGTGATCTCATAAGTCATAAGGGTATTGACTAGCTCTTCAAGGCTATCATCTATCTTATTCAAATTGAAGTTCACCATAATCTCGTCAAATGAGGAAGAGAAAGACAACAAATTGATGTCATCAAGTAATTCATTAGGAATCACATATTCCAGGCCCACCACATTTTAAATAAGCCCAGTCATATGTACACCATGCTCATGGGCCAGAGCCCCATCTTGCATGTGTGTAGTCATGAGCTCCTTGAAACTAGTGTGTATCATCGTATGAGTTTCATGTACCATACAACTCTTGCAAGTGCATTCGAATGTCAGTAGCATTCAACATTTCCTCAAACTGTCCCTATAGTTCATTTGACATAAAAGCGAGCATGTTACACTTTAGCTTGCATACTATGGTCCTACCATCTTACATGCTTTGTCAGTTCAACGGGACTGAAATTAGTGTGTATGCATTTTCTTCGAATTCAGAACAATTTCTCAACCAATCTTGAAAGTTTGGTTCGGTTAGCTTGTTAATAACAAATATGTATTACGTGAAGAAATCGAAAATATACTGATATGAAAACAGAATAATTGTTGCTGATTATTTTAAAATAATTTTAAGATATAAAATATGGATTTTATTTTATAAATCTCCCTCCCACTATTTTGACATTTCCACCACACTATGATGAAAAAAGGAAATCGTATTTCCTTAATGAGCACGTAGAGTCCAATTAGCCAATTATAATCCCGAATAATATCAGCCAATTATAATTTCTAAAAGGTAGAATCCAATTGCATCCCTATGCAACCTCCGCGTGTTTTACCTCACGTTTAATAAGGACCTGATAATGTGACGCCGTTTATTTTCACGTGTCAAACCAACCCATCAATATTGAATTGTAGTGGACGGTCGCCATGAAATCCCCCAATAATATGAGCCGAAGTCATGGGAGTTCCACTCAATTCACATCATATGTCCGGTGGAAGTCACAGCTTTCCGGAGTCCAGGCCTCCCCAATAATATGAGCCAGACACTGTCCGCGGGTAGCGATCAACATGCAACCGCTGTTGATGGAAGGCAAGGAAAAATTAAACTCTTTTAATTTTTACTTTTACGGTTTGATATAAATTTTGAGTCATATTCAAAATGAGGGATTTTAATTTTAAAATTGTCTCATCATTTTAATTTAAAATCGCGTGCCACGAGTTTGTATGTTTTCCGGATTCATGCAACTATATTATCTAATAATATACATACATGCATACTACTATATATCACATATATATCATAATATGACATTTAACAATAAATAAGGATGATTGATCGCCAACACTATTAGATCCATGTGAGTCATACATGGAACCATGTCCAAAACCTAGATGAATGCAGGGATGCAAAAGCAATTATTACAAGAGCTTCCAATATTCTACATGTCTTCATCTTGCTCATCGGGCTCACCATCTTCCAGTCTTGATCTCTCACTATTTCTAATAATTACATTTAAATAGCCATGGCACATAAAGGATACATCTCATGGAGGTGGGAACATGCTATAAACCAGGCCCACATTAATAATATCAAATATTAACAAAATAAATAAAACAATAAAATATCTTAACTTACACCTAACACATTGGTCAAGGCTTTCGATCATCCTTCATGCATTTAATATCAAATATTAACATAAATTAATTAAACAAATTTAATTAACTGATAAATCATATATCTAATAATTTTATCATTAACCACCACAATAATTAAAGCATTTAATAAATTAAATAAATACCTTTATTTAATTTCCAATCAAATCAATAATAATTGATTTCTTGTAAAACTCATTTTTACCATAAATAATTAAAATCATATTTTAATTATTTATTTTACAAGAAAATTATTAATTTTTCAAAAATTAATTTTTCAAAAGAAAAATTGAACCAATTTTCAAAAATATCAATTTTGCCCAAACATTTGAAAAAACAGAAAATTACACTCTAGGCCCAAAAAATTCAAGTGCATCAACCAGCACGGTTCTCGAGACACTCTCGGGCAGCCGCCCGCACTGCCCGAACGTTTCGGGCAGCAGCAGGGGCCCTGTGCGCGCAGTGTGCGGACGTTCCGCATGCCGCGCAGCCGCCGCGTGCGCGACACTGTGCGTACAGTGCACTGCCCGGAACAGTTCCGGGCAGCCCCATTAATTTTTTTTTAATTTTTGGAAAAATAAAATTTTTTATGGTGCATCAATTTTCTGAAAAATTTTCTTGTGTGGTTAGAAATAAATTATTCAATATGATTTAAAACCATACGATATAGAAAACATGGTTATGATATCACTGTTGGATCTCAGTTTTTTCGTGCCCAAAACGCAGCGGAAGTTTAAAATTTTTATTTTATTTTAACAATCAAAATATATTTGTTTGAGCATTCGTATGGTTTTATAAATTAAATATACATAGGATGTTTAAAAATTTTACCTTTGGCGAACAATTTTCATTTTGCTCCAACTAATCCGGTATAGGCGGATATAGCTCTTGATGAAATCCCCACGAACTTTTTTCAAAAACTCCTTTATTTATTCTTCTAATCAGGTCCACGAATAGAAGATTTGTTCCTCTTCAAAATAGCAAAAGAATATTTGGAAGAAGTTTTTACGTTGAGATTATTAATTCAAGAGGCGACTCAACCTCTTTTCTAAGAGAGGATGCCCGAAAATTGAGAGGAGATGGGAGATGAATTTTCGAAAATTTGGTGTCTAGTGGAGGCTAGGGTTTTTCAAAAAATTGTGAATGAATTGTGTTTAACCCTAAGCCTAATAGACATATATATAAGCTTAGGGCCCATTAATTAAATTAAATACTTAATGGGCTTAATCAATTAATTATTCTAGTTCAACTAGTTTAATTAATTAATTATATTTTAAAGTCAAATTAAGAATTTAATAATATGTATGTTGGTCTTGTACTCCTACAAGCCCATTATACATATACCCATTACATTTAATTTAAATCCCTTATAAATTCAACATTTGAATTTAATATTTAAATTATAAATTCAACTCCTTGAATTTATCACCTCCAAAATTTAATATTTAATAAACTCAACTTTTGAGTTTAATAAATTAAATTCTCAAATTTTATAAATTCAACTTCTTGAATTTATTCTCTCTAAATTTCATAAATTCAACTTCTTGAATTTAATATCTCATAAATTCAACACTTTGAATTTATTATCTCAACGGGAACAAATGATCCAGTGCTTGTGTGACCCTCAATGGTTCAGGGATACAGCTAGCCGTGGGTTCACAACTCCTTGTGATTTAGGACATAATCTTTTATTCGGGCTTACCCTTATTTGCCCCATTCTATGTATCAACAATTGATCATGAGAATGTCAGAAATCATATTTCTGATTAAACCCATCGAATCATGGTAAGAGCGTCTAGTAGCATCGCCCCATGATTCCCTAGGTATCACTGATAGTGCGTGCAAGAACCAGTCGATTATGATTAACGTACAGTACGGTCCCTTCATCTCATATATCCCGATCGAATCTGCAACCATTAGTTTATCGAGGGTTGTATATTAATTCGATAACTATGTGACACATATGAATAGTGGCATCACATGTACTATTGGAGAACTCCTTCTCCAACGTACATTTCATACTCTGGCCAGAGATTCCATGCACTATTATTTTATCAGATCACATAGGATATCCACACCCATAGGTGAGCGGTGAATCCCCGACTACAATGTACTGGCTCCTATATGTGTCGCAAATGTACCCAACCTCACCACCTGATGACTCTCCTGGAGCCGATAAATGAGTCAAAGCATAGCCCTAACATATACAGCCTCAGTGTTGTCCCGGGTCGTAAGGACTAATGGTGTACAATCATAACCACGAACTTATCCTCTCGATGAATGATAACCACTTGGAAAGTCCGAAGGAGGGTTGTTCGGTATAATCATTGTATGACTACCCATCTGCATGTTTGGACATCTCTAAGCCCTTACCAAGAAACGCAGTACACAACATCACAGATGCTAGTTTCGAGCACAAGCGACCTTTATCCATGTTTTAGGCGGCTGAATCGAATAGAAACGGATTTAGAATATGCAGCGTTTACAAATTAGTTTCAACATCGAATTACGATTTGAAAGGATCGGTTAATAAGTGATATGTGTTTAGAAGGAGGGGTTGAATAAACAGTCACAGATTATGTTCGTTTTTCGTAGGTTGAGTTCAGTTTAATGACAAACTGAAACTTAATATCTCGTAAGTCAATGACAATCAGTTTAACTGAGAAAACAGTTGCGGAAGTGAACTGAATGAAAGATAGAATAACTAAAATAAAAAGTAACTGAAGTAAAAGACACGCGATTTGTTTCTGGATGTTCGGAGAATGGAATAACTCCTACGTCACTCACCCCTTCTATCACCAAGATAGGATTTCTACTAAAAGACTTTGATCGAATACAATGTTTGTACTGACCTACTTTAGATTGGTCTTATCAATGCCACAACTGAAACTCTTAGTTACAACAGGCTATTTCAGTTAGTGACTGATCTTAGCACAACTTAACAATATAACAGAGATTACAGTGTGCTAACAAGCTCAAAGACCGTATCCTTGAATGCTACAGATAGAACTTAGTAAGAGAGTGAGCTTTTGATTTCAGCAGAGTAACAGCTTGAGTAAAATAATAATTCTTGTGTATCGTGTACTTCAGCTGCTCTGTTCGCCTATTTATAAGCTTCTCTTCCAACGGTAACTTGATATAATATTTGAATTTTATATCTGTTGATTTGCCACGTCGATATTCTTCTGACAATCGTACACTGTAGACTCTGAAATGCGGCGTTCCACTACAAGTTGCAGTCTGCTTGTACTGATGTCGGTTGAACATCCTTTTCATTTGATGACGTGTTAAGGCTGAGCGATCAGCTGATGAAAGAAACTGTTAAGCTTGTGCTGAGTGAATCAACTGATCAGTTTCCAACTGATCAGTCAGCTATCTTCAGGAATCCAGTTAGGTTCAACTGATCAGTTTCTAATTGATCAGTCAGTTAACTTCGAAAGTTCAGTTCAGTTGGATTCGGTTGCCTTGATACTTCACGTGATACTTCAGTTGCTTAATACGAATACTTGATCAGTTCGTTCCAGTAGATAAATGGTTTGTCAAACAGCCGAAATTAAGTTTCCAACAATTTCCCCCTTTTTGGTGTTTGACAACACTAAGCAAATGATAACTGATCAGTTAAGCTTATAGACATCTTTCAAATCGGTTGTAGATAAAATAATAACTTACGTGTACAGATTCGTACAATGAAAGAATGAAATAATCTGTATAAATAATCCAATGTACAAGTAGCTTAGGTCTCTATTCCCTTTTTTTGTCAAACGCCTCTATTTTGATAGATAATCTTTTAACATCAGTTGATAGAACTTTAACAGAAGTGGCTACGTCTGACACTGCATTCAGCATGGTGGTTTGCATCAAGTCTATCTTTCGGGAAACAGATGTCTCCACGAAGTCAATTCTCTTGCTGATTACATCTTGGGTGACAGAGAAACTTTCAGCTAAGCCTCTATTCTTTATAATATCTTCTATGGCCAGGGAAAGAGAGGTCACGGTAGCATTTACGGCCTTCAGCTTTTCTGAGTTGAATATTTCTGCATGTTCTAGTTTTAAAGTATGAGCGAGTTGAGTTCACTGAATTTGGGAAACTGCAGTAAAGATCTTGTGCATATTATTCTGAATGTCTTGAATTTCTTCAAGAACTGCTTCAAGATCACCAGACGACTGAGGAGGTAATTGTCCAGAAGTTCAAGCTTCTTGTTCTTTAGAGACTTGATCAAAGACCACCAAGGTCCTGTCAGATACCACTGTCTCGGCCATGGTGTGTTCTGGAACAACTGATTCAGTAACCTCTACTTGCGCTGGAGGAGGAGAAGAAGGATCCTGAATGGCAACTGAGCTGTCCTGATGTAGAGGTGAATCTGTAAGACCTTCAGTTGGAGGATCATCAACTGGTGTTTCTGCCTGAGTATCAGATGAGATTTGGGCGGCTCGTCAGTTAGAATATTATCAAAGTTGAGCAACTGAGCCTCCACATTTTCAGCGATTTCTTTATCTGTGGATTGAGCTGGCACATCAGTTGGATCATCCTGCTGAACGGGCTCTTCAGTTAAGTTAGGTGCCTCTACAATTGCTTGATCAGTCGAGTGATCAACTGATTCAGAAATGAGCTCCTCTGGTTGAGATTCCTGTACTACTGACTGAATAATTTCATCAATATTTGCAAGTGTTTGATCTTGTTCCCAAAATCGTATCTGTACATGCAGGGAAGTAAGATCTGAATCCAACTGAGTAAGTACAGCTCGATCATTGTAGGCAGTTGGATTCGTCGGAATGTAGTTGGCTTTCAACTTTTCAACTTATTGAGCCAACTTCTTGGCTCTCATCAAATCAAAGAAATAATGTTTTCGTTCCAAAGCCGGCACAATGGTAGCAGCTTTGACTATCCTCAAAACGATGGCTTCCAATCTGATAAACTTTTTCAGCTGAGACTTCTTCTTCAATTGTTTGGCAAATGTGTGAGTTCTGTATGTGATCCAAGCCTCATAAGTTTTCAGTTTGGATGCAGCAAAGCGTTGACCTGTACCCAAATTAGGTCAATGTGGGTCTGGATAGCATTTGTTGGCCTGGACTCTTCAATCATCTTGCCCTTGCCTTTCTCATCAGAAAGAATATATGGAATGTTCAGACCCGAACGAGTCGTTTCCACCAGTTCTCGAATAGTTACCCCTTTGGGTCGAGCCTGAGCAAAAATTGTAGGGCGATTGACAGTTTGTAGAGAAGATACTGCCATGACAGACTCTTTTTCAGTTGATGGAGGCAACTGATCTCTTGCTGAAACTTTAGCTGGGATGACTTTCAGAGGAATAGCCTGAATAGGCTGTTGAGCGTCGGAAGATTTCAGACTTTCAGTTGCTTCCAGGGAGACTATTTACTTGGTTTTCTGAGTTCTAGGCTTTTTGGTGACTTTGGGAGATGGGGTTTTCTCCGTTTCTTATTCACTGACAATCAGCTTCCTTTTGGAGGAATTCAGTTGTTCTAGAGTTTTTGCCCTTTTTACAGACTTGGGAGCAGCCTGCTGTGCTCCAATCTCCTTTTTGTTGTGGACGAATTGATCAGGAGATAGATCCAGTTTGGCTTTGGGCGGCAAAATATTTTTAGCATTGAAAACTTTGAATTTGGATGATCTTTCAGAATCATCAGCCACCAACCCTTTGATTTTCAGCAAATAGCTCAACTGAAGAGCAAACCCTTTGGACTGTTTGGTAGATTGAAGCATGTTCTTCAATATGTTGAAGGTGAGTCGCCTCCAGTTGAGTCTCCGGCCTGCCATGATAATGGTAAGGGCCAGAAATTTTTCCAAAGTAAGAGCAGCAAAGGATCCTGCCTTTGCCAATAACCCCTTGGCCACAATGTCAGCCAACAACTGAACCTCATGTTTGAGTTCCTTCTTTGGATCGGAAACTTTGATTTTCCGTCCATCAGCGGAGAGTTGAGTCTGCATCTCTTCAATGTCTGATGCTTTAACATCAGCAAGGTGTGCCAACCCATCAGACGTCAACAAAAATATCTCACCAAAGGAGTCCTCGGATATGGTCAACAACTGACCATTGACAGTAGATGAGATGCTCCCATCCTGATTGATAAATCCACTGGAGAAGAAGAACTGAAATGGAGCGGGAAAGAGTACTTTTGTACGCGACTGTTCGTATTATTGGACACGTGTCAGTCCATGAAAATTTTGCAGTAAAAAAACGTGTGTTAGTGTGGTAAGGACGTGTGTAGTAAGTATGTGGATTATATGAGTCCACGATTCAACTTGTTATTTGCTGAAAGACAGCATTTAATGCTTGATAGATAGTCACGTCACTTAATTTGGAATAAAAAATGGTTAATTGGTTAACGTATGTGAGAAGATTAGTGAAATATCCGACTGAAAGATCAGTTGTAAAACTGTGTCCTTTCAGCTGAAGATTGACTAACTTATGTCTTCTCAGTTAACCTCTTAAAACCAATATTCCCCCTTAATAAATGCATATAAATATTAATCGAACTTAAGCAAGGTTAATTAAATAAAATCCTATGCTTGGAAGATTAATCGACTGCTGCAGTGACTGAGCCCTTTCATCTTCCTTGACCCTGCGCTATAAATAGAAGTAGCTCAGTTAGTATCAAACACATCAGTTACGAATATTCAGCAGATAATATGGCAGGTGCAAGTAGCTCAAGACTTCCAGATATGGCTGAAGAGTTTATGACCGCAGCTCAGGAGAAACAAAAAGTCGATATAGAGGACGAAGTTTTTCAGAAAATTCTTCGTTTTTGGGAGGAGCTGCAAGGACTTCAGTTCCTCTATGAATGTGGAGAGGCGAACACTCGTAGATTGTTGGAGAAGCTGAAAAAATATAGAGAGCGTTTGCACGTCTCCGAGACGGTGAACCTCTTTGAGGATGGTTATCTCTACCAGCTGATGCTCTACAAAGAGAGGACTATTCTGGAGCGAATAGCTATTTCTGATAGTTTTCTGAAGACTGCAACTGGCGAAGTGTCCAGTTGGATGAAAAAATGGAGAGCTTTTGTTGAAGAAGAATATTTTAGTGTAATCCGCAACAATTTCTTTAAATGAAGATTTGTTTTGTTTCAGTGTTGTCTTTTATTTTTCTGCAAAAGTTATTCTTATAAAAAAATGACTAACTGAATCATAATAACAAACTGACAAGTTAACATCAGTTAAGAATAGCACAAATATATCAACAACTGAGATATAAGCAAGGAGAACTAATTAAGATAAGTCTATTAAACCAAGTATGTTGCGAAAGTGAGAAAAGTTAGTCTCGGGTAGTGGTTTGGTGAAGATATCCGCTGCTTGCTGCTCAGTTGAGACGTATTCCAGCCTGATGTCCTTCTTTAAGGCATGATCTCTGACGAAGTGATGCCTGACATCGATGTGCTTGGTCTTTGAGTGAAGAATTGGATTATACGTGACAGCGATTGTGCTTGTATTATCACAAAATATATGCGATTCCTTGGTGATAACTCCATAGTCTTTCAGTTGTTGCTGAATCCAGAGCAGTTGAGCGCAGCAACTTCCAGCAGCAAGATATTCTGCTTCAGTCGTGGAAGTAGCTATGGATGTTTGCTTCTTGCTGAACCAAGAGGTCAGTCTGTCTCCTAGAAACTGACATGATCTACTTGTACTTTTTCGATCAAGCTTACATCCTGCATAATCTGCATCTGAATATCCAACTAAATTGAAAGATGAGTCTTTAGAATACCACAGCCCAACATTTTGTGTGCCCTTAAGATATTTTAAAATCCTTTTGGCGGCTGAGAAATGTGATTTCTTTGGATTTGCTTGAAATCGAGCACACATGCATACAACAAATACAATATCAGGACGACTAGCAGTTAGGTACAATAATGAACCTATTAAACCTCTGTATAATGTCGCCTCAACTGATATTCCCCCTTGATCATTGTCTAGTTTGACTGATGAACTCATGGGAGTGCTTGCTGCTGAGCATGATTCCATGCCAAATTTCTTAAGCAGTTCTTTCGTATATTTGGTCTGACTGATAAAGATACCAGTTTCCAGTTGCTTCACTTGCAACCCAAGGAAAAATGTCAGTTCACCCATCATGCTCATTTCGAATTTGTCCTGCATCAACTTATCAAACTTCTCGCATAATTTGGGGTTAGTTGACCAAAATATAATATCATCAACGTAAATTTGAACAAGTAGAATATGATCATTCTTAGAAAATTTGAACAAGGTCTTATCAACTGATCCAACTGAAAAATCATGATCAGTTAGGGATTTTGAAAGCGTTTCATACCAAGCTCTTTGAGCTTGTTTCAGACCATATAAGGCTTTGTTCAAATGGTAGACATGATCAGGAAAAGTATGATTGATGAAACCTGGAGGTTGCTCTACGTAGACTTCTTCCTGTAGCTGACCGTTTAAAAATGCGCTCTTCACATCCATTTGGTAGACTTTGAAGTTCTTGAATGATGCATAGGCAAGAAATATTCGGATGGCTTCCAGTCTTGCAACTGGGGCATATGTTTCATCATAGTCAATTCCTTCTTCCTGCCTATATCCTTGTGCTACAAGTCTCGCCTTGTTGCGTACAACTGAACCATCTTCGTTCAGTTTGTTCCTGTATACCCATTTTGTACCTATAACAGTTTTTGAAAGTGGTCTTGGAACTAAGTTCCAGACATTGTTATGGGTAAACTGATTCAGTTCCTCTTGCATTGCATTTATCCAGTTTGGATCAGCAAGAACCTTATCAGTTTTCTTTGGTTCAAATTGTGATACGAAAGCTGAATGAATAAATAAATTAAGCATCTGATTTCTTGTTCTTACCGTATCAGATGGATTACCTATCACCAATTCTGGATGGTGTGATTTCCTCCATCTGAGTTCAGTGTTTGTTGTATCCAAGTTGGTAACTGCTTCTCTATCAGTTGGAGCTTCATCAGTTGGCAGTTGAATATTCTCAATAGGCTCCTCCAACTGAACATCAAGAATAGCTTCCTGTTCAACTGGTTGTTCTAATACTTCTGGCTCTGGTGTTTGGAGGTTGTTGTGATTGATATGATTGTCTTCTTCATCTTCATCCTCCAAACTGATATCTGTAAGTCTATCAATTAGCTCAACTGGATCAGTTGGCTTATCAGTTAGAGCGTTTTCCTCAAAAACAACATGGATAGATTCTTCAACATTCAGAGAATTTTTATTGAAAACTCTATATGCTTTGCTAACTCAAGAATATCCAAGAAATATCCTCTCTGCAGATTTTGCATCAAAGGTTTTTAAATGATTTTTACCATTTTCGAGAATAAAACATCTGCAGCCGAATATTTTAAAGTAGTAGACCACACTTCTTCTTCCATGCCAGATCTCATATTGTGTTTTCAAATGATTCTTATTAATCATCGATCTGTTCTGAGTATAGCACGCAGTGTTTACTGCCTCTGCCCAAAACCTTTGAGAAACGCCTGAATCAGCAAGCATTGTTCTAGCAACTTCTTTAAGCGTCCGGTTTCTCCTTTCAGCTACACCATTTTGCTGAGGAGTTCTAGCTGCTGAGAGCTCATGCTTAATTCCAGCATTTTCTAAAAAATTGAAAGAATTTGATTGATGAATTCAGTTCCTCGATCAGATCTGATTCTATCAATTCCAACTTATTTTTCATTTAATAATCTTTTGAAAAGCTTTATCAGTTGTGCAGCAGTTTGGTCTTTGGATTTGAGAAAAATAACCCAAGTAAATCTTGAAAAATCGTCCACAATCACCAAGGTGTATTTCATTCCCCATAAGCTCATGATTGGTATTGGACCAAAAAGATCCATATGTAATAGTTCTAAGCATCGGGAAAAAGATTTACGGCCCTTGTTTTTAAAAGAAGATTTTAGTTGTTTACCAAACTGACATGCTGAACAAATTTTATCTTTGGCAAAGTCCATTTTGGGTAAATCAGTTACATGATCGTGGTTACTCAGATATGCAATGGATTTAAAGTTCAGGTGGTTCAATCTCTTATGCCACAACCAGTTTTTGGAAATTTTTGAAGCAATGAAACATACTGGTGCATAAGGTTGATAATTCCAACTGACTTTGTAAGTGTTTCCACACCGTTTGCCAGTTAGAATAACCTCATCAGTTGAGTCTTTGACTGAACAAGAGTGTTTGTCAAACTGAACTGAGAATCCGTTATCGCATAACTGACTGATACTAATCAGATTATACTTGAGATTCTCAACTAATAAAACATCATTAATCGTAAAGTTACCATGGATAAGCTTACCTTTGGAATTATCTCCAAAACTGATGTTTGGTCTAGTGTACCTGATCAGTTGAGATAACAGATCTGCATTTCCCGTCATGTGTCGTGAGCATCCACTATCTCAGTACCAGATTGATTCTTTAATTGTACCTATTACCTGCAATCACACACAAGATATAATCTTTGGTACTCTTTTCTATTTGGGTCCTAAACTATTAGTCCTTTAGGAACCCAGACTTGGATTAGTCTGACTGACTGTCTAGTTACTGTATTTCAGATGGTCTTTCTCGATTTGTGTGTGTTCGGTGTGTAGTGTGCAGATGATACAACATGTGATTTAGCTTTGTTCGACTGATTGTTCAGCCGATATCTTTTCTGAACCTGCTTGCTGTTATAGTAATTGGAGTAGCCATTTGAATATTTCCTGATGAATCTTTTTGATGACTGACTATGTGAGTCAGTTGAAACTTTTGGGCTATAACCAATACCATATCTTCTAGCCTTGTTCGTACTTTCAGTAGGCTGTTCAACCAGTTTACTTGGCTCAGCTTATTCTTGTACCATAACTGATTTGACAAAGTGAATGTATTTCCCTTTATCCATATTCAGTTTTGGTCGAGTATCATTGGTAATCATTTCATCTTGGGTGTTGAACCCTAAACCAGTTTTATCAGTAACTGATTTCTGTGAGTTTTGCATTTCAGTTAATGCAACAGATGATTTGTTCCACGCCTATATGAGCTCAGTTTGCTTTGAATTCTCAAGCGTCAACTTTTGAATCATTGATTGATTCCTGCTCTTTTCAGCATTGTGCTCAGCAATCTCCCTTTTCAGACTCAACACATCAACTGATTCATCAGTTTTAGTTTTATTGTCTATGGGATCAGTTTGCTTTGCTCTGGCTTTTTCCAACGATAAGGCAAGCTTATGATACTCATTAACCATGTCATGAAGAGTTGAAATAAGTTCTTCTCTAGTGAAATCAGTTGAGCTGAAGTCAAATACATGTTTACTGCTTGACTCCTCTTCTGTATCACCAGCCATTAGACACTTCACTTCCTCTTCACCATCATTGGAACTACATGAGGTTTCTGGTTCTGTCTCCTCGCGGTCAGTTTCTACCCATTTAGATTTACTTTCTTCAGCTAGGAGTACCTCATGCTTCTTCCTGGAAAACTTCTTATCATCCTTGGATCTCTTTCTATGCTCATATGACTTCTTTCTTCTTTCAGTCGAGCCCTGACTGTCCTTCTTGGGTTTTGGACAGTCAACAGTGAAGTGACCGGGTTTGCCACAGTTGTAGCAGCCATTTGATTCCTCTTTAGAATTATTTCTCTGATAATTTTTCTGGAAGTTCCCTTGATTTCTTCTCATGAATCTTCCGAATTTTTTAATAAACAATGACATAGCATCATTGCTCAATTGATCAGCAGACTTCTCGACTGAACCAGTTGGTTCTGTTCTAACAGCAGATAGTGCAGTTGTGACTGCTTGAGTGGAAGGCTATCTTTCTCGAGTTCGAAGCTCAAACTCATAGGCTTTCAGATCAACGAATAGATCATGAAGCTCAACTCTGTTCAGATCCTTGGATTCCCTCATTGCCATGGTCTTTACGTCCCACTCCTTGGGAAGACCTCTAATTACTTTTAATGCAACTTCTTTGTTGGTATATACTTTTCCAAGTGCATTGAGTTCATTGATGATGCAGCTGACTCTTTCATCATACTCATGCATCGATTCTCCAGTTCTCATCTTGATGTTGTCAAACTTCTGCACAGTAACAAAAAGTTTATTCTCTTTGGTTTGTTCGTTTCCTTCACACAGCTGGATCAAATTTTCCCAAATCTCCTTAGCTGTCTTACACATCTTGATCTTGCTGAAGGTTACTTTGTCCAGTGTCTTGTACAGTATATCCTTTGCCACATTATCCAGATTTGCTTTTCTTTTGTCTTCTGTTGTCCATTCATCTCTGGGCTTTTCAATGCGGTGAGGTGCCCCTTCAGTAATAGCCACTGCTGTATTGGCTTTCAGAATCTTCATCGGTCCGTCAGTGATAACGTACCACATGTCATCATCCTGTGCAGCTAAGTGAGCCTGCATTCTTATTTTCCAATCATCGAAGTCCTCTCTGGAAAACATAGGGATCTTGTTGAAGGAAGACATAATGATCAGTTTGAGAGTGTAGATATTCTGAGACGAGATATAACCGCTCTGATACCACTTGAAAGGATCGGTTAATAAGTGAAATGTGTTTAGAAAGGGGGGTTAAATAAACACTCACAGATTATGTTCGTTTTTCGTAGGTTGATTTCAGTTTAATGACAAACTGAAACTTAATGACAATCAGTTTAACTGAGAAAACAGTTGCGGAAGTGAACTGAATGAAAGATAGAATAACTAAAATAAAAGGTAACTGAAGTAAAAGGCACGCGATTTGTTTCTGGATGTTCGGAGAATGGAATAACTCCTACGTCACCCCTTCTATCACAAAGATAGGATTTCTACTAAAAGACTTTGATCGAATACAATGTTTGTTCTGACCCACTTCAGTTTGGTCTTATCAATGCCACAACTGAAACTCTTAGTTACAACAGGCTATTTCAGTTCGTGACTGATCTTAGCACAACTTAATAATATAACAGAGATTACAGTGTGCTAACAAGCTCAAAGACGGTATCCTTGAATGCTACAGATAGAA
This sequence comes from Primulina huaijiensis, assembly GCF_012295235.1. Lineage (NCBI taxonomy): Eukaryota > Viridiplantae > Streptophyta > Magnoliopsida > Lamiales > Gesneriaceae > Primulina > Primulina huaijiensis. Next base: position 13,753,405 of record NC_133315.1, on the reverse strand, counting down.
CTTAGTAAGAGAGTGAGCTTTTGATTTCAGCAGAGTAACAGCTTGAGTAAAATAATAATTCTTGTGTATCGTGTGCTTCAGCTGCTCTGTTCGCCTATTTATAGGCTTCTCTTCCAACGGTAACTTGATATAATATTTGAATTTTATATCTGTTGATTTGCCACATCGATATTCTTCTGACAATCGTACACTGTAGACTCTGAAATGCGGCGTTCCATTACGAGTTGCAGTCTGCTTGTACTGATGTCGGTTGAACATCCTTTTCATTTGATGACGTGTTAAGGCTGAGCGACAGCTGATGAAAGAAACTGATAAGCTTGTGCTGAGTGAATCAACTGATCAGTTTCCAACTGATCAGTCAGCTGTCTTCATGAATCCAGTTAGGTTCAACTGATCAGTCAGTTAACTTCGAAAGTTCAGTTCAGCTGGATTCGGTTGCCTTGATACTTCACGTGATACTTCAGTTGCTTAATACGAATACTTGATCAGTTCGTTCCAGTAGATAAATGGTTTGTCAAACAGCAGAAATTAAGTTTCCAACACGATTCATTTGTATTAAAGCATAATCAAGGACTCACTACAAGAAAAAAGCCAAAGACAACGGTGGAAACCCGTTGTCGTAGGCCATTTAAAATCGTTGTTAAAGGCCCTGTGGTTATAGGTTGCGCTCAAAGACAACGGTGAAAAACCGTTGTCGTAAAAGGCCAATAACAACGGTTAAACACCGTTGTCGTAGGTCTTCTACAACCGTTGTTAAAATACCTGTGGTTAAAAAGTGTGCTGAAATACAACGGAGAAAAACTGTTGATGTAGTCGTCTAACACAACGGTGAAAAACCGTTGTTGTAGGTCTGTAAAACCGTTGTTAAAAGCCATGTGGTTAAAAGGTGCGCTCAAAGACAACGGTAATAAACCGTTGTTGTAGATGTATAAAGACAACGTTGATAAATCATTGTCGTAGCTCTTAAAAACGTTGTCTTCTAACAACGACAACGGTTTTTAACCGTTGTCTTTTATCGTATTCGACTACAGTTAATCAATGTTTTTAAACCGATGTCTTTCGCTGCAATATACAACAGTTTTACAACATTTTAAATCTGTTGTCTTTGGATTTGATTTACATCATTTTAAAACTGTTGTCTTATATATAATATTATATTTAAATCATAAATAAATAAAGTAATTAATTAAAAAAATTGGGTGTAATATAATATATCAGTTAAACCCTTATATAAAATCAATTCAAACATCAACATATATACTTGATCAAGAACTACATGCATGAATTACAACAGAAATATGTCATTCATAGACTTGTAATTTACCAAACCAACAATTAAAAAAAGTATGTAACCATATTCCAAAAACTTTTAGTCAAGTTCACAAAAAAAAAAAAAAAACCCTACAACCAAGACTTGCACATATCAACTCCAAAATATCTTCTGTAGCTTGTTGGAATGAATTTCTCTGCCCGTGCATCTTCCAAAACATCATTACAATGCCTGTGAAAATAAAAACCACATAATTTTAATCAGGGCCTAGAAAAATTTTGGCATAACCTCCCCACAAGTAGGATATACCAGAAAATTTAAAAACACACAACAACAATATATATTCGAAATAAATTTAAAAACAACCATACACCACACCTATCACCTACACAGCCAGACCATACATCACACCTATCACCTAAAATTATCACATTCTTTCAACATATCCCGAAAGCAATGAAGAGATCTACATGTCATGAACCAACAAACGTGCAACAAAAAAAATCACATGTCCTACCTATTCATAAATATGATCCTGTATGCATTCGGATAGCTCGGTGCGAACCTCATCGATTTCTTCCATAGAATACTCCGTTTTTGTGAACTATGAACACACACAAAAAGTATATTATTAAAAAAACACAACTTAATGAATTTTCAAAATGATAAGTAGCTAAATAACTTGTAATTATTTTATATAAGCAAGATAATATTACTATCGATCGTAGTGAATCCCCCTCAAAAGTTGCAACTTCTTCAGTAATCTGCCTCATGAATCTCATCACGTAATAACCACATTGTTTTGCATCCGGTTGCTTAGGAGCCTATGTTAAAAAATGTCAAATTGTTAATGAAAAATTAACACATTAAAAAATTAGCTTGAATGAGAAATACACATACCTTTATGACTTCCCATTGTACACGCTTTCTTTCTTTCCTTCCTTTAGTTGAGTTAAACAATGTCAACGCCCTTCATTAACATTGACCATAGTTGATATATGAGTGTTTTTTCATTAAATGAAATGCATCATTAAAATGGAATATGAACTCACATTTCCACAACATATTTCCAATCATCATCACGAATGCGATGACTTAAGGAATCCACCAAATAAACAATCTCCTTATAAGGCTCGATGACAGTGAGAGTCCAATGAAAAATACACATGAACATAATAAGCGTATGCAATTCACTAAAAAAAACAATTGAAAATTATATTAGGATCTTACTTACCCAGAACAACTTGGAACCAAAACCAATTGATTCATTACTGCACCACTTAGCCTATCCGCTAAAGAACTCGCTCTCTTGTTCAACCTTTCAGTTTTACTTGTTTTGTCGTGTGCATTATGTTGCAAATTTGGGATGCTGTGTGGATTAACGAATCTGAATTTGTCAATCTTGTTTTCTTTCACCATCTTTTTATAAAGATGCCTGTCATTTCAAGTAAAAGAAAATCAAAACTACACTACATACTAAACTAACAAATTATATACATCTTATATAATATAATAATATATATAATAATATAAGAAAAGAATAAACAAACTTTAAGTTAATCGAAGACTTACCAAATGTAGACAACTACACAATTTCCTGAAATTGGTTCCAAGTGATACAAAGGACTGATGTCCTCAAAGTGCAAGTTAACTTCATAATCATCTGCAAATACTTCACGATCTAAAAGAAATGCTAATCTCCTTCCATTTTCAAGGGCTCTCTTACAATAACAATACACCATGCGCACTGCTCTTAGCACATTTGATGACAAATTCTGGTTTCTTTTGACACTGACAGTTTTGTTCCTTTGACGCTTCTGATAATTGTATTGTAAACATGTTAGATAGGTGCAATACTGGAGAATTTGATAGACATTTACTTTGAAATATAAGCATACGTGTACCTCTTGTCGTAGCATTATCAAATGATTTGGCCAAGCCACATGTGTTCCTACGGCATCACCAACATTTTCACATTCATTGGGAATCGGAACGGGCAAAAGGGCTGTTTTTTGCACTGCTTCATCAATGGATACACGCATGCAATTTTGAGGTAATGGAACACCATGAAGCAAGTTATTAGCTCCATTGACCTCGACAACTGTTCCATATGCAACAATGTCTGCGCTAGAATCCAATGTCAAAATAACCGATTCCCCTAAAAGACAAATAGTTATGTCAATGAATTGTACTAACTCTTTAGTTAAAAAAATATTAAGTACTATATAACCACAACAAATTATATACCTGTAAAGCAACAGATTTTTCCACAACTTTCATTTCAACATCATTCAAATCTTCATAACTGGGGAAAAACTTATCGATTTTCATTTCATTTTCATTCACTTGATGCAATTTTACCGAGCAACTTCCTTTGTCATCAATCTCACTGTCCCATGCATTTTTTTTGTATACAATTGCTTCAAGTTTTTGAATGCGTGTATCTTGCTCTTGAATTAATTTTCTAGCCTCTATCAACTCTTTCTTTTGCTCAATCATTAGCTCTCTGTCAACATCTTCTGTCTTCCAACTTCTACCAACATTGAAATATAATGTTGGGGTGATGTGACCTCCAACAGCTCTCACACGTCCACCATGTTCATCTGAATTGAGTGCTTTCGTGAGAATATCCTTTTTTGTCCCTGTTATTTGAAGTTTCCCCTCACGCTTTTGTTGTATGTAATCATCATGTCATCCACTTGAAAATATTAATTATTTCAAAAGGTTTCATTAAAATAAAATAATTGATTTTTATTAGTTTGCTCACAATCTTTTCTACTGTTATTCGCAACTCCTGGCCATCAAAATCCCCTTCTTTATTCAATCTCCCTTTCTTCCAAATAATAGCTCTGTTGATATCATCATCGTCACACAATTCACTTGCCTACATACAAGAACAATCAAATGATATTTGTCAAATAGGTTAAATGTTGAAAAAAAAAGCAAATGCAATGATATATATTACATGCTAGGAAAAAAAAAACTGCCACCCATGTTACAAGTATTCATGCGAAGGAAAGAAACAGTCACTTCTTGAACGACACAATTGTTGAAATATACTTACTATTTCTTCAGCAAATCGTGCATATCCCTTACGAGCAAGGCGATGAGGGTATATGTTCTTCTTCCTTCTTTCCTTCTGTTGATCACTTAGTTCCTAGTCAAGTGAAGAATTACACATATCAAATTTTTTTTAATTCGTCAAATACTTAATGGTAGACTTATTTTCAAAAAACAAAAAAAAGATACTTACAATGAATTTATCAGACATGCGATTCATGACAAAAGAAATCCAGTCATCTCGTGCAAGACCATAGCCAGTAGGTGGTTGATCCAACTCCTCTGGTTTATCAACCTTGTTCAAAATGAACGTTCGAGTGAGATGTGATTTAAATTGACGCCACTTATTATTTGCCGAACTTAAACATCCTTTTTTCCAGCTTGGGGGAACATCAAACGTCAACTGTAAAACATAAAAATTGGAAATACATTAAAAAGAATGACATAACATAAGATATATATAAACAATACGAATATTAATTGTGAAAAAACAATAGAACTTACATTAACAGATTCCCATATCAATTCTTTCACTTCACTTGGAACTTGCTTCCATGTCTTGTAAGTTATCTTAATTTTTTCTCGAGCAAGCACACCAATATAACTCTGCATTTGAGCAGCAGCTTCTCCTACTGGTTGTCCAAGTAGATTGAATCTTACCTCCTTTCGAATTCCCTGAACCCTCTGCCTAGAAAGCTTATCCAGATGTGTTCGACCTCTAGATGTTCTTGTTGTTTCAGTGTCTGTAGATCCCAAAATTTCATTTCCATCAAAACTCTTGTCTGTAGAAATAGATTCAAATTTTTCTTTGCCCTTCCCAATCAATGGAGGCTGTCCTAATCTCTTGCTCGATTCATGAATTGTATCATCATCATGAGACCCAATTTTAAGCTTTCTAAAGGATGTCATAGAGTCCAGATTTAACCTGTTCAACAAAAAATNTCATATGCTCCGTCAACACCCATTGATGGTAACCCTCTGGTAAAAGATTGATTGTCAATTAAAGTGTCTTCCAATTCATCATCATCAATGTGTTCAAATGACTCTCTAGTAGGAGTTGCAAGTACAATACTCCATTCAGGATCTTCAATGTAAAATACTTGCTTTGCTTGACTTCCCAAGATAAAAGAGTCGGATTTGAATCCAATTCTTCTCAAATTTACCAATGTGAAACCAAGATCATCTACTTTAATATCATTATTATTCTCCACCCAATTACATTTGAACATTGGAATTTGAAATTTGTGGTAATCGAGTTCTCATATTTCTTCAATAACTCCATAAAAAACCATGTCTGAAACAATTGGGTTTTTATCCTTGGCACTGGCAACTTGAATTGTCTTTGCGACTAAGCTTACTCCAGAGTTTTGAGTAACTCGTATATCATCATGTTCTTTTGTAGCATATGTCATCCCATCAATCAGATAACTAGAATACTTTAACACTTTGTTGCTAGGTCCATGTGCCAACCACTTCAATCTTTCTGATATTTGATGGGTGGAACGGTCAACTAAATGTATAACCTATATTTCACAATGCCATAAATTTAGATTTACGTAAGATACCAAGAGTTGTATGCATGTTAATATCTAGTACTTTGGAACTTACAGTATCACGCAACCAGTTAGTAAACCTTCGGTTATGCTCATCTTGTAACAACTTTTTGGACTTGGCTTTATGAGGAAATCTTGATTTCAAATCCACCATGTGTTCCCTAATGAAATAATTTCTAATAGATAAACCAATAGAATGTATGCAAAGTGCATGAAAGAATTGATAGGTTGGAGATCTTACTCGACATAAGGATCAATCTCAACATCATTTGTCAATACATAAAGATGTGCTTGTTGCAGCTCATCATGAATAGTGAAGTGCACAACTGCTCCCGATAAAGGCTTAGTAAGTTCTACTTCTCGATGCTTTGATGGTATCCCAATTGTGTGGACATTAGATAGATAATCTGAGCAAAATTCGACAGCCTCTTCAGCAATGTAACATTCGGCTATACACCCTTCAGGCCGATTGCGATTGCGCACATAACTTTTCAAAATCTTCATGAATCTTTCAAATGGGTACATGTGCCTATACCGTCCACACAATTTGACCTCCCGGACAAGATGAACAGTTAAATGAATCATTATATCAAAAAATGAAGGGAGAAAGTACTTTTCAAGTGAACACAATATCAACACAATCTATCTTTGCAAGTCATCCAACTTTAAGACGTCTACCACTTTACTATACAACACATTGAAGAAGAAACACAGCCGGGTTATAGTATCTCTGACATGTTTTGGCAAGACACCGCGAACGGCCACTGGAAGCAATTGTTGCATTAAAGTGTGATAGTCGTGTGACTTCAGGCCAACAAGTTTCAAATCCTTCATCGACACAAGGTTTCTAACATTGGATGGGTAACCTACAGGTACCTTTACTCCCGACAAAGAATTGCAAATACTTCTTTTCTCATCCTTACTTAGTGTGTAACATGCTGCTGGCAAAAATGTTTTCTTCTCCCCAATCCTTGGTGCCAATTCAGTCCTTAAATTCATTTCCAGAAGATCTAATCTTGATGCTACTCCATCCTTTGTTTTTCCTGGAACATCAAGTAATGTACCGATGAGACTTTCACAAACATTTTTTTCAATGTGCATCACATCAAGAACATGTCGAACATGTAGATCTTTCCAATACTCAAGTTCAAAGAATATTGATTTCTTTTTCCAGCATGTTATCCCGTCATCGTTCTTTGACTGAAGCTTTCCGCTGAATTTTCGATAATGATAATTAATTCTTTGAACTCTTTCTAAAATTTCATTGTCACTCAATGGTTTTGGTTCGAGATTAAATTCGTGCTTCCCATTAAATGCCTTCTTTTGCTTTCGATAAGGATGACTTAAAGGTAGAAACCTTCTATGGCCTGTATATGACATTTTTCTACAATGTTTCAATCTTGTCGAATATGTTTCTTCTGCACAAATAGGACATGCATGATATCCTTTCACAACACATCCAGACATGTTCCCATATGCAGGAAAATCATTGATTGTCCATAGTAGAACAGCTCTAAGAGAGAAACTTTCTTCTCGATATGCATCATATGCTTCAACACCTTTATCCCATAAGCATTTTAAGTCGTCAATAAGAGGTGCTAAGTAAACATCAATATCATTACCCGGTTATCTAGGACCAGATATCAACAAAGAGAGCATCACAAATTTTCTCTTCATACACAACCATGGTGAAAGATTGTATGTGATCATTAAAACAGGCCAACAACTATATGCAGAACTCATCAAACTATGAGGATTTATCCCGTCTACTGATATAGCCAATCTAAGATTTCTTGGCTCATAAGCAAAATCTGGCCACATGAGTATCCATCACGAATTCTTTTATCAGCATGCCAAGTTAACTCCTTGGATATCACCTTACTTCGAAACATTCTTTGAAATCTTGGAATAGGTGGGAAATACCACAAGATCTTTGCAGGAATTCCTTCCTTTACCTTCGATTTGTTGCCCAACTTCCACCTTGACGTCCCGCAAGTAGGGCAATTTGCAAAATCTTCGTACTCCTTCCAGTATAAGATACAATTATTAGGACAACCATGAATTTTCACATAGTCCATCTCTAATGCGCGTAAGCTTTTCTTTGCATCATACAGAGATGAAGGCAATTCATTGTGATCTGGAAGCATTTCTCCAGAAAAAATAAGTAGATCAGTGAAACTTTTATCACTCTAACTATATTTTGCCTTCAAGTTAAATAATTTCACAACTGCAGATAACTTTGTGAATTAAGCACATCCAGGATATAAAGGTTTATCTGCGTCTTCAAGTATCTTATTGAATTGGCTTGGATTCTCAGCGTAACTTTCATATACATAATGCACCATATCTATAGGTTCCTCACTAAATGATTTGTGTTCATCTTGTCCTACTCGATCATTATCATTCATTGAGTTCCCTTTCGTAGATCTTTCCACATGCCATATCCATGTATGATATGTCAAATCCATACCATTACAATACAAATGTGCCCTGTTATTTTCAACATTTTTCTTCCATAGATTACCACATCTTGCACATGGACAAGGTATTGCATCAGAATGGATAGCATTTTTTAGCGCAAACTGCAAGAAAGACTCTACTCCAACATCAAATTCATGTGATAGCCTATCTTTTGACATCCATTCTTTGTCCATACTTGGTACAACTACTCAGCTAACAATAAGCCCAACCCCTTCAAAACAATTTGAAATAATATTAAATAATCTTTTATTGATAGACTATCTTTTTAATATATATACACACACATGTATACATAAAGAGAATTTTGTTACAAACACCAAAAATTGTTTTAAACTTTATATTTAAATGATATAAGTTGGTTAATGGTTGAATTCATGTAGCTACTCCTTACCCAAAGTAAGCTAGTAAGACTCTTGCGAACGTCCCAGATCAGCATACACCTAAAGGCGTTGGAAATAGTTCACATTTCACACAAACACGCTTTGCATCTAATCTACATTACACAAAATAACCACATTAATCATTTCTGCTTCAAATACAAATCATTTTCTTTCAATGACAAGCAACAACCACAAATAAAATAAGGTACACCGATAACAAGATTTGTACTAACTTTACTTTAAGAAGTAAAAGGAAAATCACACACAGGTTCCCAACCATTCAAAACTTTCAAGGAGGAACATAATTGATAATAAAATCAAGCATCAGCACTGGATTACGAAGAGCCTAGAAGATGGACAATGTAGCTAATGAATTTCCATTAGGCCTTTCTTTACTTCTAAATCGTAATACAGCTAAGAAATAACAGTGAAAACAAAAAGGTTCCACAATCATCCAATTCTCAGCGCATTACATTATAAAACCCCAAAATTAAAAGAAGCTAATTTTTCTTATAATAAAACTGTAAAGAATAATCGAGCAATCAGCAAAGGTAAGCAACGTTCTTAATGCGAATAAAGAGCATACTCATAGCATAAGAAATCACAACAAAAGCAACTCCAGCTGACGCGCACGACACCTTCACACTCTTCGCCCTGTTTTTATCCAGTGCCAGATCCATCAGCTTCTTAAAACTACTATAATACATCTCAAACAACCTCAAATGACCCAAATAATCGAGTGAAATTCTTACCCAAACGGATGTCAAATCGCGCGCAGAATAGGACTAAGATTCATGACCTTGCCTTGCTCAAAACTACCGATTACCGTTGCAATCAAGGTCGACCGGACATGGGATACCTTCGCCGGTCCTCGGTGACTGAGAACGGACGGGCGACGGCTTTGATTCGGCTGGGAGAAAGGAGGGCGACGTGAGTGGGTTTTGGGGGGGGGGGGGTGTGTGTCGATACTTTAATTATAAGGTGAGTGTGTGTTATGCGATATATAAGTGTGAGGAATTAGTAGGGATTTTGGTTTTTTTATCAACATTTTTTTAAACACTGTTGTTAAAGGAGTTAGAGTGTTGCTTTAAAAGTTTTTTTTTTTAGTGATACGACAACGGTTTATTTAAACCGTTGCCTTAGGCCCTAAATTTGTACATTAGACAACGGTTTATAAAACCGTTATGGTAGTTACTAAAAAAATCATTGTCTTTCACTGACGTTAATAAACAACGGTTTTTAACACCGTTGTCTTAGGTACATAAAAACGTGCTCATAGACAACGGTATTAAGAACCGTTGTTGTAGCTACTAAAAAACTCGCTCATAGACAACGGTATAAAACCCGTTGTTGTAACCCATAAAGGACAACGATTTTAAACAAAACCGTTGTCTTATAAAAATAAAAAAAACAGTACAAAGACAACGGTTTTTAAAACCGTTGTCTTTGCAACCAAATAGCACGCCCATTGACAACGGTTTTCTAAACCCGTTGTCGTTCACCCATAAAAGACAACGGTTTTTTAAAAACCGTTGTCTTTGACAAAGAAAAAATTAACAAAGACAATGGTTTTTGTTAAAACTGTTGTTAAAGGGAAAAAGACAACGGTTTTTGATAAAACCGTTTTCTTTTGAGTGTCGTTGAAAGTAAAATTTCTTGTAGTGACTTTATCTATGTTGATCGCATGAGTATACAGATAAAGTGAAACGAAACCATTAAAAGTTAAATTATATTAAAATAAAGATTGTTTTTTACAACTGAGTCAATAAAATCCCTAGCCAACTTGCCATTATTCATTGTTCGATTATGGCAATCGAACGCATTAAAATCATCCCAACAAAGGCATTCGAAGCCACCGCACAATACATATAAGCTAGCTCCACGCGACGACACATGGCTATACGTGTGTATAAGCTTACGGACCGATTATTCATGCATTTACTCTACATATATTCGATCCCATTCAATCATCTTTGCATTAATTCGATCAAATTCAGGAAACAAAGATGTTGCCTTTTTCCACCACCTTTCTGATCCTTGTGCTTCTGGCCTTTGCACGTGTTGATGTTTCTTGCAGGGAGGAGCTTGAAGTGGTGAAAATGGTGAGAGAGGAGATGCTGCATGCAATAGCTAGCTGGGATGATATTAACCGAGGATCGAAGGCCGGGCCCGTGTGTGATTGCCTGAAGATGTATCGAGACGTGGAGCCGAGGCTAGCCCGGATAGTTCGGGCCGAGAACTGCAGCCACGATGATGGGGTGACTTGGTTGAGTGCCGCATTGGCCAGCCATAACGGTTGTGTGGAGGGGCTGACGGAGGAGGGGTTGCTGTCGGAGGCCCGAGTTGCGACACGGAATTTGAGTTCTTTGATCAGGGAGGGTTTGGCTGTGTATGGGAATAAAAGGAGTCCAAGGTGGAAGGGAATCGGTGAGTTTTGATTATTTTGATTTTATAGGCTTCAATAATAAGGTTAATTAATTTGATAATATTTTGAAAAATACTTTCCTAACACTAGCTCATATTAATGGATTTATCTAAATGTAAGTTAATTTCCCACAAATTTTTTTTTTGTGAAATATAGCAAAATACAATTTGTTTGATCGTTACAAATTTTAACGAGAAAATCATTTTTTTAGAGGTTCTAACACTATATGAACATTTAAATTTTGGATTTTGTACATCGATTATATTAATTTCAAGTTAATTTAGGTGAAGATTCCAGTCATTTCCACTATCACATCAACATCATGAATGATTAGGACTAAAAGCTAAAGAAAATCGAAGTTACGATTCTAAAACTAAAATTTGAAACTTATTTGAGCTAAAACTCAAAACAAAAAAAGTTAATGGATAAAAATCATTTTTTCCTAATTTTATATGTGTAAACGTCTATTGGTGGACGATATGTTTATATAAGGTACTTAGTTTTTAAATATTATCTTATGTTTAGTTTTTAAATATTATCTTATGTTTATACTTCTATCTAATTTCTTAAAATATGTATTTTTAATTGAGAAGGGCATGAATGAAAGAAAAATTAAATAACATAAAAAATTAAAAAGAAAATAGTTTACTAGCTAGCTAGGTTATATATATATCTAACAAACATAATATTGTTGCGCTTGATATATAGTTGATGCATGCTTTTGTCATAAAAGAAATTGTATATTTAAATGTGGTAACTTTTAGGGTAATTAGTTTAATATATAATATAATCGTGTGGTCGAATATTTTTTCCAAGATTTCTTTGAATTTTATTTTCTAATATTTAATAAATTAAAATCAATGATCGAACAGAAAAGTTAAAATTAGCTCGAGTGATAAAAATTCAAAATATTAATATCGATAGAGGATTATAAATTGAAAAATTAATAAATCTTGAAGTCTATTTTAATTAATATAATTATATTAAAAAAACCAATTAAAAATTTATCTCAACTTAATTTTTTTTTTTTAAAAAAAATCTTAGGGATCTTGTCATGTGGGGTAAATTAAATTGTTTTGACATATGTATATTTCATAAATGTGTATCTAAATATCCTTGGTAACATTGTAATTCAGGGGTGAAGTGGAAGCCAGGCTCCAACCAAGAAGGGGGGCCACTAACATCTTGGAACCCGGCTACTTCAAAGGCTGATCTTGTAGTTGCTAAGGATGGCTCCGGAAATTATAAGACAATCAACGAAGCAATCGTGGCACTCGCTGGAATGGGCGGAAATCGTCCCGAAAGAGCGATAATATACGTGAAATCGGGCTTGTACAACGAGAAAGTAGAGATCAGTAGGGATTTGAAGAACATTATGCTGGTTGGCGATGGCATGGACAAAACTGTTGTGACAGCAAGTGGTAATGTGCAAGATGGGCAAACCACTTTCAGTTCTGCTACATTTGGTTAGTAGCATGCAATTTCATTGTTATTTGAGTAGTTCTTATCGAATTTTTCTGTCATCTTGAATAGATATTCTTGTGTTTTTTTGTTTGTGTAGGTGTTTCCGGTGATGGGTTCTGGGCGAGGGGCGTGACATTCGAGAACACGGCGGGGCCACACAAACATCAGGCTGTGGCATTGAGGGCAAGCTCGGACCTAGCCATTTTCTACCAATGCAGCTTCAAGGGGTACCAAGATACCCTTCTAGTCCACTCTCTACGGCAGTTTTATCGCGACTGCCAGATACACGGAACTATCGACTTCATATTCGGTGACGCAGCGGTGGTTTTCCAGAACTGCGATATATTCGTTCGTAGGCCGATGGATCACCAATCCAACATGGTAACCGCGCAGGGAAGGGACGACCCGAATGAGAACACAGGGATTTCTATAGTGAATTCCCGTGTCGTGCCAGCTTCTGATTTTGGTATTGTTAAGGGGATGTTCAAGAGTTACCTAGGCAGGCCGTGGAAGAAGTACTCGAGGACCGTGGTTTCGAAGACGGATCTGGATGGTATGATTGATGGGAAGGGGTGGACCGAGTGGGACGGAGATTTCGCGCTCTCGACCCTATACTACGGGGAGTATATGAACACCGGGAGTGGGGCTTCAACTGCTGCTAGAGTGAAATGGCCTGGTTTTCATGCTATGAGTGACCCCGGTGAGGTTGCCCCATTCTGTGTTCAAAATTTCGTTGGGGGCGACTCGTGGATTCCTGCCTCCGGTGTGCCATATTGGTCCGGAATATGACGGAATTGCGCTTAGCATCGACGTTCATTGTGAAAGTTTGATGGATATGTAATCTAAGATCATTGTGTATATATAATTGGTGAGTGAAAGACTGATACTTAATCACGTCCTATGAAACAAACAAAGCGGGGAAATTTTTGAGAATATCAAATTTTATTTTGAAAAGTAATTATTTTCTTTAAGTTAATTTTTTTAAAAAAACGTTTGATTAAAGTTATCTTAAACATGGAAAATTTCAATAAAGACAAAGAATTTTTTTTTTTTTTTTTAGTTTTATACCCGGAATGGAGCATATAACAAAAATTCACACACATAATGAAAACTAGTAAAAGATCAACACGTGTTGCATGTGTTATTATTATTTTTAATTTGATCAAATAATACTAAAAAATTAATATGAAATTATTTTCAATTTAGAAGATTTGTTCGATTTAAAATGGAAGTTTTGTTTTGATTTTTTTTCTGTATAAAATATGGAGTGATCACTTGAGGAGATTTTTAGTAGGTTAAGAAGGATAATTATAGAATGAAATATTTTAGTATCCTCTGAGGTAGTTATTATAAGTGTCTCACACTTAATAATATAGTATAGATGGTGAGAAACGATGGCTACTTATTTCTAGTGAAGTTAATTCATATTTATATTTCATATTATATAATTAATAATTACACTTTTCTAGCAATCAATATTGGATATTTAATAAAATAAATCTATAAATTATGTGATTAAATGCATATATCACAACACGCCAGGAATTCATGTCGGATTATCAGAAAATATAAACAACAGTAAACACGTACCTGGATCCATTGATCGATCTAACGTTGGAGTTATGGATCTTTCAAGACAACAGAGAATCGACCACCTTATTCTTGTCTTAGATAGGAGAAGGAGAGAGATCTAGAATAATGTGTACCATATATATTATGTGTTATTCTATCTGTCTTGGGGATCATAACCTTATATAACTTTAGCAGTATTCGACTCATCATAGAAAACTTAATTGGGCTGGGTTTCTATACATAAAGTGGACCATATCAATTTATTTAATATTTTGAAAACTCATAATAATTAAATCACTTTATTGGATTTTTTTATTAGATAGTGTGTCCATATACAATTAATTAAATTATGTGAGCTTATTAAATAATTTCAACAATATCCCACTTGGGCCACATAAGTTATCCAGATATTGTACATGCAAAAATTGGATTGAGCTCTTGCTATCTAAACCAAAATATTTTTTAACAATCTGGTCTATCAATTATACCGATATTGAACCAAAGCAGTCATCGCTACATTTAAAATCACTAGACCCATCGATAATCACAATATTAACATAATCAATAACATAGATCAATTATGGACGTATAGCATGAAAATACATAAATGTGATCAAAGAATAAAACTTGCATTTCCAACTGGTCCTCCTAATGGCTCAAAGAGTCCAATAACAGACTTTCAACCGAATACTAAACCACAATGAAAGTCATCACTTTATTTCAGAGTAATTCAAATTAACCATAGTCTGTACAGAAACTTAAATCATGTCACGTGAGTCCATACTCAAACCGAATACAAACTACCACTGTACATGCATATAATCTATATGGACAACACCATGTGTATCACATGCTCATAAACATCTTGGGTGGCCAACCCATGACAAACCCATCCGCAATTATAGAGTTTACAATAACATGTTCAATTGACACATAACCACTCTGAATTATTCCCTTCCAACTAGAAACTCCATGTCAATATATTTTGACTTTGACAAGTTTCAGTTGTTCTTTAAATATAATATACCGGTTTTACTTTCATAATTGATCCTCAATGGTTTCTTAGACCAATGATCATTACCCGTGATAAAATTCCACAACTTTATTCGGAGTCCAAATATATAACTATTTCCAAATGTCAGATCTCCGATGTGTAAGCATTAAATCCTTAGTTCACTTTATGTACCGCATAACCCGATTAATGATCTAATGTCGGGTTTCTTAAATATCTGCCTAACATTTCAATGATATTCACAATATCCAAACGGTGTTCATCACATATGTAGACATAAACATCAATATATTCTTCTCATTGTTGACTTTCCAATATACTCACTCCCACTAAAGTCAACATACAAAATTAATTTGCATTTAATTTCACAATTTCATGCATGCATAATATCAATGTCATTTAAAATATTGATGTTCAATTTATCAAGTTTATTAATCAAGGAACCATACCAAACATATTTTGTAATGCCCGAATTTTGAAAAAAAATAAAATTGTGGCAGTAGTTGTGATGATTTATGGCTTTACGTTATGGTATGAATGGTAATGAATGTCATAGAATGGAATAGTTAATGGATGGGTAGAATCAAAGGTGGAATTTGAGCTAAATAGGTAATGGAAGTGCAGAAAAAGTATGAAAAATGTGGCAGTAGTTGTGATTTTTTAGCATAATGTTTTGTATATTGATTCATTTGATGTGAGGCCATTTTCATTAGAAAGATAAGACATAAGGCTATAACTTTCTTATTTTGAGTTTTGGTCAATTCATTAGGGAAGACGAGACAAAAGTGGCCCGAAGTGTGTCGTGCGTATCGTCGTTGACACATGTTGGGAGATTGAGCATAACTTTTTACTCAGACCTTCAAATGACATGAGGTTAATTGGAGATGCAAGCCAAGACATAGGGCTACAACTTTTTAGTTTACCACTTTCGCAAATTCTGAAGTTAAAAATACGTTTTGGGCAGAATACTACGCGCCATCGTGCAGGATCTGGCGCCCTAGCGTGCGGGTTGCTGGAATTTTGGGTGTTGGGCAGTATGGTGCGCGCCCCTGCGCCAAAACACGCGCCATGGCGCCCAGCACTTGTACAAAAAACGTGTTTTGAGGTTTGGATGGTATATAATAGATTGGGGAATGATTTTTGTATCATTTCTTCTCATCCTCATTTCTCTCCGTCGGTTTAGAGCTAGGGTTCCTCATTTCTCCATCAATCCAATTTCTTCCAAGACATTAATCTTTTATTGAAGCCTTAATCTTTGCTTGGAGATTAGAAGTTCTTCTCCTCAAGAGTTTAGAAGCAAGGTAAGAAAGCTTATTTCCTTGGGTTAGTGATTGAAGGGAAAACAATGGGTTGTTTGGTTTGAGTGTTGAGGTAAAGTTGTTAATATAATGATTGATGGTATTGTATGTATTGATATTTTGGAAAAGAAATGGAATTGTAGAGGAGCTAACTCTTTAGCACGCACGTCACGTGTTTGACAAAATGATTCAATGAATGTTTTTATGTCATATTACGGTTAAGAAATGATATGGATTCCTTCTTTACACAATTGTTGGGATTTGAGTTTTCTTGAATATCAAAATTGCGGATCTTGATTCGAAGCATTATTGAATTAATTATGAATTTTGTACAGAAATTGCTCTGTTTTGATAAATGATCCGAGTTCTTGAGTTATAGTAGACTTCGAAGGTTCAAGACTTCTCACCTACACATTTCGATCTTCTTTTGGTAATATTTGAAAGGTATGTTACGGTCGGTAACATACGAGGTAAAAGTATCATTTTTATTTTAAATTGAAAATTCTATGGCTCGATGAATTACTTGTGATTTGATGATGATTGTGGCCTTGAGATGAGTTTATTATAATATCGAAATGATGATATTGATTTGCATCATTACATTGCATATTGAGCCACTTGTTGATTCAGATTTGATATGGCGGAGGTCGCCTTGATTTATTGATTTGTTGGACGTATGGGGCTATAGTTGAGTTGGCATAGTGTATGCGGAGGTCGCTGCTATGGCCTGAACACTCTCTATATGCGCACCATAGTCCTGGGATTGTAGAACACAGCACCCCACCTTGAGCGGATGAGTCGCTGGATGTTGCTGGGGGGTTCTCTTTCCTTGGGTACCCTATGACCAGATGATTCACTTGATCATGAGATTTATTGATAGCCCACAACTTCTGATCATGCATTGCATTATATTGCATCTTTATGAAATTATATGAACTATTTGTTATTTTAAATCTCATATGTTATTGATTGTATAATACTGGGTTTATACTCACCGGCACGTCGGCTACCTCTTGTTTTCATGTGCTTGACGGTAGGTGAGGCGAGGCTTGGGATGCCAGAGTCCAGCTCCAGGCGAGGAGATACGAGTTAGAGTGTGATTCTCAGGTCTTAGGAGCTATGTGATGATGTTGGATTTCTTTGGTTCACTATATTTTGGCATGTTAAAATTTATATTTCAAGTATTTGAGATCTTTAAATTATTTTAACGATATTTATGTCGGTTGGTGAACCACTGATTATGTACTTTCCTCAATCATTTGATTTGTTACATTTATAATTATTAATATTAGATGTCGGACCCGGGGCCCCACATATTTGAATTTCGAAAAATTGAAAATTTTCATTACCACGTGGATAAAGAAAAAACTTGATGTCCAAACATGAAACTTTGGCACCCCAAATCTCGCCTAGTAATCATACAACATGTGACATCATATGCATAAAAATTTTCTTTTCGACGACGAAATAATATAATGCATATAAGACAAAATAGTGCAATCATCACACTATCTACATCAGTGTAGCAGAAACAGTATAATAAATACTCATACACAACTCAAATAATACAATAAACTATACTGTCTCTATCTACTATCAACTATATGACTGTTTGACTAGACACACCTAGTCCTTCACCTCTATCATGTCTCACGGTATAGTAATGTAACATGTCCAACAGAAACAGCCCCCAAAGGGTGAGCATATACATCAATCATCATCGTAATACATAGCAATTATATTAACAACGACATAAAATATAACTGAAATCATAATAGAAATACCCCCTTTGTCGTTTCTGGACAATCAAACCACCAACAATATCAACGTCATCACTCCCATACAACTGCAACAACAACATCAACGATACGTAGCACCCCTACTCCGACGACAGCAATATCGTTGAACGAACAACAACATCAACGATACGTAGCACCCCTACTCCGACGACAGCAATATCGTTGAACGAACAACAACATCAACGATACGTCGCACCCCTACTCCGACGACAGCAATATCGTTGAACGGACAACGTCAACGAGACGTCTCCCAACAACGATAGCCAACAACATCAACAATAATAAACAACAACAAATATAATATCAAATCACCCAATTCCAGTTATTTATCATCGTTCAACACAATATTATTTATCAATACTAAACAATAATAACATATGCTCGTACGTCAACACGTACCTGATAATCGAGTATATATAAAATCTGGCTATTTCTTTGATCTCGAGGGTTGTGATGTATCTAAATAATTCAACAACAATTATCAGATCATTGTCGCATTATCAACACAATCATAACAGCCTCAATATATAACATCAAATAGCCCAGCAACAATTAATTCAACAAAATATAAAACTCGATTATAAATTCTTATCGTTCAATAATTTAATATTCTGGTGTATTTAATTTACAATACTACCATCAAATACACCCTAATTAATTAACCTCAAATAATAGGCTATTTTACAACATTCGTCAAATTACGAAAACTTTATATCAACGTGTAGCCTATACTTCTTAGACTCCGAATATATAATCAGAATTAATAACAACTGACAAACAACTCTTCAATCTCAATCCAAAGATTAAAAATCATTAATAATAATAAATTGAGAATAATTCAAAATAACACCACTATAATCTTCTCTAATTCGTTAAAATCATACACTATTCAACAATCTTCAATTTTTGTATGATTTAACAATTTATCGGATTTATTCCAAAAATCGACGAATTTTAAACATCACCAAAAATTTAAAATTTATACCTCAAATCGAAGACATCGTGTCAACAATTCTAGAACTGAAGTCAGTTCGTTGATTAGATAAACCGATAAGTAACAAGATTGAAAAGAAAAATCGAAAACCTTATTATTTCTTTTTTCTATTCTCTCTCTGCCTTTCTCGAACTGTAAGCGCATAAAGTGAAATTCATTTCATTTGAGATGAAATGAATCCACCGTCTCAACATTTTTTTTGATTTTTTTATTTTTTTAATGTTATATTATATTATATTAATAAAATAAAATAAAATAATATAATATATAATATTTAGCATTTTCAACGCCGATATATCCGTTTGGATCAGTCAAACGATCAAATTTCCAAAACTCAAAACATGGAACTTCTTTATCTTTGAGTTCTCTACGTTATATCTAAATTTCAAATCATTTGGACTTTATATGATTAATATATGTCATATTTCATTATTTAAAAATCATTAATTATTTAGTAATATCATATTACTAAATCAACAACTTGTGATATTTAATTCAGAAATTATAAAACTAAAATCAAATTTTGTCTTAGAAAATGTGCAAAAAAGTAATTTCCAAATTTAAATACCAAAAAAATAAAAATCTCAGTTCCTAAATAAAGCTTTAAAAAAAAAACCAACAGTCTTATTGCCATTTTTCATAAGATGTTTCTTTCACCATCAGTTGGCAACCGGCTCCTTAGACAATCCTTTCTTTGCACGTCAATTGGCGTATATGAGACAATTCTTCTTCACATGCCCATCAGTCATTTTGCAAAAGAAACAAGTGATCACTTTATCTTGTTTCTGTTGCTCCATATACTGTGAAGTCCCAGAGTTTTCTTCCTTATTGATCCATTTCTTTTTCTTATTGATGCAATTACCTTGGTAGTTAGATGCCAAGTGAGCACTTTCAATCACATCTTGTTTCAATATCTCCTCCTCCTGAATGCACTGCGCAATAAGCTCATTCAAAGTCCACATTTCTTTCTGGGTATTATAACGTATTTTGAATTGATTAAATTGCGCAGGCAGAGAGATCAAGACTAAATTCACGACTATGTCTTCCGACAATTCCAATTTGAGTGCTTTTAGTCGAGTCACGAGATTTGACATTTCTATTATGTACTCTCTTATATTCTCTTTCTCTTTGTACCGCACTGAGACAAGTTTAGTCACAATAGTACTTGTCTCGACCTTTTCGTTTGCAGCGAAACGATCTGCTATTTGAGTAAAGAACTTTTGATATCATTTTCTTCAAGAATTGCATCCCTTATAGTATCTGGAATGGAATATTTCATAACCATCAGACTCATACAATTAGATCGCTCTCACTTTTCCAAAGAACCCTTTTGATCAGCAGTTCCTGAACTGGTCAAAGGTGCGGGGCGATCTTCTCTTAGCGCATAGTCCAAATCCATGCAACCGAACATTATCATAACATGCTCTTTCCATTTCTTGAAGCTTGAGCCATTAAAAACTAGAATAGTGCTCAGCACCTTGAGGTGCTTCAAACGCGATATTCTCCATGAACTTCAATAGCTCGTGTTCTAAGAATGTTAACACCGACATATTAAATCGAGTTAGGTTAAAATATCAAGCGGAAAATACTCGAAGTAATTCTTCGAGAAGAAAGCTGTTAAATTTGAAAGCCTTTTAACTTGTGTAAACTGAATAACTGAAAAGCAGGGGATCGGTTATAGCATATATCAGTTCAATTATGGTGAGAACTGAACTGATAACAACTCGAACTGATCAAATCAGTTTGAAAACAAAGTTAAGCAGTTAATACAAAAGATATGTTTATGGATGTTCGGAGACTTCAACTGCTCCTACGTCATCCTTTCTACCACCTCGGGTAGGTTTCACTAAAAGACTTAGATTTATACAACACCTTGTACAAATCCTACACAGCTTAGGACTTACCCTGTTGCCTAACTGAACTCCTAGATTATACTGAAGGCAGCACCTTCCAGCCAACACTTGTTTAACGTCTGTGTGTCAAATACTACATACACAAGTTTATAGTCTTTGTGCGAGTATTTGAGTGGTGGTGTGTGTGTGTGAGTGAGATCTGAACTCTTAATATATCGGGAAGGTGTTCTCACACACTGATGGAAATAAGCTTCTAAACTAAGCTGATATGCCTTTAGAATTCTCTCTGGGCTGATTGCTTCTTGTAAGCTGATATACGATAAACGTGCCCTTTTTCTTTGTATCTTCACACACTCTCTTATTTATTTTGCCGATGGTCTTGGTCTGTATTTATAACAGCAAGATGACTGTACATCAAAATTCGTCACATGTGATCGTTGCAGCTTGAATGCGTTCCTTGAACTTTGTGTCTCGAATTTTATTAGAGCTCTTCTAGAACATTTTGTCTTTAAGCTTTGCTACAACGTCCATTATTGTACTATTGATATTACAATTGCTTTAATCAGTATGCATAGCTGGATTCCATAAGATAAGCTTATCGTATTCTGCAAATCGATTGATTCCTTATTGATGCTCTGAACTGATCAGTTGAACTAGTCTTGAACTGGTTTGGTGAAAATCAGTTGGTTCGTCAACTGACATGATTTCACTGATTCAGTTGAACTGGACAGTTGGGCTTTTTATCAGTTGAGCTCTTCATCAGCCGGATGGGCTTCTGAAGATCTTCTGCTGAATCACTTATCAACTAATCAATCAGTTGAACTGGTTTTTGATACTTCAGTTGGACTGATTCAGTTTGGGCAATCAGTTGGCACTTTCAGTTGGCTTCTTCGAATGCTTCAGTTTTGGCTCGATTATCTGATCAGTTTGAATCCTGATCAGTTCCAGTTTCCTGTGCAAGTATTTGAGTGGTGGTGTGTGTGTGTGTGTGAGAACTGAACTCTTAATACATCGGGAAGGTGTTCTCACACACTGATGGAAATAAGCTTCTAAACTAAGCTGATATGCCTTTAGTATTCTCTCCGGGCTGATTGCTTCTTATAAGCTGATATACGATAAACGTGCCCTTTTTCTTTGTATCTTCACACACTCTCTTATTTATTTTGCCGATGGTCTTGGTCTGTATTTATAACAGCAAGATGACTGTACATCAAAATTCGTCACATGTGATCGTTGCAGCTTGAATGCGTTCCTTGAACTTTGTGTCTCGAATTTTATTAGAGCTCTTTTAGAACATTTTGTCTTTAAGCTTTGCTACAACGTCCATTATTGTACTATTGATATTACAATTGCTTTAATCAGCATGCATAGCTGGATTTCATAAGATAAGCTTATCGTATTCTGCAAATCGATTGATTCCTTATTGATGCTCTGAACTGATCAGTTGAACTAGTCTTGAACTGGTTTGGTGAAAATCAGTTGGTTCGTCCGCTGACATGATTTCACTGATTCAGTTGAACTGGACAGTTGGGCTTTTTATCAGTTGAGCTCTTCATCAGCCGGATGGGCTTCTGAAGATCTTCTGCTGAATCACTTATCAACTAATCAATCAGTTGAACTGGTTTTTGATACTTCAGTTGGACTGATTCAGTTTAGGCAATCAGTTGGCACTTTCAGTTGGCTTCTTCGAATGCTTCAGTTTTGGCTCGATTATCTGATCAGTTTGAATCCTGATCAGTTCCAGTTTCCTGTGCACTTGGATAAACATAATAACAAGTTTTGTTAACATCAAAATCAAGATTGCGAACATGAAGTGTTCCAACAATATCCTCCTTTTTGATGATCACAAAACTAAAACTTATAAAGCGATTTTAAAATTTTGAAAAATTAAAATTTAAAACTTGAATGATTTTTAAATTTTAAAACCTGACTGATTCTCCCCCTTTGTGAGAATAGAAAACAATTAAAAGAAAATTTTCAGTTAGAGGGATAGTACATTTAAACACAGTTAAAAGCTCCCTCTCAAGAACTGAATTAAAGAACAGTTTTTAAAATCATTTTACAGTTCGAGGGTAAAAAGAAAACCCCCCCTCAAGAACTGAGTTAAAAGCCTCTTTTGAAAACAAAATTATATATGCTCAAAATAAATTGGCAGATTTTAATCATTTAAGCAGTGTAGGAAAAAATATGGAGATATCAATTTAGTCACCTCGAAACTCAACTGAATAAACATGATGTTTATTCAATCAAATAAACTTCTTTTTATTTTACATTTAAGTACATCATCAGCTGTAAGGAAAATTAATACTACTATAGCATATTTTAAATAGCATCAGTTATCAGTCAATTTGTATATTGAAAGAACTGGATATACCAACAATTGGTTGTCTTCACCGCTTGAAATACTGCACCGACCTTGAGTTTCTTTGCCAGAAGAGCAGCTAATTTGCCTTGAACTTGATCTCTTTGCTGGCTAACTGGTCGAGATGACTCAAACTGGACTCAACTGATGCTGAACCGCATTGATTATCCGATACGATAATGAAGCGTTGGTATATTGCCGATGATTAATCTCCACTTTAATCATCCAACATCTCAGCATGGCTAAGCTTCGTTTGTTTGTCAGCTAAACTGGCAGGTTTGCGACTGAAATCTTGTCCACTGAACAATTTAGCTGAGCGTCTTGACAGGTAAAGCTCATAACCCTGCAGGCTGATTAGAACCCCAAAACTCGGAGTCGAAAGAAGTGTCTACAATGTTAGTTGCAGAGCCAATCCTATCTACTCTTCCCAATGAACGATATATAAACATTTTCAAATAGTTTTAAAAATAATATAAAGTACTTTAAATAATATTTAAAACTATTTTAAAGTAAAATAATTTTAAGACAATTTTCTTCAAACGTTCTTCTTATAACAACTAGCTCTGATACCAATTGAATGATCGATTGCTCGGCACCTTGAGGTGCTTCAAACACAATATTCTCCATTAGCTTCAATAGCTCGTGTTCTAAGAATGTTAACACCGATGAATTAAATCGAGTTTGGTTAAAATACCAAACGAAAAATATTCGAAATAATTATTCGTGAAGAAAGCTGTTAAATTTGAAAGCCTTTTAACTTGTGTAAACTAAATAACTGAAAAACAGATGATCAGTTCTAGCATATATCGGTTCAGTTATGGTGAGAACTGAACTGATCAAATCAGTTTGAAAACAAAGTTAAACAATTAATACACAAGATATGTTTATGGATGTTCGGAGACTTCAACTGCTCCTATGTCACCCTCTCTACCACCTCGGGTAGGTTCCACTAAAAGACTTAGATTTATACAACACATTGTACAAATCCTATACGGCTTAGGACTTACCCTACTGCCTAATTGAACTCCTAGACTAGACTGAAAGTAGCACCTTCCAGCCAACACTTGTAACGTCCGAACAACCAAACTACGTAAACCGCATGCATGCAAATTATTTTAATTTGCTTCATTGTTTTATTTAACTGCCTTTTAATACTACCATGATATTTATTATATGATTAAGTGTATGATTGCATGATTAAATGATAATATGACATGATTACATGAAATTAAGGATTTTACTCGAATATTCGATAATAGGCATGAAAAAGGAGACCGAGGACGATCAAGATAAGAATATGTATTTTTATTTAAACAATGGCAAGGATTTCTAATATGATTTAAAAATGATTTAATTTTCCTAAAAATATTGGAGTTCGAATTATTTTACGAGTCGAACTCGATTTTTCTCGGGAAGCCGGTTTTGGGCAAACAAGGAGTTTTAAAAGATCAAAAATATTGTTTTTGGGAAACTAATTTTATAAACTTTAGTATTTAATTAATTAATTGTTATTGGGCCCATTTAATGATTTAAAAAAAAGGCCTAATTACCCTTAAACTTGCAAGCACAAAACCAAAGCCCATTTAACTTGTTAATATTTATAAATATGCTTCCTAGGCTTGAAAACCCCATAATTCATCACCCAATCAGCCGTGAAACACACCACACACACACAATTCAGATTTTCGAAAATTATGAGGAGAATAAAGGCTTGTGTTTTTCGTCGTCCGGTTGTCCAACGCCGCACCCTCGTCGAAAATCGTATATTCGAGCGTTATAAACGCAAAAACACGTTCCTAGACTCTTTTAAACATCATATGAATAAT
This sequence comes from Primulina huaijiensis, assembly GCF_012295235.1. Classification (NCBI taxonomy): domain Eukaryota; kingdom Viridiplantae; phylum Streptophyta; class Magnoliopsida; order Lamiales; family Gesneriaceae; genus Primulina; species Primulina huaijiensis. The sequence continues at coordinate 13,728,056 of NC_133315.1, read as the reverse complement.
AAAATGTGTGAAGTGTAATTGATTATGCATGAAAAATACGTGGGTTTGATTATTTTACGGTATGATACGTATTTTCAATGTTTTTACGATTTTACGCTTGTTTTAAAAGAATCGTTGTGAACCCAATGAACACACTGCCAAAACATGATAAAATATGATTGGAATATAATCAAAACATGATAAATACAAGAGATAACAAAGCTGGATCAACAGTGGGAAATTCAGGTAAGAAGCGTGAGTTTTGTTGGGTTGTGCAAAGTCAAGGCTATGTATGCATGGGGGCAGGTGGCTCGATCAGGTCTGGAGGTTGGGTCCTGAGGGTCATGGTTAGGTCCTAGGAAGAGTCCTAGGAGGGCTAGGGATCACGCTAGTTGGTGGAGAAGAGTCCTCGGGATAGGACACTTCTCGAAAGAAATTTCTGGTGTGGCCGAGAGTTTCATAGGGTGGCTCGGTTTGGGGCTAGGCTAGGTGGTCCATCAAGGTCCTAGGGTGATGGGCAGGGGTCGGGCCAGGGGCTGGAGTGGCTGGGTGCGATGTTCGCTCGTGGGAAACTGGAAGACGCATCTCGCATGCAGGATGGCAGCTGGTGGTTGGGGCTGTTTGCTTGGCCTGCTGCGCGGGGTAGGGGCTCGGCAGTGGTCCAGGCTAGGTCTGGGATGGTCTAGGGTCAGTAAGGGTCGTGGGTGATCAGGGGTTTGAGGGCTGGAAAAATTCTAAGCCAACTAGGAGTCCTTGGGCGAGAAGGCAACAAGTGCGCAGGTTTGTGCTTCAGTTTCCAGGCGAGTTTGAGCGACTTAGGGGCTGGTTCTTTGGGCTGGGCTTGGTCAGGAAAGTGCCTAGGTGGTTTGGCTCGAGGTGGCTTGACCGTGGCTCGAGTATTTTGGGAGATGGCTCGGTGTGTTCGAATATGTGTCAAAAACAAAATTTAAAAGATTAAAATTAGAACCATGGTTCCACGGGTGTGGTTCATGGCTCACAAGGGTAGAATAAATAATAAAAATGTTATTTTTAAAATTTGGGATCAAAATATTGAGTTTTGGATATATCCGGGATTTTATCGCCGCACGAAACGTTAATTAAAGAATTAATTGAAAACCTAGTTTTAAGCTTTATAAAATTATGAAAAAAATTATATTTAAGCTTAAATATATTTAAGGTATGGCCATGTCATTAAAAGTGAGAAAAAGATAAATTTGAGAATTTTTACGTCCAGGAGCAAAACGGTAATTTTACACTTAGAAAAATACGTAAACGCTTGGCAGCATCCTGAATGATCATAATGCTTGTTAAATGATAGTTTATGATTTACAATGATGATTTTGATGATAATATGTTATTTTATGATTTTTGGTAAGCTGTGCAATTTGTACTGTCTAAAATTTGACATTTGGAAAGTTATGATGTTTTATGCTTTTAAAAGAAAATAAAAAATATTTTGAGGGATGTGAATTGACTGTGACAAAGATATGATTTATGATATAATGAATTTGTGGGGATATCGTGAGGGCCAAGGCCCAGAGGGACCCCATATACGGTCAAGGCCCTAGAGGGACCCCGACGATCGTATTTTCACGGTGGAGCCTAGTGTACACCTCCATGGGCCATATGGAGCTGAAGACTGATCAGTCGACCAAAGGATAAAAGCTAGTCACTTTCAAAGATCAAACTTCACCCAAAAATGATATATGATTGAAAGCTTTACGATTTTAATGATTTTGTGATATATGATTCATGATAATGATTAAAGCTATTTTTAAAATGGTTTATTTATGCTCAAAGTTTATTTTAAATGATTTTTAAAGATTTATTTATGCTTAAAGCTATTTTTAAAATGATTTTATAATTTAATTATGCTTAAATGATTTTAAATGGTTAAATTATGTCCTAAAGCCATTTTAAATAAAAGTATGATTTTAATGCATGTGATTGTATATGTATTATTTGTTATCCATGTTTAAAACGTGCTGAGTCTTTAGACTCACAAGGTTTGTATGACGCAGGATTTGATGGTTTATGGGAGGTGCTGACGATTGAGTGGATCGAGTGCAGCAGTACACACCCGATGGCCTTTATGTTTCAGCACTAGCTTGTTAGATTAAAGGTTAATGATTTTATTAGAGATATTTTCATACTTCGTTTTATTGTTAGTTGATCTTTTAAATGTCGATTTAGGAAGTGTTGGTTAGTTGATGATTTAAGATTTATTTTATGCACTTGAGATTTCAAATGTTAATTTATTATTGATTGTTAGTAATGCTAAGTTATTTATTTTAGAATTTTCGAGTTATGATTTATGATTAGTATTAAAAAAAAATCGAGGTCGTTTCAACACTTGTTTAACGTCTTGTGTCAAAGACTACATACAAAAGTTTATTGTCTTTGTGCAAGACTATATTTGAGTGGTGGTGTGTGTATATGTGAGAACTGAACTCTGAATATACCGGAGAGATATTCTCACACACTGAGGGAAATAAGCTTCTAAACTAAGCTGATATGACTTGAGTATTCCCTCTGGGCTGATTGCTTCTTGTAAGCTGATATACGATAAGCGTGCCCTTTTCTTTGTATCTTCACACACTCAGTTATTTATTTTTCCGATGGTCATGGTCTGTATTTATAGCAGCAAGATGAACGTACATCAAGATTCATCACATGTGATCGTTGTAGCTCGAATGCGTTCCTTGAACTTTGTGTCTCGACTTTTCCGACAGCTATTCTTTAACATTTTGTCTTTAAGCTTTGCTGCAACGTCCGTTATTGTACTATTGATATTATAATTTCTTTACTCAGTACGCACAGCTGGATTATATAAGATAAGCTTGTCGTATTCTGCAAACCGATTGATTCCTTATTGATGCTCTGAACTGATCAGTTGAACTGGTCTTGAACTGCCTTGGTGAAAATCAGTTGGTTCGTCAGCTGACATGATTTCACTGATTCAGTTGAACTGGACAGTTGGGCTTTTTATCAGTTGAGCTCTTCTTCAGCTGGCTGGGTTTCTGAAGGTCTTTTGCTGAATCACTTATGAACTGATCAATTAGTTGAACTGGTATTTGATGCTTCAGTTGGACTGATTCCGTTTGGGCAATCAGTTGGCTTCTTCGATAGCTTCAGTTTTGGTTTGATTATCTGATCAATTTGAATCCTAATCAGTTCCAGTTTCTGGCGCACTTCGATAAGTCATTAGAAACATAATAACAAGTTTTGTTAACATTAAAATCAAGATTGCTAACATGAAATGTTCCAACATATAACAAAATAGAACAAAAACTCACAATAAATTATAGTTCATGCATACATTTAAATTCAATAAATTACAAAAATATCTGCATGCAAATGGTGGGCCCATAAAAAATACCTAGCACAACATTGATATTTAGTCTTCGAACAAAAAATAATAATTTGTAAGTGGTACACTCAAATATCGTGGTTATTAAATATTGATAATAAATCCGACCAACAATATGCCTTTCTTTGGACCTACAATTGCATGCATGGATAAATTCAAAATTATCATATATTTAGTACCACATATTGTGCTAAAATTTGGCCAGAAAATGACCTTCCTTTGGACCGATCTGTTGGAATCGATTTGGGAGGAAATCGTTGATCTACAATAGCTCGGTTCTTGAAATATTGAACACCGATGAATTAAATCGACTTTGGTTTTCGAACCAACCAGAAGACACTCAAAATAATCCTTTGTAGAAACCGATTAAACATTTTGTAAAGTTTGAATGAGTAAAAAATATTTTGGTTGAAACATTTTATCAAACACTTGGCATGCAATATATTGTTATTTGAAGAACACATTAAATACTTCAACAATGCATCTTTAAAAAACAATTGAAATGATAAATAAATGTAATAAATAAATAGACACAAATTTGTTTATGGATGTTCGGAGATTAACAACTCATATGTCACCCTTTCTTCTCCTTGGAAAGGATCCACTAGAAGACTTTGATTTATACAACACTTTGTAAAAACCAATTTCAACTTCGGACTTATCTCTTGCCTAATTGAAATTCCTAACACACTCTCGATTGTAGGCCGCAACCTCACAATCCGCATAATATTTAACTTCTCTTATGCCAAGACTACAAACAAAATCTTAAATGTCTTTGTGTGAAGACTCACTCGAATAAACTTTGAAGTTCAACTCTCTTGTATATGTGTGATGAATTTATCTTTTAAAGTGTATATCTCAAATGTATCATCACACAAGGGCTTGTGCTCTCAAATATCATATTTCTTCATGTTAAATGCCCATGCTTTGAATCCCCTTCGAAAGCTCTTGTTTGATATTCAAGATATTGTATTTATAGGCCCAAACAATTATATATACGCTAGACACAATAATATGACCGTTTGAAAAGTTTTTGTACTGCTTCTGAAATTGCAACGGTCAAATTCGTATTGCTGGACATTTTCCCTAGCTTAATCTGGTTGGTCAACGGTTCAAACTGGTCAGCGGTTGAAAACTAATCAGCGGATCAAATTGGTCAGCTGTTCAATCTGGTCAGCATCTCAACCGCAGCTCAACTGATGTGCTGTGCAGAACCAGTAGCTTCATCGCCATTTATCATTATCTTAAGCTTTGATTCTGAAACGTCTGCTAATCGTTTTCTTAAAACGTGCTAGAATTTTTTTTTCCAAACCTCACTAAATCGACCGAGATGCATTATCAAATGCATAAAAATATTTTGTAACCATTTTAAAAGTAAAACAACCAACTATTTTACCAAACCTCAAAACATTATTTGAAAAGTATAGCCTATATTATCACCTCTCAACAAAACCACTCATAATCATGAAAAAAAGTCATAAAATATCCTTAACATAATTTAAAATCATAAACTAGTGCGGAAAGCTAGCGTTGTTCATCGGGTTATGTGCACCTTCAGTCCAGCAAAGTCAACCATCAAGACCTCCATTAACATTATTATCATAATCACCTGCATCACACACCTAGTGAGTCTAAAGACTCAACACATCATATTCTTGATAACAAGTAATACATTTACAGAACACATGCACCGTAAAAATACTTGTACTTAAAATATCGTTTTCATGAAGATGCATAAACCTTGAACAATAACATTTTCATGATGCATAAACTTTAAATAAAAATATTTTCATAAACTTTTTCATATCATCATAAACATATCCTTATTCATCATATTCATATCATCATCAACATATACGTATTCTTTTTTACTTTCGTTGAATTCATATCGTTAATTGTGACTTTTGTGTTCATCTACGTCTACGTGTTGGGCGATGGATCCATCTACATGTAACCACAGTACTGGATGACGGGGACACCAGCAACACTCTCACCGATCAATTGGGCCTTGGCCTATCCTCATCGAATGGAAATACGATCGTCAGACTCCCTCTGAGGCCTTCTCCCATAAATGGGCTCCCTCTGGGGTCTTTTCTCTCACGATATCTCAATTCTTATCCTCATATCCTCATATTCGTATCAATAGAAATATGATCGTCGGGCTCCCACTGGGACCGTCACTCTCACGATATCTCCAACATATCATCGTATTAGTCACAATTTCTTCACTTCCTTTAACGTTTTATATTATCATCGCTTTATAAAATTTAAACATGCATATAACGTTTTTCTTTTAAACCAAGCATGAAACATATCTTTTAACGTTAATAAACCTTTTAACATATAAAAATCCATAAACATTTTAGCATATTAAATCATAAAAACATCCACAAACCTTTAAAATAATCATATTAGCATATAAAACAGCATTCAGGAAACTCCTACGACGTTTACTAATTTCTAGGTATAAAATGACTGTTTTATCCGTGGACGTAAAATTTCCCGTTTTTGAAATTTTATTAATTTCATTGACTCTAACATGTTTCAAATAATTATTTAAGCTTATATAAATTTTCTCGTATTTTATTTAGCTTAAATCGACGAATTTTAAATTAATCTTTAACTATAACATATTAATGCGTTTTAATCCCGAATTAAACCAAACCTTAATATAAAATTCTCAAATTAAAAACTTAGATTTTTAATAATTATTTGAGATTAAATATAATTTTTCATAATTTTATTAAGCTTAAATCTAGGCGTTTCAATTAATTCGTTTTTTAAACTTAGACGTACACTCTAGTCTTGACTCGTATGGACTCGAAACTTAACCAAAACTTACCAAACTTGGACCAAAGCTTAATAACACCTATCTACCCCATATACAACCAAATTCCAGCCCATTAAGTCCCTTGAACATGCCTAGGAAGCTACTGAATTTTTCTGCACAAGAGTCCTAGTCCTAATGTGATTCGAACCTAGGCTAGCTTCGCCTCCAGCCCTTAACCACCATGTCCAGCCTCTACCCATCCCTCATAGGACCTAGAACAAACCCATGACATGCTGCTGAACCGAACCTACCAGCCCCAAACACGCCTAGCCCTTCAACCGTACCTTAGGACTCTAAAACATACAATTTTCGTTCATAATGGTGTCCTATATTTTCCAGCCTTTAGACATACACCTAGGGACCCTTAAACATGTGGAAAAACATCTCTTCAAGTACCCCTACTGTTAGACCCTTAAAGTTGGCAAAGTTCGTGGCACGAATGCGGAGTGCCACGAATTAAAGTGTTGATGCCTAACACTTAGTTATGTTCTACATAACTGAGGCATATTTGAGTTGGTTAAGTGTATAAACAAGTTAACACATTGGATGGATGTGTTTGATGCAGTATGAAGTTGGCATGTTGAGCTTGGTTGGGCAAGTCAAGCCAATTTGAGTTGACTAATTGTTGGACACGTGGGGATCTTGTTTAGAAGGTTTGGAATGGTTGCAATTCGAGTTTGGACACTTGGCAGCATTCAAAAATATGTGGCAGTTGGATATTGTGCATGCAAGGAACAGAAACACTTGTCATCCATGCAGCAGGGCAGTTAGCATGGTAGTTACACTTGTCCCAATTCTGACAAGACAGGTGTCCCAAGCAGTTAGTTCGGTTTATTGCATTGTATTTTCGTTTATATACATTGCCATGAGTTGCACAAGGCATTCACGAGTGTGAGCCTTCTTTGTGTGCAAACCTAGGCTTCCTATTGTAATTCTGACTGAGGATGAATGCAAAGGTTGGGCATTGCCCGTAATTTGTTGTGTGCCTTACTTACTGCACGTTTTGGCTTGGTTTGCTCGGCTCTGTGAGTCTGATAGTTCACTAAATAATTAAACACGAGTGTTGAAAGGTTGACTGATTGAATCAGTGCGTGATTCAAGCGGCACAAGGGTTAGAAACTCGGGGAAAAGTTGTTGCGTGATTAACCCTTGTGACAGTTGGTATCAGAGCCAGGTTTGCTCGAATTTGTTGAAGTTGCAGACGCCCAAATCATGGCAGATTCGTCTAGCACTTCAGGAACGAACAATACTTCGGCGCTTCAACCGGATCACCCAAAGAGATGCTTTACCAGCAAGTTGAAGGATTGCATGCTATTGCAGATACAAATGTTTGTAGCATTGCATATCTGACGAAATTTGTTGAACGAAGATTGGTGTCTGTTGGAGAAGATCTCGAATCAAAATGTGATGGATTCGAACTTGAGTTGAATTTGTTGAAAAAGGTCGTTGGTGCTGGAACGACCGGGCATTCATCTGCTTCAACAAAGTTCAAAGTCCCTGACCCTAACCCATTTGGTGGAAAACGCAGTGCCAAAGAGTTGGAAAACTTTCTGTGGGACATGGAAAATTATTTCCAGGCTGCCAAAGTCCCCGATGAAGAGAAAGTATCAATCAAAAGCATGTATTTGATCGAGGATGCAAAGTTATGGTGGCGGGCTCGTCTATCTGATGATGCTAGTGCAAACCGTGACAAGATTGAGACATGGGAGACCCTGAAACGAGAATTGAAAGAACAGTTCCTACCTAGCAATACTTCGTGGCTTGCTAGGGAGTCACTTTGAAAATTGAAGCATTCTGGAACTACTCGGGATTATGTTAAGGATTTCAGTTCGTTGATGTTGGATGTAAGGGATATGTCCGAGGAAGACAAACTCTTCAATTTCCTCGCAGGATTGCAACCTTGGGCCCAAGCTGAATTGCGAAGGCAAGGAGTCAAGGATTTGCCATCCGCCATTGCTGCTGCTGATAGGTTGGTTGATTTCAAAGCCATTGGTGCTGGTGATG
>NC_133315.1:13350343-13401247 GCF_012295235.1 Primulina huaijiensis | reverse complement strand
ATTTGATGTAAATTGATAACAACAAATAATTCATTTTTATACCTACAATAAAAAGAAATTAGCAAAATGAAAAGAAATAAAGAAAGAATATACAAAATATAAACAATCTTACTTCACCAAGAATTCATCCTCTTCACCTTGACATAATAGATTTAGCTTTCCATGAACTTACTTTTGATCAACACTAAAAACATCACTCATAATTTGGAAAATGAAAAATATATTGGAACTTAGAACTTTTATACACACTCACACTATATTTTACAATGAGATAGAATGATTCTCAAGCTAGCATAAGGCCTCTATTTATAGGCCAAATGAGAGAAAGGGTCAAAAATTCTATTAATGCAATGTAGTTGTAATAGTAGTCTTTGTCTCCTCCAACTTCAATTTCATGCCCCTTCTTTCAATGCTTTGTTCCACAACTTTAATCACCGCATTTGACTCAACTCAAAACAGCAAACATGTGGGGAATTGTCTGTAGATGAATTTGGCCACTTAGTTCACCTCATTTGGTTAAATATTAAAATAGTTATGATTTTTTTACTATATGCTGGTCATGGTGAAAGTAAATTTGTCCTCCTTTTGATATTTTCACAATTTGATCATCTTAACCAACTTTTTAGGCAAGCATGTCTTCTGCAAAGTTGTAGATAATTTCTCAAGAATTCCAAAAATATTAAAATCACCTCCATTTAAATTTTCTAGCTTGATTTATCATTATTTTACCAACACGTAGAAACCTGAAAATGAAACATATTTAGTAAGACATTTAAATATAAACACACAATACTAAAATAACATAATTTTATAATTTTAATGAAACTTAAATTTTAAAATATAGGTTGTAACATATAATAAATTATTAATTTTAAGTTTCATCACACGTCGTGTTCTTCAGAGAAAATTATTCTACAAAGACGTTGTTGTTGTGAAGAGTGCAGATATCGCGTGTTGCCTTGAATGTTGCCAACATCTTCAGACAACATCCGTGACGAAGTTGGCCGAAAATCGTTTTCGTGGATTCCCTTTTGGCAACACGTTTTTAGCTTTCTTGTTTTAGTTTTTATTCTAGTTATTTGTTTTAGAAAGCTTTATTTTCTCAAAGTGTTGAGGAAATTGATTTTAGTCTTAATCACTAGTGATAGGTTTTTGTGTAAACGATTTGGTTTTCTAGTGATTAATTTTTGCCATAAGGCACTGCACAGGTATTTATATTTGTGCATATTTAATCTTGTCCGTTTATTTATTTAAAGTCGATTTGTGTTATAAAAGTTAATATTCCGCTGCTTGTTGTCCAAGATGTTGTAACATCTGGCACAACACCTAATTCTGATAAAACACAAATTTGTTGTTTTGATTGCCGTTTACGTATTTATTCATAACTGTCAAACAACATATTCCTTACAAGTGGTATCAGAGTCTACTCTTGATATACTAAGTACTGATTCTGGTTTTTTGTTTTGTTTGACAGAAATATTTAAATGGCCACCTCCTTGACTGAACTGTTGAAAGACAAACGCTGGCTGCAAGTGAACCCGTTGGGTGTTGCCCTAGGTGTTGCCACTCCTGGCTCCAACATTTGCGAAAAATCAATCTGTTTAAAATCTACAACTTCTGGAAATTCAAGTGCGGATGATGATTTAGAAGCTGAAGATAAAGAAATCACTCTTGAGAGTGTACAAAAGCTATATGAAGAGCCGTTTGAAGATTAGACCAAAAGAAACAAACTGAATTCTACTCTGATGAAAGAGAACACTGATTTAAAAGCTGTGGTTGCCAAACTTGAAGTAATTCTAAGCAAAAAAGATTTAGAACTATGCAAGACTAAGGATGAGCTCCAAAAGGCAACTGAAACCTTGTCCAAGTTCAATAAGAGCACATCAAAACTTGAATCCATACTTTTGATGGGAAGAGATGACAAGAAAGGCTTAGGCTTCAAAGACAGTGTGTTTGAAATTGATAAATCTTCCAAGTCGACAGTTTTTGTTAAGGGAAAGGCTAACACATCTCCACAACCACAACCCAAGTCACAAATCAGAAGCTCTCCACCGAAAAGACAACTTGCTGCACCTATTCCTAAGAAGAGAAAACACAGGTATGTTTGTCATTACAGCTTCAAGCTTGGTCATATCAGGCCCTATTGTTTTAAGCTCTTGGATGACTGCATGAATCGAAATTCGAGCCGGACGTTGCCCCGAATGTTGTCCACCATTTCCCGCAACACCTCCAACCATCGACCCGCAGTAAGACAAATTTGGGTACCAAAGGTAAAAACTCACTGTAAAATTGTCTATATTTCATTGAAAACTAACACTGCAGACAATTGGTACTTTGATAGTGGAAGCTCACGCCATATGACAGGATCACGAGAGCATCTCAGTGATTATGTTGAAAATAAAGGTGGTAGAGTAACCTATGGAGGGGGAGCTAAAGGAAAAATTGTTGGAAAGGGAACATTGAATGTTGAAGGGCTACCAAAGCTCCACAATGTGCTTTATGTTGAAGGATTAAATTCGAATCTTATAAGCATAAGCCAATTGTGTGATAATAATTTGCTTGTTAAGTTTGATAAACATAATTGTGAAGTTTTTGATGAAGCTAACAAGTGCATTATGACAGGTACAAGGTCGTCGGACAATTGCTACCAAATAGGTGAAGAACTGTCATGCAAACATGCGCAAATCACCGAACTTGACCTTTGGCATCAAAAACTCGGCCATGCAAACTTTAAAACTTTAAAGAACTTGAGTAAGTACGATGCAGTTAGAAGTACGCCTAATCTCTCTTCTGGTATACCATATGTGTGCGGAGATTTTCAAAAAGGTAAACAGACTCGCGTGTCGCATCCAGTGTTGGCAACATGTGGGACAACACGCTGTCTGGAGTTACTACACATGGACCTAATGGGTCCAATGGAAGTTGAAAGCCTCGGAGGTAAAAAATATTCCTTTGTGTGTGTTGATGATTTCTCATGTTTTTCATGTGTTAGATTTATTAGAGAGAAATCAGATACTTTCGATGTATTCAAAAACCTGATCAAAAGAATCACCAACTTCCACAATTTGAAGGTGAGAAAGATCAGAACTGATCACGGGAAAGAATTTGAAAACACTTCATTTTCATCTTTCTGTAGCAGGAAAGGTATTTCACACGAATTTTCAGCACCAAAAACACTACAACAAAATGGCATTGCCGAACATAAGAACAGAACTTTCCAAGAAATGGCAAGGGCGATGCTAGCTTCAAAGAATATCTCAAAGCGTTTTTGGGCAGAAGCCCTTAATACAGCATGACATATTTCGAATAGGGTCTATTTAAGAAGTGGATTAACCATGACTTCTTATGAAATAATCATGTGAAGAAAGCCTAATCTTAATATTTCCATGTTTTTGGCTGTGTGTGTTACACTTTGAATGACAGGGATCAACTAGCTAAGTTTGATTCAAAGAGTGATAAGTGTTTATTTTTGGGATATGCCACTAATAGTCGTGCTTATCGTATGTTTAACTTAAGAACTAGGACTATTATGGAATCTATTAATGTTATTTTTGATGACTATGCAGATCTTAAGAAAAAAACTGTTGAAGATGATGTTGAAGACCTTCTGGAAATTCCAATCATACTGGAAAATGCAGATGTTAATGTAGATGTTGTAACATCTAGCACAACACGTGACACTGAAGTCACTGAATCTGAGAAAGAAACACACAGCGATGATAATGCAGTAGATGATGGACAGAATATTCCAATTAAAATTCAGAAAGACCATCCATCATCTCAAATAATTGGAAGTATGCATGGAAAAGTTCAAACTCGAAAGAAAGAGATAGTGGATTACCGCAAGTTGGCTGGACTTATATGCATGAGCTCTACATACTCACAGGTTAGATTTTCATGTTTTATATCCAATTTTGAACCTAAAAATGTTGATGAAGCTTTAAAAGATGAATTTTGGATTAATGCAATGCATGATGAGCTTGAACAATTTGTTCGAAATAATGTGTGGAACTTGGTTCCACTTCCTGACCATGGTAACATAATTGGTACAAAATGGATTTTTAAGAATAAAACTGATGAGTCAAGAAACATCATTAGAAACAAAGCAAGGTTGGTTGCTCAAGGGTATACACAGGTTGAGGGGATTGACTTTGATGAGACCTTTGCTTCTGTTGCCCGGATTGAGTCAGTCAGACTATTGCTAGCTATTGTATGCTACATGAAAATCAAAATTTTTAAAATGGATGTTAAAAGTCCATTTTTAAATGGAATTTTGAGTGAGGAAGTGTATGTTAGACAACCTAAGGGTTTTGAGGATCCACACCATTTGGATCATGTCTACATATTGAAGAAGGCACTTTATGGTTTGAAGCAAGCACCACGTGCGTGGTATGGAAGATTGACTGAATATCTACTTGAAATTGGCTTCAAACGAGGTGAGGTAGACAAAACTCTTTTTATTCAAAAGTCAAAAGGTGAGATTCTTATTTGTCAAGTCTATGTTGATGATATAATCTTTGGTTCTTCATCTGAAAAGCATGCCAATGATTTCGTTGAGTGCATGTCATCTACTTTTGAAATGAGCATAGTTGGTGAGTTGAGTTTCTTTCTTGGTTTGCAAATTAAACAAATGCATGATGGCATCTTCCTATGTCAAAGCAAGTATGCTAAGAATTTGATTAAGTAATTTGCAAATGAAAACACAAAACACATGAGAACTCCTATCGGCTCGAGTGAAAAATTGTGCAAAGATGATGTTGCCAAAAATGTTGACAACACCTTATATCGTAGCATCATAGGTAACCTCCTCTATTTGACAGCAATTCGCCCTGACATCACGTTTAGTGTATGCTTATGTGCTAGATATCAATCTAATCCTAAAATTTCTCATTTAAAAACTATGAAACACATTTTACGTTACATAGCAGGAACAATTGATTTAGGATTATGGTATGCTTATGTGCTAGATATCAATCTAATCCTAAAATTTCTCATTTAAAAACTGTGAAACACATTTTACGTTACATAGCAGGAACAATTGATTTAGGATTATGGTACACTCAAGAAACCAACTCGAATTTAGTAGGTTTTTCTGATGCTGATTAGGCTGGTGATTTAGATGATAGGAAGAGTACATTTGGAGGTTGCTTTTATCTTGGCAATAATTTGATCTCATGGCATAGTAGGAAACAGAATTGTGTGTCACTTTCAACTGCTGAATCTGAGTATGTGCCAGCTGGAAGTTGTTGTACTCAACTTTTGTTGATGAATAGAAGATTATGAACTTAAGAGTGAAACCTTACTTGTGTACTGTGATAATTCGAGTGCAATTGATATTTCAAAAAATCCAGTACAACACTCTCGAACTAAACACATTGACATTCGACATCACTTTATTAGAGATCTAGTAGAAAAATGGTTGATTCGAATGGAATTTGTTGGTACACATAACCAATTGGCAGACATATTCACTAAAGCATTAGACTTTGAGAGATTATTCAACCTTAGGAAATCTCTCAGCACGTGTGCAATCTGAACATTCATAGATGTTGTCTCAGATGTTACAACATCTCGGACAACACTTAACATGCATGTGCATTTCTAGGACTTAGACATACTGTTATATGATGTGTTATCACAATGATGCATAATCTTCTGGTGCATTTACAATTTCATGTTCTATCTAAACTTAACACACTTGGATATGATTAATAACATGATTAAATCACAAAGTAGTTGAAAGATGATCATGTACTCCATGACATTGTCCCATACGAAAAGTGACTTGAAAAGATTGAGTAAAAAGACAAATCAATTATGCATATGATCTGTATCAGAAGAAAAGATGGGAAAAAGCTACCTAAAAGAGTCCAATGAAGACTGTGCTTTTAGTGTGGGAGCTACCTCTTCTGAATTTCATACAGAAGGTAAAATAGAAGAAATTGGAAAAAGATACCTAGAGGAGTCCTAAAGAAGACCGTTTTTCTAGTGTGGGAGCTACCACATCTATGATCAGAAAGTTGTTAAGTCACCAAGTGTGAAGAAAAATCAAAATTTTTTTTTGGAATTGGATGTGTTGTCAGGAAATGTTGCCAACATTTGCGAAAACACTTCATGTGTGAACATATCTCATATTTGTTTGCATGTTTCTATTTCTGTTTCATTCTGTTATTAGGCATAATTAGGACATGCATCTACACTTCATTGTGAATATTGTTGAGTCAAGAGTGTATGAGTACTTCGACAGAGAAAATTAGGCGAGAATCCAGATTTTGCTAGAAATCCAATATTTGTGATTTTTGATGATTCAGTGGTGTTAAATCGATGTGGGTTTCAATTCTGGAAATTATTTTGAAATGATTTTGGACGCAATTATCTCAGTAATTTTGGTAAGTGATTACGGGCCAAAGCTGATCTAGTCTAGTACGAGAACTTGGTTGTCCATTCAGAACAAAAAGGGGGAGAAGATGCGACTCAAACTCAACCATCTATCAAATACCTTTTATGTTTCTGTTTTCCCTGATGTAATTCTTTTCAATGAACTGTTAATGATATTTTGCAGGTGTTGTCTCAAGTGTTGCCAACAACTCGAACAACACCCGTACTAAATTGTTTTTATTCAGGGGGAGTTAACTGGAGTTTAACTTAGAAATTGAGTTTGATTTGATTTTGTCCTGAAAGGCAACAAGGAGGAGATTGAAGGGATATATATTTTCTTTATTTAATTGATATGATTTCTTATCTTAAATAATTTTCCTAATATATTCTTCCTTGTTGAGATGATATTTAATATTTAATTATGGTTTTGTCTTTCTAGATAATTATGTTAAGATTTTATTGTGATATAATTTCTTCCTTAAATTTAATTTTCTATTGATAAGATTATGTGGAATATTGGGTTTTACCTTTCTAGATATTATAAAGATCTTCTAGATATAATATTTATGATAATGATTTAATGAGATATGGTATTAATGTTTATAAAGAGTTTATTTTCTAATTAAACTTTTACTTTTCTTGTGAAATAGGTTTCCTTGTGGAGATAAAGTAAAAGTCTATAAATAGGAGATCAAGGACATTGATGTGCTCTCTCTCTTCCTCGTTCAATAATTCATATCATACTTTCGCACGTCGTGTTCTTGAGAGAAAATTATTCTACAAAGACGTTGCTGTTGTGAAGAGTGCAGATACCGCGTGTTGCCTTGAATGTTGCCAACATCTTCAGACAACATCCGTAACGAAGTTGGCTGAAGATCGTTTTCGTGGATTCCCTTTTGGCATCACGTTTTTAGCTTTCTTGTTTTAGTTTTTATTCTTGTTATTTGTTTTATAAAGCTTTATCTTCTCAAAATGTTGAGGAAATTGATTTTAGTCTTAATCACTAATGATAGGTTTTTGTATAAATGATTTGGTTTTCTAGTGATTAATTTTTGCCATAAGGCACCGCACAAGTATTTATACTTGTGCATATTTAATCTTGTCCGTTTATTTATTTAAAGTCGATTTGTGTTATAAAAGTTAATATTCCGCTGCAAGTTGTCCAAGATGTTGTAACATCTGGTACAACACCTAATTCTGATAAAACACAAATTTGTTATTTTGATTGCCGTTTACGTATTTATTCATAACTGTCAAACAACATATTCCTTACACGAAGAAAAGGCAAGAACATAGATCTCAAACGTAATGACAAGGCAATAACATAGATCTCAAACGTGATGACCACCGTCTAAACAACTCCAAGATGAGTTATATATAATACGATATAAAAGTACGGGTTTCAAAACCATCAAAGGTAGTAGAAAAGGTAGAAACTGCACTAAAAATGAACACAAACACAATTCAGATGCCGTCTTGAATGATTAAAAACTTCTCAAGAACAAAAATAATAGCGTACTTGAAAATTTTGGCTTCCCTATATAAACTGCACAACTTGTTTCGGGAAATTTTATTTTCCCAACTATACTGTATAACTTGGTTAATTGAATGAAATAATAGCTTGATTATTCTGTAACTGAGTCTCAATGTTTATTTTTTCAATAAAATTGTGAAGACCTTTACTGACTTATACTTAATCTGTCAACACGTTTCATCACAAAACATAAATTCAATTCTCTAACAAAAAATTTGTCCTGAATGTACCCTTTACTTAGATTGCGATATTGAGTAACAATCTTCGCACAAAAACAATCACTAATAAGCTTGAGCTTACCAACAATCGCTCGAGATCCCTTCCATCATATAAAATTTGATTGGATCGATATGAATGTGGATGATATTTTGAGAAAAAAGTTACCTACACAGCAATCTCGAGCCTTGTGCTCTTCACATAGTGGAATCAAAACAGTGAGCTGATTGGGTTCATTCCTCATACAATGAATCTGATGAATCCTCTTGTGTAAAATATTATTATATTCCTGAAATTCATTTAACATGTCAAACCACTGAGTTCAAGAAAACTTAAAAAGAAGAGGTTTAGCTGCAGATCATTTGACAAAAAATATCAAGTTCTATTTGTACAAACTGTGAAAATACTGCTTCCAAGATGTTAGTTCTCCTACAGAAGTGACTGAGGTTATATAAAGATACGAGAAGTGACACTTCTCTCAAGAAGTTACTTAGCATCCACTGTTAACATAAAATCTTGTGCCATTTCCTTCTAAATTTATATATATATATATATATATATCTTATGCAGAAGAAAACAACATAAGAGTGTCCAAACCCTCAAAGTTCAGCACAAGTGACATCCTTCTGTAATGTTTGTGTAGAACTTGTTATCGTATCAAAGAGACTCTGAATTCCCTAAGGATGAATAATTTCTTTTTAAGAAATTAAAAATGTTAAGGAAACTAAACCACAGATAAAATTATCCCAAACAATGGATTCAGAATCACAAAGTCAAAGATATGAATAGAACGATTACCTTGTACAGTAGGTATAATCCATAACAAGACAATAAATATAAGCACGAGCAATGCACCCAAATCCTGTTCAGTGTTCAAGCTTACTTGGATAAGAAGCCTCCTCAAGTTTACTTTTCTGGTCTGCCCGGAACTGTTCCGGGCAGACACGCGCAGGGCCGCGCACAAAGAGCGGCGGGCGCCCAACGCGCGCGCCGCACGGCATGTGCACAGCTGTTGGGACATCGATTTCTCGCACCAAAGACGCAGCGGAAGTTTAAAAATTTTGTTCTTAGGCGTCTTGTGTTTAAAACATTTATGAGGTGTTTAGAATTACACCTTTGCGTTATCAACGCTTGGGCTCCAAACTATTCCGATTTTTTTTATAGGTGCCCATATTTCGTATTCGTAATTTTGCGGAATTATTTAAAATTTTTCTCTTCAAATAAATAACATACATCAATCATAAAATAAACTGATAAATAAGTTTAACTTTAAAAATAATAGCGGAAGTAATTATTTTGTTTCAAAGTAACAACAAAAATAAAATATATATCCAACATATAAAAATGAGTTTGAACATGAAAATGTGAATAAACTGAAACATGAGGTCATCGGGTCCCTACTACTACTGACCCAAGCGAGCTCACTGGTCCCCACCCTCGGTCTCGACCTCACCAGTACCTACAACAATCAAGTCTAGTGAGTCTAAAGACTAAGCATACATATATCGTGAATAACAAGTAAAAATATCATAAGATCGCGTGCCACGTAAAAATATTGTATCGTAAAGCGTAACGTAAAAATCGTGTCATGGGTAAATATAATTACGTGCATATCTAAAAATCATACGTAAAAGATTTGCTCGATAGAGCCCTGTCATAAAATATCATGCTGAGATTTTCTGGTAGAGATAATGTTTCTACGCAAGTGGCCCAGAACATAACATGCACGTCTGATCAGACTAAACCACACTACACTGGGTGGTAGAGATAACCACAGCCCTTGGACTGGATATCCGAACCCATACATAATCGTAAACCGGTCGTAAGTCACAGGGTGAAGCAATCCCATAAGCGTAAGGTGGCCACAAGACATATCACATATATCTCAAAAATAAACATTTTATCTTTTATGCACGTAATATAATTATAACCTTGTTTTACCGGAGGAGTTGGATCGTTCCCAAGCTTGCTGCGACCTAATTCTATCATGAGAAACATGCAAATAATCTTGACTTGACAAAGACTTCATAACTGAACCAAAAACGAGACAACTACGCCCAACAAACTTAGTATTCAACCATGGCTTCGTACCAACCCGAACCAACATTGAACCATCGTTTAGCCATGATTAAAATACACCTAAAATACTGGATAACATAACCATAGGGCTGTAATACACGAAAAATGTGAATGGAGGCCAAAATCGTGAAACGCTCTTTCAAGAGTCGCTTTGGCACATTGCACCGTAAATTCTCGTACGACCTCTAAATTTAACCAAATTACAAAGGACCAAAAACATGACCTTTCTAACTCATTTAGGTACTGTCCAGTCCAAGGCCATAGGCTAAAAGCCAACCAAGAACTCGAACATGACCTCTGAACCGAAGCCAAAGTTGCTGTCATAACACAGTGGCAGCAGCTGCGCTTCCTTGCGTGGTTTGTGAAACCAATGGCCATTGGGGTTTGAACCACCAACCAAAGTCTCTTACCAACATCCTAAGGTGTGGCTTGAACTATGGCTAAGGTCACTAGACCAACCACAATCCAAACAACCACCTAAGACAACACAAGGCTCCCACCCGAGAACCATGTTGCGCGCGTGGGTTGTATTGCTTTACTTGCTGTCTTAGTCATTCCAATGGCCATGTGATTGACCATGGCTTGATCTAGACATCAAGAAGTATTGTGTGAACCATGGATAAGGGCTAGTAGCCAACCAAGATCCACCCAACGCCCTCAAAGTCGAAACCAACTCACACAAAAATCAGAAAGATGGAACTGTGGGACACTTATCTTGTTGTTTAAAAATATTGATGGATTCGTGCACCAAGCCTTGAAAAGCTATCTTGGTCACGTCCTAGACATGCTAAGGGAAGGTTCTAACCATGCTTACAGGCCCTGGGCTAACCAAGATTCGAACCCTCACCTTAGACAACAAACAATGACAATCGAGACTCAAAATTTGCAACTATAGAGAGTTGCTGTCAAATTCGTTTTGTTGGGGTGAATGTACTTAAACCAATGGACCAACACCTTCCTAACACACTCTATATCATGCCTAGATGCAGCCTTGAGTGCCTGGAACCGAGACAAGCCCTGAAATCACAAACACAACTCAAAACGTGAAGCATGGAGGAAGGGGTCGAAGGGGGCTGTGCAGTTTTTGTTCAAAGTTGCTGTCATGTTTCGGTTTTAGCTATTAAAATCATGAACATGTGATGTTTTAAAATACCTATAGAACTTGATTGAAGAGCAAAGAACAATATAAACATGCCTGGAAATTTTTTTTTGAAAGAAACAATCAATACGACGAACACGGCGCGGCGGAGACGGAGTTGTGTTTCTTTCTTGTTTTCTTGCTACTGATTCACGATTTCAGCAGCTGTTTTCTACTGATATTTTCAAAATAATGGGTGGGGAGAATGCTAGCTAAGGAAGTGAAGGGGAAGGTTGCAAATTAAGTGGGTCAAGAATGCATAAAGAAGGAAGTTGCATAAGAGGGGGTGGAATGGTGAAGGAAATGTTTCATTTTCCTTCTAGTCTTGAACGAAATGAGTGGGGGAATTGGAGAGTGTGATGACCAAATTTTAAGTCTAGATGCAAGGTGAAATATTGCTTATTTCATGAATTTTAAATTCTTAAAGTTTTAATCACCCATTATATATTTTAGTGACTTAATAAATTAAATTAGGGTATCAATTTCTTGCATGACATGGTTTAGTCTAAAAGTTAATTAACAAAATGGCAGGTTATAATTTCTTGAATATTTTAGGCCTAGATTAATTTATTCCAATTGATTACACATTTTAATTTAGGCTTTTAATTAATTATTGGACATGAGAGAATTAATTAATATCTAATTAAGTCTAATTAATTAAATAAAATCTTAAAACATTCCCTACCATTAAAATAAATTATTCATTGGCTTAAATTAAATTTAGGAATATTTTTTTATTATTAAATTTCATTCCAATACTCTAACTCCAGTCCGGCCTCGCGTATTTAACCGAAAAGATAAATCTAAACTTCTGCGATTTAAAATAAATGATCATGACTTAACAAATTTTAAAATGAATTAAACGCTCCATAAATATATAAAAAAAACTATTTTTAATTTAAATAATTGCAATTATGCATGGCTTATACGTAGTCTGATTTATCAGGTTCTACAACTCTTCCCCCCTTAAAAGAAATTTAGTACTCGAAATTAAAATTTATTGAATAACTCGGGATATCGACTCTCCATTATTGGCTCAGATTCCCATGTAGCTTCCTCCTCCGAATGATTAAGCCATATGACCTTCACTAGTTTCCCCAGTTTGTTCCGAAGCTTCTTCTCCTGTCTGTCTAAGATTTGCACTGGTCTTTCTTCATAAGACAGGTTCAGAGTGAGCTGCAATGGTTCGAAGTTCAAGACATGAGAAGGATTCGTCATATACTTCCACAGCATAGAGACGTGGAACACATTGTGTACTCCGGCCAGATTCGGCGGAAGAGCAACACGATAAGCTAACGTCCCAACTCTGTCGAGGACCTCAAATGGTCCGATGAATCTCGGACTGAGCTTTCCTTTCTTCCCGAACCGCATGACACCTTTCATAGGTGCTATCTTCACAAAAACATGGTCGCCAACGGCAAACTCTAGATTTCTCCTCCTCTGATCCGCATAACTCTTCTGTCGACTCTGAGCAGTCCTCAACCTATCACGGATCTTGACTACTACATCGGTAGTCTGCTGAATGATCTCCGGACCCAATTCTGAGCTTTTTTCTACTTCATCCCAACGAATAGGCCATCTGCACTTACGACCATACAGTTCTTCATATGGAGCCATACCTATAGACGACTGAAAACTGTTGTTATAGGTGAACTCTACCAATGGCAACTTCGACTCCCAACTCCCTGAGAAATCGATGACACATGCACGGAGAAGATCCTCCAAAATATGGATAACTCTCTCTGACAGCCCATCTGTCTGTGGGTGGAAAGCTGTGCTAAACAACAACCCCATAGCCGAATGCAAACTCTTCCAAAATGAGGAAGTAAATCTAGGATCTCGGTCAGACACTATAGAAACGGGAATACCATGAAGTCGGACTATCTCCCGGATATAAAACTCTGCATACTAAATCATGGTGAAAGTCGTCATGACAGGCAAGAAGTGCGCTGATTTGGTAAGACGATCAACAATCATCCAGATAGCATTTGATCCTCTGACTGACTTCGGCAAACCGACAACGAAGTCCATGGTAACATTCTCCCACTTCCACTCGGGAATAGGAAGAGGTTGAGCATACCTGCTGGTCTCTGATGCTCCGCTTTCACTAGCTGACACGTCAGACACTCGGATACAAAACCTCTGATATCCTTCTTCATTCCGAGCCACCAATACAACAACTGCAGATCTTTGTACATCTTCGTACTCCCAGGGTGAATAGAGTACGGCGACATGTGGGCCTCAGATAAAATATCTGCTCGAATAGAACCGCCGCTATGAACCCACATTCTGTCTCGATATCTCACAATGTCGTCGCTAACTGTATACAAGATACTGTCTTTGGCCTCATCTCCCTGCTTCCACTTTGCCAACTGCTCATCTGCTGGCTGTCCACTGCGAATACGGTCTATAAGAGAAGACTGAATTGTCAAAGTAGATAGACGGGGAACTCTACCTCGAGGATATGTCGCTAGATCAAACCTCTGCATCTCAGACTGAAGGGGTCTCGGAATCACCAAATGAGCCATCACTGCGACTTTCCTGCTCAATGCATCCGCAACTACATTAGCTTTGCCAGCGTGGTAGCTAATGTCACAGTCATAGTCTTTTACTAGCTCCAACCAACGCCTTTGACGCATATTCAGCTCTTTCTGCGTAAAAAAGTACTTGAGGCTCTTATGGTCGGTAAAGATCTGGCACTTCTCTCTGTACAAATAATGCCTCCAAATCTTCAAGGAAAAACCTACGGCTGCCAACTCTAGATCGTGGGTAGGGTAATTCTTTTCAAGGGTCTTCAACTGACGAGAAGCATATGCTATTACCTTCCTATGTTGTATCAACACGGCGCCTAAACCGAGCTTCGAAGAATTGGTATACAAAACAAAATATCGTGGCCCTGACGGCAAGGCCAATACCGGCGCTGAAATAAGTGCTTGCTTCAAAGAATCAAAGCTCTTCTGACACTCATCGATCCACACGTACTTAGTATTCTTCTTTGTCAACGACGTGAGTGGAACTGCGAAGAGGAGAATCCCTGAATAAACTTCCGATAATATCCTGCTAGCCCAAGGAAACTACGGATCTCTGATGCATTTTGCGGTACAACCCAATCCCCGACTGCTGCAATTTTCGCAGGGTCTACTTCAATACCGCTACTAGAAACGACGTGGCCTAAGAACGCCACCTTCTCTAACCAGAACTCGCACTTACTGAACTTCGCGAACAGTTTGTGCTTCTGTAAGGTCTTCAAAACTTTGGTCAGATGTCTACTGTGATCCTCTTGATTCTTTGAGTATACGAGAATGTCGTCTAAGAATACTTTCATGAACTGATCAAGATACGGCTGAAATATGCGATTCATGAGATCCATGAAGATCGCTGGCGTATTCGTCTAACCGAACGGCATCACAAGGAACTCAAAGTGGCCATAACGAGTCCTAAAAGCAGTCTTGAGAACATTGGCATCTTTCACCCTCAACTGGTGATAACCAGAACGCAGATCAATCTCTGAGAATACTGAAGCTCCCTGCAACTGATCAAATAAATCTCCAATCCTCGGAAGTGGGTATTTGTCCTTCACTGTAACCCTGTTCAACTCCCGGTAAGACTGGCGCGCCCCATGGTTAAAAACTCGGGCGAATGAACTCCTTGTCAAGAAGTTCCTGAATCTGCTTCTTGAGTTCTGCCATCTCTGTCGGCTCTAAAAGGTACGGTGCTTTTGAGATAGGTGTGGTACTTGGAATAAGCTCAATAGAAAACTCCACCTCTCGCTCATGTGGCATACCAGAGACGTCATCAAGAAAAACATCTAAAAAGTCCCTGACAACTGGGAAATCGGAGGCTGACAGACTGGGTGTCTCGGGAACAGATACAAAAGTCGCTAAAAATGCTCGACACCCTCTACGCATGAGCTTCCTAGCCTGGACACAAGATATTATACGCGGTAAATGAAAGTACCTGTCTGGCTCGAATAAGAACTGCTCTCTCCCAAGCGGTCGGACTAGAACAGATCTCCGCTGGAAGTCAATCAAAACCCTGTTCTTTAATAGTCAGTCCATATCCAGAATGATATCAAACTCTGGCATCGGCAATACGATAAAATCCGCATAAACAAGATTGCCATGAAGTTCGAGGTCTATGTCTCCACCACATTAGTAGTTGTCAGCTCCTCTCCCGAAGGCAGTACTACTGAATACGCTACATCTAGCCCAATGGTCTTGACTTTGAGGAAATTCGTAAAGATCTCTGAAATGAACGAATGAGTAGCCCCTGAATCTATCAAGGCATTCGTAGCTGAACCAGCTATAAAAATTCTCCCTGAAAGGTTGGAACATCAAGCTGAACCCAATAATTACAAGAACTAAACTTATAGACATGCGAAGGTCAAGTTCTTCTAACCTAAATTCCCGAAAATAACGATAATTAAAGCATGCAATCCTATCACCAATTCTAAGTTAAAGATCTCAACTCATAATATTAAATTCCAAATACAAACTTAAAGCTTTAAGATACCTGTCATGAACATTGTCTCTGGGTTCGTCTCTGCTGCATGGAGGGCAAAAACTCTGCCTTGGGTAGGCAGACTCCCCTGAGGGCACTCCTTCAGTAAGTGGTCAGGACTACCACACTTGTAGAACTTCCCCGAACCATATCTACAAACTCCAGCATGACGGCGTGTGCACTTAGCACAGACTGGATACTCTGAGGCCCTCGGGACTACACGTCCCTGCTGCTGCTGTCCTTTGTTCCTGGATGGACCGTGGAAAGGCTTTTTACTCTGATGCTGTTGATGAGGAGGGTGGTACGGCGCTTGGACTGGTCGCTTGCCCTGGCGATCTCTCTCAACATCATTCTGATCCTGCTCTGCAGCTAGAGCTCTGGAGACAGCGACATCATAGGTAGTAGGGCCAGCCACCCTAACATCACGGCGCAAGATCGGCCGTAGACCATCCAGAAAATGCCTTAACTTGGCTCCAGCATCATTTGCAATCAGGGGTATGAAATGGCAACCCCTCTCAAACTTACGGATAAACTCCATAACAGTCATGTCTCCATGCCTCAGGGTCATGAATTCCCTGGTCAATCTGGAACGCACCTCGTCAGTAAAATATTTAGAGTAAAATACCTCTGTAAAGCGCGTCCAGCACAGAATGGTCAAATTCAAGGCTACAGATGCTCCTTCCCACACAAGCGGGCGTCTCCTCTAAATAGATAGGCCGCACAACGAACCCTATCCTCGTCTCCAAGCTCCATGAATTCGAAAATAACCTCAAAGGACTTAATCCAGCCCTCGGCAATCATAGGATCGGTCGTCCCTGCGAACTCCTTTGGTCTCATCTTCATGAACCGCTCATAGGTAGCCTCAGGCCCCGTCTGCCTGGCTACCCCAGCATTGTTCTCCGCAAACTGTGCGAAGAACTGAGTCATTCCGGCTAACATCTGGGCGTTCATGTCCGGTGGAGGGGGTGGTGGTACATCTCTCTCCTGCCTATGATCCTCACCATCCTCATGACGATGCTCATCATCTCTCATGCTCTCAGGAATGCATCTAGGAGGCATACTGTTCCATACATACAACACATACGTAACCAACATGCATTATTCTATTATTTCTTTAAATTTAAAATAAATACTGCATAATCGTAATCTTGACATAAAACATTTCATGAAAACATGCTGTTAAAATATTTAATGCTTTAAAAGAAATGCGTAAACGTAAAACTTACAGACCGAAGACGTGACTTCATGAGCTTCTCGAGGTCAGTAGTAGTACAACCCTTTAAAAGAACATAGGCTCTGATACCAACTATAGGGGCCCGTATTTCGTATTCGTAATTTTGCGGAATTATTTAAAATTTTTCTCTTCAAATAAATAACATACATCAATCGTAAAATAAACTGATAAATAGGTTTAACTTCAAAAATAACAGCGGAAGTAATTATTTTGTTTCAAAGTAACAACAAAAAGAAAATATATATCCAACATATAAAAATGAGCTTGAACATGAAAATGTGAATAAACTGAAACATGAGGTCCTCGGGTCCCTACTGCTGCTGAACCAAGCTAGCTCACTGGTCCCCACCCTCGGTCTCGACCTCACCAGTACCTACAACAATCAAGTCTAGTGAGTCTAAAGACTCAGTATGCATATATCGTGAATAACAAGTAAAATATCATAAGATCGCGTGCCACGTAAAAATATCGTATCGTAAAGCGTAACGTAAAAATCGTGTCATGGGTAAATATAATTACGTGTGTATCTAAAAATCATACATAAAAGATTTGCTCGATAGAGCCCTGTCATAAAATATCATGCTGAGATTTTCTGGTAGAGATAATGTTTCTACGCAAGTGGCCCATAACATAACATGCACGTCTGATCAGATTAAACCACAGTATACTGGGTGGTATAGATCATCACAGCCCTTGGACTGGATATCCGTACCCATACATAATCGTAAACCGGTCGTAAGTCACAGGGTGAAGCAATCCCATAAGCGTAAGGTGGCCACAAGACATATCGCATATATCTCAAAAATAAACATTTTATCTTTTATGCACGTAATATAATTATAACCCTGTTTTACCGGATGAGTTGGATCGTTCCAAAGCTTGTTGTGACCTAATTCTAACATGAGAAACATGCAAATAATCTTGACTTGACAATGACTTCATAACCGAACAAAAAACGAGACAACTACGCCCAACAAACTTAGTATTCAACCATGGCTTCGTACCAACCCGAACCAACATTGAACCATCGTTTAGCCATGATTAAAATACACCTAAAATACTGGAAAACATAACCATAGGGCTGTAATACATGAAAAATATGAATGGAGGCCAAAATCGTGAAACGCTCTTTCAAGAGTCGCTTTGGCACATTGCACCGTAAATTCTCGTACGACCTCTAAATTTAACCAAATTACGAACGGCCAAAAACATGACCTTTCTAACTCATTGAGGTACTGTCCAGTCCAAGGCCATAGGCTAAAAGCCAACCCAAAACTCGAACATGACCTCTGAGCCGAAGCCAAAGTTGCTGTCGTAAAACAGTGGCAGCAGCTGCGCTTCGTTGCGTGGTTTGTGAAACCAATGGCCATTGGGGCTTGAACCACCGACCAAAGTCTCTTACCAACATCATTAGGTGTTGCTTGAACCATGGCTAAGGGAACTAGTCCAACAACAATCCAAGCAACCACCTAAAACAACACAAGGCTCCCACTCGAGAACCATGCTGCGCGCTTGGGGTGTATTGCTTTACTTGCAGTATTGGGCATTCCAATGGCCATGTGATTGACCATGGCTTGATCTAGACATCAGGAGGTATTGTGTGAACCATGGCTAAGGGATAGAAGCCAACCAAGATCCAACCAACGCCCTTAAAGTCGAAACCAACTCACACAAAAATCAGAAAGATGGAAATGTGGGACACTTATCTTGTTGTTTAAAGTCGAAACCAACTCACACAAAAATCAGAAAGATGGAACTGTGGGACACTTATCTTGTTGTTTAAAAATCTTGATGGATTCGTGCACCAAGCCTTGAAAGGCTATCTTGATCACGTCCTAGACATGCTAAGGGAAGGTTCTAACCATGGTTACAGGCCTTGGGCCAACCAAGATTCGAACCCTCACCTTAGACAACAAACAATGACAATCGAGACTCAAAATTTGCAACTATGGAGAGTTGCTGTCAAATTCGTTTTGCTGGGGTGAATGGACTTAAACCAATGGACCAACGCCTTCCTAACACACTCTATATCATGCCTAGATGCAGCTTTGAGCGCCTGGAACCGATCCAATCCTTGAAATCACAAACACAACTCAAAACGTGAAGCATGGAGGAAGGGGTCGAAGGGGGCTGTGCAGTTTTTGTTCAAAGTTGCTGTCATGTTTCGGTTTTTGCTATTAAAATCATTAACATTTGATGTTTTAAATACCTATAGGACTTGATTGAAGAGCAAAGAACAATATAAACATGCCTCCAAATTTGTTTTTGAAAGAAACAAATCAATACGACGAACACGGCGCGGCGGAGACGGAGTTGTGTTTCTTTCTTGTTTTCTTGCTACTGATTCACGATTTCAACAGCTGTTTTCTATTGATATTTTCAAAGGAACGGGTGGGGAGAATGCTAAGAAAGTGAAGGGGAAGGTTGCAAGTTAAGTGGGTCAAGAATGCATTAAGAAGGAAGTTGCATAAGAGGGGGTGGAATGGTGAAGGAAATGTTTCATTTTCCTTCTAGTCTTGAACGAAATGAGTGGGGGAATTGGGGAGTGTGATGACCGAAATTTTAAGTCTAGATGCAAGGTGAAATATTGCTTATTGCATTAATTTTAAATTCTTAAAGTTTTAATCACCCATTATATATTTTAGTGACTTAATAAATTAAATTAGGGTATAAATTTCTTGCATGGCATGGCTTAGTCTAAAATTTAATTAACAAAATGGTAGGTTATAATTTCTTGAATATTTTAGGTCTAGATTAATTTATTCCAATTGATTACACATTTTAATTTAGGATTTTAATTAATTATTGGACATGAGAGAATTAATTAATAGCTTAAGTCTAATTAATTAAATAACCATTAAAATAAATTATTCCTTGGCTTAAATTAAATTTAGGAATATTCTCTTATTATTAAATTTCATTCCAATACTCCAACTCCTGTCCGGCCTCGTGTATTTAACCGAAAAAATAAATCTAAACTTCTGCGATTTAAAATAAATGATCATGACTTAACAAATTTTAAAATGAATTAAACACTCCATAAATATATAAAAAAAACTATTTTCAATTTAAATAATAGCAATTATGCATGGCTTATACGTAGTCTGATTTATCGGGTTCTATATTTTTACAGTGATAGTCCTTCTTGTAAATCCCTACGAACGGCTCTTCAGCTTTGATCGTCTAATTAGGTCCACGATCGAAATCATTTTTCCTCGTTTGGTTTGCACAAGAAAATCCAAACGATTTGTGCGTTGAGACTGTAGTTTCCAAATTTCCAAAATCTGGAGACGGTGCAACGACGGCAGCGCGGCAATGGAAGGAAGCATGATGGCTGAATTACTTTTCACCAAAAATTGCGAGATAGCCTTAAGTCATGATTTTTAATCATGATTAATTGCACTTATTGATTTATAATCAATAATTAACAAAGCAATTTTGTTGTGGTGGCCGTGTGTTTGCTTCAAGGTAAGGTGATATTTTGTTTTGTTTTGTGTGCCAAAACTAGGTTAGAAATTATGAGTTCTAGTGGTGTATATATAGAGTGAGACTCCTAATCCAATTAGGAGTCCCTCTCCCACAAGGACTCTAATAACTTCATTATATTAAAACTCTCATATAATTAATATATAATGTATTTATTAATTTTTAATAATACATGATATAATAAAACCATATACACATATTTTATATCACCATATAAAATATATATGTACATTAATTAAATTAAATAACCATTATTTAATTTATAAATTAACTCCTTAATTAATTTAGTTCTAGACTCCTCTAGAACATATATGAGAATTTGTGAATGTTAGTAGTCACAACTACTAACACAATCATTTAATTAGTAAATTCTAAATTTACAAAAAAAAATGATTCCCAACTTATTATAACCCCGATAGACGATCCAAAATCGCCGACGTACCAAGTATACAAATCTTATTCATATAATGAAAATTGAAAATTTTGAAGATCCAAATTTTCATTTACCAAATTTATAACTTACCATATATGGCAGTTACCATATCTGGCAGCTGCCAGTTTTAGTGAACTCCTTCACGAAACAGGCAGTTCCACTCTCCTTCTTTATTTAGCAATCATGCTAACTTTCATTTCTTCCATCCTATGGAATCAGCTCATAAACTCCTTTATAAGCTTCTTGTTTGATCTCCATCAAACTATAGTCACTAAATTCCAACTCCTTGAAATTTGACTATCTCAACGAGAACACAGAATCCGATACTTGTGTTACCCTCAATGGTTCAGGGATACAGCTAGTCGTGGATTCACATCTCCATGTGATTAAGAATAACATTTATTCTTATTCGGCTTTACCCTAGTTAACCCCATTCTTTTCATCAACTCCTTGATCAAGAATGTCGGAACTCATTTCTGATTGCACCCATCAGATCATGGTAAGAGCGTCTAGTAGAATCGCCCCATGATCCCCTAGGTATCAATGATAGTGCCTGCAAGAACCTTTAGTCATGGTTAGCATACAGTACGGTCCCTTCAACACATATATCCCAATCGAATCTGCAACTATTGGTATATCGAGAGTAGCATATGAATTCGATAACGATGCGATTTATCTTTGAGTACTAATAGTGGCTCGGTATGTGCAACTAGGAAAACACTTTTTCCTAAATCATATTTCTTGCTCAGGCCAGAGACTCCTTGCACTATTAACTCATCAGATCACATAGGATATCTTCACTCATAGACGAACAGTGAATCCCCGACTACAATGCATTTACTCCTACTTATTTCGAAACTACAACCAACCTCGCCATCCGATGACCCTCGATGGAGTCCGTAAACGGATCAAAGAGCATGCTAGTATGTATATCCCCTACATTGTCCCGGGTCAAAGGACTAATGGTGTACAACCATAACTGCGGACTATTTCACTCGATAAGTGAGAACCACTTGTACAGTCAGAGGGAGGGTTGTTCAGTGCATCATCATATGATCACCCATCTGTGTGAGTGGACATCTCCATGTCCTTGCCAATGAAACATGGCGTTTACACCACAGATGCTAGTCTCAAGCTCGAGCGACCTTTATCCTTGTTTTAGGTGGCTGATTCGACTAGGAACATGTTTAGAATATACGGTACACTTCCTAATGAGATTCATGATCTTACGTTGCGACGCAGACATCATGGTACTTATTGTATATTCAAGGACTTTATCTATGCAGCGTGCATGGGTATACAGATAAAGTATAATGCCATAATCGAATGAAATCGTAAAATATTATTAAAATAAATATTGTTTTACATTAGAGTCAATAAAGCCGAGCCACAAGTTGGCTTGCTGGGCACCTACTCTAACAGAAGCCTCCTCAAGTTCTTAATATGTGGTTACACATTTTAACTTTTTCATTAAACGGTAGGCTCTAAATGAGACAAATGGAAATTGTGCCAAAATTATTGATGCAAACCAACATGATGCTCATTGTAGTTAGTATAACCAAGAAAATACTACAGGAATAAGCAGCAGAGGCTTGATTGATAAATTTATGTGTTTCTTCTGTGCAGTGCAATATCAAAAGAAGCCAATCAGTAACATATATTGGTACAAGATAAATAAAGTTTTCCTGCTAAACATAGATCACACACAAAAATTTGTAGGAGATAACGTTCAACTTTTCCTTTTCAAATCAAATAATCTACGGACACCGTGTTCTTGAAGCACAAAACTAAAGCAATCAAAAGGAGGACAATAGAAAAAAAAACTATCAAGTTGGAGCATGTTTTAAGTGATTTATCTTTTACACGAGTTTCAGATTGTAAATATTTTTATAGTCAGCAATGGCTAGTTTTAAAAATGGTCTAGTAGTGATAGACGAAGGATAGCTCTAGTTTGGGAATCGAGATACAAAAAAAGAAAGAAATTTAAGCTTCTCCGCTCTGAAATAGTTAAAATTAAATACAATTCCTAATTCTTAGCATAGCCTATTGAACATTCCACAATCAGTTTTACAGGAATTGGTGATAGAATAGAAGCAGAGTTGTGTGTTAAATTTAGTTAAATCCCACCAAATGATTTTCTAAAAAAGGAAATCACTATATCATGTAAGTATCCACGTAATGCATTAAATGTTTAATAATAAAAATGTAATGAATATGTTATTATACCAATTTTTGATTGAGATTAATGGCAAGACATGAAATCGCTTCTTGAAAATAGGAAACACGTTCAAAATTTGTATCGTTTATATCATTTTATTTAATTACAATTAGGGTTTGTGTCATATTGCATAATTGATTAACACAATTGCGCATTCCTCATTGTAAATTATTTCTTTTGTTTTCTAATTGTACGATTTATAATCAATTTAGTTTATTTGTATTTTAATTATTTATTCAAATGTTCATACTTACTAATTTTAATTATTAATTATATAACATGTTGTGCATAGCACGAGTGAGATATTAGTTTGTATGTATGTGAAAAAATTTTGAGTTCATGGATTCACATCCGGATGAACATCCAGAGTATAATGGTACTAAAATAAACAAAATAAGTTCCCGTTCTTTGGGTGTTTGACTTTCATATTGCCTTATCTCAGTGTCAGATCTACGTTTTCAACAACTACCGGCCATTAGTGTGACTCGTTTTATTTTCTGGCACATGAAATAAAATATTTAATTATTATTAAAGCCCCATGCGGGCAACAAGCAGGGGCGAAGATTATTAAGGCCCAGCAGCCCACACTGGGCAGAAAAAAATTAATAGTATTTATAAATGTGGGCAAAAAAAAATTAATAGTATTTATAAATATAAGTGGGCCAATTTTTTTTGTGAGTCCCTTTAAACAATTAATTCAAAACAGCTGACATCTGTGTAAATGGGCCAATTTTTTCTGTGTAAATTTGTGAGTTGTGAAATCTCGTTTTTCTCGCTTTTTTTTAGCATTAAGCTAACTGGATTGCTGATTGGATTTTCACAGTTGATATCTTCTGCGTTTCAAAGATGCCACCAGTTGGATTATATTCGCAGATTATCTGTTTTCCTCAAGCCCGAACCTCCTTCAGTTCGAATCTCTAGGGGTGAAGAAGGATTCAATAATTGCAAAAAGGTCCATGTCAACCTTCAGGCTATGAATTTCTAAAAAGAAATTTTGGAGTAAGCCAATGTAGACGGTTCAATCCTTCATGGTTTAATGAATTTGGTGATTGGTTGGAGTATAGTGTAGAAAAAGATGCCGCATATTGTTTGTATTGTTATCTCTTCAAGACAACTAAGGGAAAACAAGCGGGAGGGGAGGCTTTTGTTAATGAAAGATTCACAAATTAGAAGTGTAAAGATAGGTTAAATATTCATGTTGGCCAGCATGACAGCGAATATCATAAAGCTTGAATGAATTGTGAAACTTTGATGAATCAAGATGAGCACATTCAATCAATTTTGCACAAATAGTCAAAGCAAATGCGGAATGATTATCGTATCCGTCTCAATGCTTCAATTGATTGTATTAGAGTTTTGTTGCGACAAGGGCATTCATTTCGAGGTCACGATGAAACTGAAAGTTCTCTTAATCCAGGTAACTTTCTTATCCAATTGGAATTTTTAGGTGCTCATAATAAAGAGATTAATGATGTGATATTGAAAAATGCTCCTAAAAATTGCAAATTGACATCACCTGATATTCATAAGGACATAGTGAGTGCTTGTGCCACTGAAATGATTAATGTTATTATTAGAGATGTTGTTGATTCATTGTTCTCTATTTTAGTTGATGAATCTCGTGATGTTTCAACAAAGGAGCAAATGTCAGTTGTTATCCGTTATGTGGATAGTAGTGGACATGTAAATGAACGCTTTATCGGGATTGAACATCTTACCAGTACTACATCACTCTCACTTAAAGTTGTTATTGATAAGATGTTTTCTAGATATAATTTGAGCATGTCTAAGTTGAGAGGACAAGGTTTTGATGGAGCGAGTAATATGCAGGGTAAATTTAATGGTTTAAAAGCACTCATTTTAAAGGAGAACCCAAGTGCATTTTACATACATTGTTTTGCCCATTAGTTTCAACTAGCTCTTGTAGTTGTGGCCAAGAAAAATCTTCCGATTTCTAATTTATTTCGTGTTGTTTGTGATGTGTTAAATGTTGTTGGAACATCTTGCAAACATTCTGATATTTTTCGAGAGAAAAATTCAAATTTTATTGTCGAGGCATTGGAGAGGGATGAGATTTCAAGTGGCTAGGGACTTAATCAAGAAACTACCCTTCAACGTGCTGGGGATACACGTTGGTGGTCACATTACAATTCTTTGATAAGCTTGATTTCCATGTTCTCTGCTGTCATTGGTGTGCTTGAAATAATTTCAGAAGATGATTCCAGTTCTCTTGATCAAAAAACTGAAGCATTTAATTTATTGGAGTCAGTATTTTTATTTGATTTTGCATTCAATCTACACTTGATGAAACATATCTTAGGAATTTCGAGTGAATTGTTGACAACATTGCAAAAAAAAAGATCAGGATATGTGAATGCAATGGATTTGGTACAAATATGCAAACACCGACTCCAAAAAATGAGAGATGATGGTTGGGATTCATTTTTAGAAAAGGTTCACCGGTTTTGTGAGCAACATTACATTGATGTTCTCAAAATGGATGATATGTTCACACGTTGGGCACCACGTGGTCATCCCCATCGTAATCCGCTAGAAGTGACAAATTTGCATCATTATCGTGTGGATTTATTCTATGGTGTTATCGACATGCAACTTCAAGAGTTAAATGATCGTTTCTCAGAGGCAGGTACAAATTTACTCTTTTTTGTATAGCTTGTTTGTGTCCACAAAACTTGTTTTATGCTTTTGACAAGAAAAAATTGATGCAACTAGCTGACTTTTATCCACAAGATTTTCAAATTTGATCTCCTCACACTTGATGATCAACTTGAAACTTATATATGTGATATGCGTTTTAACAAATCATTTCAAGGATTGAAAGGGCTTGTTGATCTTTCAGAGAAGTTAGTTATATCAAAGAAAAATATGGTGTACCCATTGGATTATAAGCTTTTGACATTGAAATTAATTCTATCGGTTGCAACGGCGACAGTAGAGAGGGTGTTTTCTGCCATGAGAATTGTGAAAGACAGGTTGCGCAATCGAATGAGTGATGATTGGATGAATGATAGTCTCATTGTCTATGTAGAGAAAGATATATTTCTGACCGTTGATAATGAATCTATTGTACAAAGGTTTCAAAATATGAAGACTCGAAAAGAACAATTGTAAGGTAGTTATTTTGTGATGTTTTATGATTAAAAGATTTTTTTTATTACTTATAGCATATCATAGCCTACACTGAATCAAAATTCTAGCTCTGCCCCTGAGTCAACAAGGATATTTGGAAAACTTTGTATTGTTGACTTCCAACTCTAGAAAAATCTTGCATTATTAGCAAATGACTCAAGACAGCCAAAGGTGGTAGAAGATCTAGCTTAACTTTCAAACTATATGGTCCAGTTACATATATCCTCCATTATTCTAAATCCTGCACTCCATGAATGCACATGCTGAAGCCACTCAGTAAACACCTTTGATTGACAAATACTAGTGGATAGAAAGCTAGAAGCAGGGAAGCATAGAAGTTCAAAAAACGAACTACAAAGTTTAGTAGAAGATAAGAATTTCAGGTTTATGATTTCAACAACGAAAACATGAGAGGTTCCACAATCTAGTAAACTTGAAATAGTATTGGATAATAAGCAAAAAGTAACATCAACATGAAAAATGAGTAGAAATAACATAGTTGAAGTCACAGGTTGGCATCTTAGTATGTTTAACCGAGTTCACTGGTATGGAGATAATTGATTCACGGGCAACCAATTCATTCAACATGTCTAAGTTTTAAATCACTTTTCTTATGAGAACAATAAATTTAGTACAAGGTGCGCCTCCTAACTCTTAAGCGAGGTAATAAGATTTACACACATAAAGAAGACTACACAGTTGAATAAATGGAGTTGTTCTGTGAGCATACCATCTAGAGCCACTGCTAATGTTTGATATGATGAAGGAATCCATTGAATATCTTGGTGACCATTTACCACAAGCTTTATAATTTAGCAGAGCGGAACTAGTAATCCAACCACAGAGCAAACCATAAAGAAATTGGTCCTACAAAAATACTTCATCAGAATTTAAAATAAGTAAATTACACATATCAACAAAAGAAGTACGTTTTAGAGGTGTCCTTATATTAATTTCATCACAAGTTCAGATAAAGTATTAGTTTTGTTTCCTACATGTAAGCATCACTAATCTCAATTGGAAAATGCTTGTTCAGGAAATTAAGAGAACCTTCATATGTTTACAAGGAATAGTCCTTGATTCTACTTTAAAACCCCTCAAAACAAAAAAAACTCTAGAGACGAGAAACAGTAAAAGCATATGCCATCATAGTACAAGCTTAAGTCCCAAGCTAGTTGGGGTTAGTAGCACGGACCCCTCACTGACGTTGTAGGGGCCCGTGCTCCTGATTAATATTTAATGACCAAATAACCAGGATTTATTAATGTAAACGGCGAAAACGATTAAAATTTTTCATTTTGGACCTACAGAAATTTGGCATGACCTATTTGTAAATAGGACATCCCAAAAAACAAAACATCACAAATAATATTTATATACTCGAAATAAAGTCATAACATCAATTCACAACCTATAGCTGCACTGGCCAGAACTAAACACATGCAGAGCCCGGCAAGGTTTGATCACACAACTATCAATTCAAAACATCGTAAAAATAACAGTACAGCTACACGGGGCATCTCTTCGGTAAATATATGACTCCATAATATAGTATATATAGGTGGGAACTCTCAACCATGACTCGACGACAGGGCACCACTACCTGACGCTCCACCAAACGTGTCAAATCCTCCTGGATAACCTGCTATGGCATCAAAAACAACCTCAGTATAAAAAAAAACGAGGGGTCGGGCCCCAGTACGACGAACCGGTAATATTACGACAAATATAACTGACATGAAATAAAATCAAGTAAAATGTGATGCAATTCAATGTAATTCAATGCGTGAAAGGTAACAACCGATAACGGATACCAAACGGAGTCCAAATGAATCGCATCAACAACAGTAACAGTGGCCACCCGTGCCAGGAACGTAGCAACGCAACATCAAGTCGCCACCATCCATGCACGTAGCATCGAGGGTACGGGAGCTACCCGCTCAGCCCTCATGCAAGTCATCAGGAGTGCTAATTCTACCCACCGTTCCATCGATTACGCAACAACTCGATAGATCAATATCAATATCAATAGTAATCAGAGGAGTCAAGGCTCGAAGTGCTATGCACTAATAGTATCAACACAAATAAATGCATGAATGCAATCACGTATTCACAGAAGCACATAAGGCACGCCACAACTCATTACAAAATACTTAACGTCATTCCACATCGCTATAGACGTCATAATAAAATAGTTCATGCGTACGTCAACTGAACCCTTAATTTACCACTGAAATTTCTCAAGGATTTCTCGAATAACCCAATCATGTGGCAAATAATACATTTCATATCAAGTTCAATTTATTTTTTCAATATTAACTAATTTTGCCTAAAATCCATAATCTAGGCTTTAAAATTCCTAAAACTCATCGCAAGTCAAATCTAGCGATTTATTTAACTTCAATCTCTCAATACCGGACAACTTGAAATTTCGAAAATTCAATCGTACCGAATCTGAATTTTTCGATATTTTCTAGGAATTTCCAAAATTGTCATTTTATATCTCTAATGCTATAAACACATCCCAATAACGATTTAACATTTCAAAAATCATAAATTCCCAAATAATTAAATCTGAATTTTCGAATTTAATCCAAATAAATTCCGAAAATCTGTTAGATACCTCTAATTAGCTCCGATATAGCACCTACAATCAATAATACAATACATATTACTTGTTGGAGCTCAAATAAATCAAAATACCCAAAATTCGAAATCCTAAAATCTGAATTTTTACCTCGAACACTTCAAGTTTCGAATACAACTACAGAATTAGTTGTACAAGCTCGAAAGAACACGAAATCAAGGCAAAAGAGAAAAATTCGAACGAGCCAAGGTTCACGAATTCGAACGAGATCGCGATAAAACCTTGCGAAATAGGTATCAATGGATAGCTCTCGTCACGGGATTTCCGAATATATATTTACTTTAATTTTTGGATGATCGAAAGGGCCACAATCGATGAAAAGAATTTCAAAATGGAAGAAGAAGAAAGAAAACGCAGCTTTCGGTTCTTACGAGAAAGAGAAAATGAAGATTCATGATTTTCTCTTTTTTTTATTTATTTATCTTATTACTGAAATGGGCTGCGCTTTGGGGTTTTGTGTTTGGGCTCTCACATTCTCCCCTACTAATAAAAGATTTCGTCCTCGAAATCTAGCATACACAGCATTTATACAAAAGTGATTTATAAACATTTACCACAGATAGTACATAGAGAAATCAGAATACATGGAATAATTTATTACATTTTCAAACAAATGAGGCCATTCCTGACGCATCTTAGCCTCTAATTCCCATGTAGCTTCTTCTCTCCCATGTCTACTCCATTGCACCATGACCAGTGGAATCGTCTTATTCCTGAGTCGCTTTTCTTTACGATCAAGAATTTGCACTGGATGATCAACATAGCTAAGGGAACTATCTAACTCCACCTCATCAGTCCTCAAGACATGAGAAGGATCCGGCTCGTACTTTCGTAACATAGATACATGAAACACATCATGTATCGCAGACAAACTCTGCGGCAAGTCCAAACGATAAGCCAAAGTGTCAATCCTCTCAACAATCGCATATAGACCAATATAACGCGGAGCTAGCTTCCCTTTGCGCCCAAATCTCATAGTACCACGAAACGGTGATACTTTAAAGAAAACCAGATCGCCAACCTGAAATTCTAAAGGCCTACGCCTTTTATTAGCATAGTTGGCTTGACGATCCTGAGCTGCTTTCATTCTTTTCCTGATCATTTCAACCTTCTCTTTCATTTATTGAATAAATTCTGGCATTGACATATGTCGTTCTCCTACATCTTCCCAGCATATCGGAGATCTACACTTCCTGCCGTATAGAGCTTCAAATGGTGCCATCCCGATGGTTGCTTGGAAACTGTTATTGTAAGAGAATTCAACTAGAGACAATTATTCCTGCCAACCACCACTAAAATCCATCAAGACTGCTCGCAACATGTCCTCGAGTGTCTGAATGGTCCTCTCTGACTGACCATCTGTCTGTGGGTGATAAGCAATGCTCATTGCCAACTTTGAACCCAAAGCTGATTTCAAACTGCCCCAAAACTTCGAAGCAAACCTGGGATCACGATCTGATACTATGGTTACAGGCACACCATGCAATCTCACTACATGATCAATGTACATTTTTGCCATTTTCTTAAAAGTACAAGTACGATCATAAGGAATAAAATGGGCTGATTTAGACAATCTATCCACAATCACCCAAATCGCATCACAGCCACGATTAGAACGAGGTAGATGTGTCACAAAATCCATAGCAATGTGATCCCAATTCCACTATGGCATGTCAAGACTATGTAACATACCACCAGGTCTCATTCTCTCCGCTTTAACCTGTTGTCATGTCAAACATCTAGCCACAAAGTCAGAAATCTCTTTCTACATACCCTTCCCACCAATAATGATATTTCAAGATATGATACATCTTACTGATTCCTGGATGAACACTGTGTCGACTACAATGAGCTTCTCGAAGTATAGATTCTTTCAAATCTATCAAATTCGGAACCACAAGTCTACCATTATAGCGCAGACATCCATCTGAAGCAACACTGAACTTGTTTGATTTACCTGTCTGAGTCAATTCTTTCAATCTATGAACATGCCGATCAATTCTCTGTGTTGCTTTGATTTTTGAAACAATCTGTGGTTCAACTTGGATAGATGAAACTATAAAGTAGTCGCCCTTAGACAGATAAGTCCATCCTGAAGTTCCCAAATGCTCATGAATCTTTGAAATAGTCAACGATGCCAACATTTTAGGCTGAACCTTTATACTCAGAGCATCTGCAACTTGATTCATTCGTCCTGGCTGGTACTGAATCTCACAATCAAAGTCTTTAAGCAATTCCAACCATCGACGTTGTCTCATATTCAAGTCGGATTGTGTGAAAAGATACTTCAGACTCTTGTGATCAGAATAAATCATAAATTGTTCCCCGTACTGATAATGACGCCATATTTTTAATACAAATACAATGGCAGCCAACTCCAAATCATGAACTGGATATTGAGCATCATGTGGCTCCAACTGACGAAAAGCATACGCAATCACTCGCCCATGTTGCATCAAAACACAACCCAGTCCATTTAGATCAGAGGCATCTGTACACACAATAAATCCACCTGAGCTTGAAGGCAAAGCTAACACCGAAGCTGTGGTCAATTTTTCTTTCAAAGTTCGGAAACTAGACTCACATTCCACAGTTCACACAAAACGTCAATCTTTTTGAGTTAATTGCGTCATAGGCTTGGCTATTTGAGAAAATCCCTCAATGAAACGCCTGTAATAACCAGCTAATCCCAAAAAGCTGCGAATTTCGGAAACATTTGTTGGCTTAGGCCAATTGATAACAGTTTCAACTTTACTAAGATCAACAGATATTCCTTGTGCTGATATAACATGGCCTAAAAATAAAACTCTGTCCATCCAGAACTCACACTTCGAAAATTTGGCATACAACCACGCTTCTCTGAGTGTCTGAAGGACTAGTGTCAAATGTTCTTTGTGCACTGTTTTTGACTTAGAATAAATCAAGATATCATCAATAAAGACAATAACGAATCTATCGATGAATTCTCGGAATACATGGTTCATTAAATCCATAAACACTGTGGGTGCATTAGTCAAACCAAACGGCACGACTAGGAATTCATAGTGTCCATAACGTGTCCGAAATGCTGTCTTAGGAACATCTTCCTCTCGGACTCTGAGCTGATGGTATCCGGAACGAAGATCAATCTTAGAATACACAGAAGTACCTTGCAACTGATCAAACAAGTCATCAATACGTGGCAGAGGATATTTATTCTTCACGGTAGCCCGATTCAACTGCCGATAATCGATGCACATTCTCATCGTTCCGTCTTTCTTCTTTACGAACAATATTGGAGCTCCCAAGGGCGACATACTGGGTCTGATATAGCCTTTTTCCAATAAATCCTGAAGCTGTTCTTTGTGTTATTTCAACTCTGTTGGAGCTAAACGATGTGGTGCTCTAGAAATAGGATTCGTTCCTGGCATCAATTTAATGCTAAGATCTATTTCCCTTTGAGGCGAAAAACCTAGAATCTCATCAGGAAATACATCTGGAAAATCCTTGACAACGGGAATGTCTGAAACTTTCAATCGTTCTTCCCGTGTTGCATCAAAAGCATAGATAAAAAATCCTTCATTGCTGATTGACAACAACCTGAACATTTCCAGTTCAGATACTAATGGAATTCAAGACTGTGAATCATAACCATAAAAATTCCATTTGCTGCCATAATACGGTCTAAATCTGACAACTCCATTGAAACAATCTACAGTGGCTCGATAATTCGTCAACACATCCATACCCAGAATACAGTCAAAATCAGTCATGGCTAATTTGATTAGATTTGTTATCATAATATTACTCTCAAATCTAATCACACAGTTCAAAACTATCTCACGGGACATCAAATTTACACCGACAGGAGTGGCAACTGACACAGTATCCAAGAAAGGAATAGTAGCAATCTCATGCTCATCAACAAATGCAGTAGATAAAAATGAATGAGATGCTCCTATGTCTATCAACAAGCGTGCAGGATAGTAAAAAACATAACAAATACCTGCAATCACTCCTCCTGGTGCATCCTGAGCCTGGTCCTGAGTCAAAGCATGGACTTGGTCTTACTGTGGCCTTGGAAATGGCTGCTGAATAGGACCTCTGGGAGGTGGGTAACTAGACTGCTGAAATGAATGGGTAGGAGCATATGGTCTAAAGACTGGTCCACGGGGAACTTGACCAAACTGTTGTGGCTGGAATTGCTGTCTCCCTGCATTAGGACATACCCTGGCGTAATGTCCAACCTGACCACAATTATTACAAGTCCCCTAAACTCCTACACATTGGGAACTAAAATGTCGACCACCATATCGGTCACAATGCACAGTGCTAGACGACCCAACAGAACCTCTTCCTCGTGCACTGCCTGAACTGGAGGAACTGGATTAAGAATTCTTCTTGAATTGCTTTCCTTTTGCCTTGTACCTCTGCTTTTTGGGTTATTGGTATGACTGTACAGGCTGATATGGAGGTAAATCCACTGGCAGTGACATACTACTCCCAGATCCCTGAGAAACAGATGATGGACCTGGCTGTGGGTCTCCTCTGAGCAAACTTGCTTCAATTTTCTTCGCCTTTTCCACTGCTTGAATATACGTATTAGGCGATCCAGTCATTACCAAAGTATGAACAGTCTGCTGCAACCCGTGCAGAAAACGTGATAGTTTAGCCTGATCATTCCTAGCAACATGTGGAACATAGGACGAAAGAGCAGAAAACTGTGAAGCATATTCCACCACTGATTTATTGCCCTGCACCAACTGATTGAACTCTTCTTCTTTAGCAGCATAATATGATGGTGGTGCATATTCTTGGGTAAAGTGAGCACGAAAAGCATCCCAAGTAATAATTTCACCAGAGTCCTTCATTGCTTTCTCTGTGGCTTCCCACCATAGTTGTGCTCGGTCTTTAAGTTGGTAGATGGCAAGCTTCAATCTAATATCTTGGGAATACTCCAACAAATTAAATAGATTATTTATACTTTTCAGCCAGCCTGCTAATTTTTCTCCGCTCTCGTTGACAAAGAATTTTGGAGGACGTAATTCTTGGAACTGAGAAATTATTAACTGCATTCCTCCAACTTTCTGTGTCAGCTGTTCCACTTCTTGCTCAATCGCTACCTATCTAGCTCCAGGTCTTTCACGTCGAGGAGGTTCTTGGTTCACTTTTTTTTCAACATTTTGAGAGACTTGTCCTCGAGGTCGACCACGTCTACCTCTAATGATATCTGCAAGTCCTCGATCAGATTCTTGCGCTATTTCTTTTCCTTTTCTACCTCTTCCTCCAGGTGCCATTCTACAAAACACGAGAATTAAATCCACAGGCAAATAACAGGTAAAATAAAGTTATAGGCAATTTTTAAACTACATTCCATGCCTAATCAGCTAGTCGTTCTAACGCAGGTAAATTCAAACAAATCACACCAAATAATTCAAATAAGAGCAAATAGTCAAACACATGCACAATCATGTTATTTGTGTCTAGACTCAAGTGCCCTAGACTATAATTCGAGCATATCCCAGTTACGCTCTGATACCAACTGTGGGGGCCCATGCTCCTGATTAATATTTAATGACCAAACAACCAGGATTTATAAATGTAAACGGCGAAAGCGATTAAAATTTTTCATTTTGGACCTACAGAAATTTCGGCATGACCTATTTGTAAATAGGACATCCCCAAAAACAAAACATCACAAATAATATTTATATACTCGAAATAAAGTCATAACATCATTTTACAATCTATAGCCGCACTGGCCAGGACTAAACACATGAAGAGCCGGCAAGGCTCGATCACACAACTATCAATTCAAAACATCGTAAAAATAACAGTACAGCTACACGGGGCATCTCTCCGGTAAATATATGACTCCATAATATAGTATTTATAGGTGGGAAATCTCAACCATGACTCGACGACTGGGTGCCACTACCTGACGCTCCACCAGACGCGTCAAATCCTCCTGGATAACCTGCTATGGCATCAAAAACAACCACAACATAAAAAAAACGAGGGGTCGGGCCCCAGTACAACGAACCGGTAATATTACGACAAATATAACTGACATGAAATAAAATCAAGTAAAATGCGATGCAATGCAATGTAATTCAATGCGTGAAAGGTAACAACCAATAACGGATACCAAACGGAGTCCAAATGAATCGCATCAACAACAGTAACAGTGGTCACCCGTGCCAGGAACGTAGCAACGCAACATCAAGTCGCCACTCATCCATGCACGTAGCATCGAGGGTACGGGAGCTACCCGCTCAGCCCTCATGCAAGTCATCAGGAGTGCTAATCCTACCCACCCGCTCCATCGATGACGCAACAACTCGATAGATCAATATCAATATCAATAGTAATCAGAGGAGTCAAGGCTCGAAGTGCTATGCACTAATAGTATCGACACAAATAAATGCATGAATGCAATCACGTATTCACAGAAGCACATAAGGCACGCCACAACTCATTACAAAATACTTAACGTCATTCCACATCGCTATAGACGTCATAATAAAATAGTTCATGCGTACCTCAACTGAACCCTTAATTTACCACTGAAATTTCTCAAGGATTTCTCGAATAACCCAATCATGTGGCAAATAATACATTTCATATCAAGTTCAATTTATTTTTTCAATATTAACTAATTTTGCCTAAAATCCATAATCTAGGCTTTAAAATTCCTAAAACTCATCGCAAGTCAAATCTAGCGATTTATTTAACTTCAATCTCTCAATACCGGACAACTTGAAATTTCGAAAATTCAATCGTACCGAATCTGAAATTTTCGATATTTTCTAGGAATTTCCAAAATTGTCATTTTCTATCTCTAATGCTATAAACACATCCCAATAACGATTTAACATTTCAAAAATCATAAATTC
This sequence comes from Primulina huaijiensis, assembly GCF_012295235.1. Lineage (NCBI taxonomy): Eukaryota > Viridiplantae > Streptophyta > Magnoliopsida > Lamiales > Gesneriaceae > Primulina > Primulina huaijiensis. The sequence continues at coordinate 13,365,359 of NC_133315.1, read as the reverse complement.
CCAAATAATTAAATCTGAATTTTTGAATTTAATCCAAATAAATTCCGAAAATCTGTTAGATACCTCTAATTAGCTCCGATATAGCACCTACAATCAATAATACAATACATATTAATTGTTGGAGCTCAAATAAATCAAAATACCAAAAATTCAAAATCCTAAAATCTGAATTTTCACCTCGAACACTTCAAGTTTCGAATACAACTACAGAATTAGTTGTACAAGCTCGAACGAACGCGAAATCAAGGCAAAAGAGAAAAATTCGAACGAGCCAAGGTTCACGGGTTCGAACGGGATCGCGATAAAACCTTGCAAAATAGGTATCAATGGATAGCTCTCGTCACAGGCTTTCCGAATATATATTTACTTTAATTTTTGGATGATCGAAATGGCCACAATCGATGAAAAGAATTTCGAAATGGAAGAAGAAGAAAGAAAACACAGCTTTCGGTTCTTACTGGAAAGAGAAAAGGAAGATTCATGATTTTCTCTTTTTTTTATTTAACTTATTACTGAAATGGGCTGGGCTTTGGGGTTTTGTGTTTTGGCTCTCACAGACGTACTGATCTACTCGAACAAAGTCAAGTGCAGGCATCCCCGAGATAAAAGAGTAAAAAAGGCCACCACTGCTGAGCATACAAAAAGGCATATTGTTGGAACTTTTCAAGTTCGCAATCTTTGCTTAGTTTTGTTATAGTTTTGATGTTAACAAAACTTGTTATTTTGTTTCTAATAATCTACCTTAGTGCGCAGATAGCTGAAATTGAAATGATCAGTTTACGAGCCAAAACTAAAGCTATAGGAGATGCTAACTGAAAGAACCAACTGATCGAACGAACTGAACCAGTTCAACTGATGCATCGCAACCAGCTCAACTGAATGTCGAGTTGATAGGTAGTTCAGCAGAAGAGCTTCAGAAGCCCGGCCAGCTGATGAAGAGTTCAATTGATGAAAAGCCCAGCTGACCAGGTAAACTGAATCAGTGAAATCAGTTCAGCTGACGAGTCAACTGATTTCACTAGATCAGTTCAAAGACCAGTTGCTGATCAGTTTGAAGAACCAGTTCAGAACATCAGTTAGGAGCAATCAGTTGCAGATCACGACAAGCTTACTTAATGGATTACAGCTGTGCGCAAAGGTACAAAAACAATTGTACTATCACAGTACAATCATGAACGTTGCATCAAAAGCTTAAAGCCAAAAGTTCCGGAATGGATTCCAAAGAAAAAATTCAAAATGAAAAGGATAAAATAATTGAGTCTCACTGTACGATCAAGCTTCGCGCCTATAAATAGAAGATTAGTGAAGACTAAGTAACAACGATATATAGAAAGTGTGGCTAGAAGAGAGAACACAAGAAAAGAAGAAAGGGCACGCATATTGCATATCAGCTTACAAGAAGTATTACGCCCATTTGTGCGGGAACACTTCAAAGTTATATCAACTTAGATTAGAAGCTTATTTTCCTCAGTGTGTGAGAACACTTTTTGGTAGTGTTCATTGTTCAGTTCTCACACTCACGCACACACCACCACCCAAATAACAGTCTTGCACAAAGACACTAAACTTGTGTATGTAGTCTTTGACACACAGACGTTAGACAAGTGTTGGCTGGAAGGTGCTGCCTTCAGTCTAGACTAGGAGTTCAGTTAGGCAGTGGGTAAGTCCTAAGCTATGTAGGATTTGTACAAGGTGTTGTATAAATCTAAGTCTTCTAGTATATCCTACCCATGGAGGTAGAAGGGGTGACGTAGGTGCAGTCAAAGTCTCTGAACATCCATAAACATATCTTGTGTCTTTTAATTGTTTAACTGCATGTTTTGTTCTTAACTGATTTGATAAGTCCAATTGATATCAGTTCAGTTTTTTCCATAACTGAACTGATATAAGCTCTAACTGATTTTCCCGTAAATTCAGTTCTTCGACAGTATATAAAACATATCAGTTTTCTTAATGAAGGATTATTTCAAGTGTTTTCCGCTTGGTTTAATACCAAACTTGATCTAATTCGTCGATTTATACATTCTTACAACACGAGATATTGCAGCTCGTTGATTTATTGTGTTGAAAGCACCCCTAAGGTGCCGAGCACACGATCCATCACATATCCATACACAAAAACAAGTATTTGATTTTAGTTCAATAGGAAAATGATATTTTGTTGGAACATTTCATGTTCGCAATCTTGGCAATATTTTGATGTTAATAAAACTTGTTATTTTGTTACTAATACTTTACCTTAGTGCGCAGATAGCTAAAATTGAAACAATCAGTTTACGAAGCCACAAATGAAGCTAAAGGAGATGCCAACTGATTGAACCAATTGACCACTGAAACTGAATCGATCAAACTGATTTATCAACAAGCAGTTCAGCTGACTGTCCAGCTGATAGGTGATTCAGCAGGAGAACCTCATAAGCCTAGCCAGCCGATGATATGTCCAACTGACGAAGAGCACAGCTGACCAGTTCAACTGAAGGAGTGAAATCAGTTCAACTGACGAGTCACCTGATTTCACCAACTGAAGACCAGTCCGAAGCATCGGTCAGAATCTTTCAGTTGCAGATCAAGACAAGCTTATTAAAATGGATTCCAACTGTGCGTGAAGGTACAAAGCCATTGTCCTGTCAAAGGACAATAATGGACGTTGCATCAGAGCATTAAAAACAAAACGCTCCAGAAGGGCAGTTGAAAAGTCGAGACACAAAGTCCAAGGAGTCGATTCAAAATGCAACGGATACAATAAATGAGTCTCACTGTACAATCTAACCCTACGCCTATAAATGGAAGATGAAGATCAGTGAAGACTCAAGAGACAAAAGAGACAAGAGAGTGTGGAAAAACAAGAAGGTCACGCATATTGCACATCAGCTTTCAGAAGCAGTTAGCCCAGAGAGAACTCTTCATCGTTTTATGAGCTTAGTTTAGAAGCTATTTTCCCTCGGTGTGTGAGAACATCCTTTGTTCAGTTCTCACACACACACACACTCTCACCACCACTCAAATACAGTCTTGCACAAAGATGTTAAACTTGTGTATGTAGTCTTTGACACATAGACGTTAAATAAGTGTTGGCTGGAAGGTGCTGCCTTTAGTCGTAGCTAGGAGTTCGGTTTAGGTAGTAGTGTAAGTCCTCGCTGAGTGGGTTTGTACAAGGTGTTGTATAAATCAAAGTCTTCTAGTGGATCCTACCCGTGGAGGTAGAAGGGGTGATGTAGGAGTAGTTGAAGTTTTCGAACATCCATAAACATATCTTGTGTATTTAACTGATTAATTGTTGTTTTCAAACTGTTTGGATCAGTTAGAGTATCCGTCAGTTCAGTTGTCACCATAACTGAACCGATGAATGCAAAAACTAATCTACCTTTTTTCAGTTATTCATTTTACATGAGTTAAAATATTTTCTAATATAACAGTCTTCTTTACGAAGGATTACGTCGAGTTTCTTCCGCTTTGTTTTAAACCAAACTCGATTTAATTCATCGGTGTTAATATTCTTAGAACAAGAGCTATTGAAGCTCATTGGAGAATATAGTGTTCGAAATGTCTTCAAAGGCACTAGCACACTCGATCCTTCATATTTTCCATAAAAAAAATTAGCAAACGGGAGAAAGGCTGCATGTAATAAGCCATAAATAAAAGTCCAAGCTCCACGATCAAGACACAACACAACCATCTTATTCATGTTCTATTAATACTACATACTCGTTTTTCGACTTCTTTTCGCCCTATAATCCCTTTTGCTTCCACATGATAAAGTTCAGGTACAATGACATTCCCCAGTGTAGTAATTTCGTACCTAATTATTGTTGGTTTCATCTTGCATCCTTAGAAACAGACGTATTGATCCTCTAGGCACCTTATGGGGGATGAATCAGTAATAAGATGTTAGAGTAGATGCCCTGTGAGAACCCGAGATTTTTCGATACAAAGCAAATCAAGTAGGTGATATGAACTTGAAAGTTAACTTAAAATAAGTTCGACAATTTTCGTTACAACTAAACAACTTGAATATTAACTTAAATTTTCAGTAAATTTAGCTCAAGAAAATAACTTCAAAGCTCGGGATTAGCTCAGCGAGAGGCCAAGCTGTAATTAACCTCATCCATTGAGAAGTTACCACGGAAGGAGTAAAACCCCAGCTCAAGGACACAATCCTTCAGCTCAAAGCAGCTCAACCAAGCTTGTCCTAACAAGAACAAAAAGGGAGCTACAAGATGAGCCAAAGAATTAGACAAACTTATTATACAAGAATCAACCTTTGAGAAAACCAAGGATGAAGCTAAGGGATGAGCTAAAGGTTAAGACACGTTAATGATGCGAGAAATGACCCTTTAGAAAATCAAGATGACAATTAAGGGTGCATGGGATTTTGGACCACAATTATGGATAGCCTTGAACTTGAGGAATGCATGGAGAATTGAAACACAATGATGACCAAACTTGAGACCCAAGAATTCGGCCTAAGGGGAAGACAAAAGGGCAAGACTCATCTAATAAATATGACATGCAATGCTAGGAGATGCAATTCACAATTTCTTCCTCAACCTCTCAAAAAGTTTTGGCTCTCCCCTCTTCACAAAAACCCTCGGCCGATTCAAGCAAGGAGGAAGCATCGTTGCATGGTTTGTGTGTTAAGTCAAGAGCTAAAGTTCTAAGTCAAAGTGCTGCCCAAATTTCGAGAGGGAATTTCGTGCCAAAGTATACAATTTTCGAGTTTACCTTAAAAAAACGGTAAGTGGGCTTTTGGTTAAGTATTTGTTTCTATTTTAAACTTTGATATAAATAACGTGACATGCATGTTGGTGTGTCACTTTTTCAAAAATTTCAGTGTGTTCTATTTTAAATTTCGATCGATTATGTGTTCTCTGCTAAGTTTCGAAATTCTTGGTTCCGCTGTGTCTAGATGAATAACTATGAAATCTGAATAGCTAAAAAATTCTGTCTGTTACTTCTGAATTTCGTTGCACTGTTACGATTCGAATTTGAAATGGGACGAGAATTGTAGTTATGTTCTGGCCCCCATTGGTGGATATAAAACCATGTTCTGTTCTGGCCCCCATTGGTGGGTATAAAACCATGTTCTGGCCTCACCCCTTAGAGGACTAACATATTGGGGACAATTTGACCATGGAAATGAGATGAGTAACAGTGTGTTTTGTCTGCTCTGAAATGATTTGAATTGTTTCTGTTCGGTTCCGAATCATTTGATAAGTTTCGTCTCTTATTCGTTGTGTCCAGTCAAGAATATTGAGTTTTGAAAGTATGTTATGAAAGTATGTTAAAAGAAATTTTTAAAAGAATTAAATTCTATATGTATCTTTGGAATCGATTGACCCCCACTTGTTGAGTGTTTCCTAAAACACTCACCCCTTACAAATTTCAGATAAAAATGAAGAGCTAGTGAACGAGGAAGAACAAGAAGCGTTTTGGGGATGGTGATTGGATTTCAAGATCAAGAAATCGAGAATTTGTATTCTTTTCTTTTGTTTAGTTTCTGCAAACTCTGATGTAAAAGTTTATTCCTTTGTCATTGTAAGACAATACTCTATTTATAAAAAAAACTGATTTGATTTGATACGAGGCTTTATTGTTTTCAATATAATTGTTAAACAATGTCGGATGTCACCAATGCTTCGGACTCGGGGCGTGACATTTAAGTGGTATCAGAGCCACCAGGTTCATAATTCCGCTGGGATTTTGACAGACAAAATTTGACGAAAGCAAAAGCCTAGTGCATCCCAATTCGAGTCCAACTATCATCTGTTCTTGAAATCCAACTTTCATCTGCTTCCTAACTTTCGAATAGCCTTCAAAAATCTATCCTTTCAATCGCTTCGCAATTTTTAGTATCAAAATTTTTCCACGACAACTTTGTTTCTATTTTATGCCTTTCTATATTTGATACGATTCTGATGCTTTGCCTTCGATTTTATCCTAGGAAATGGCTGTTCCTCGTACTCGCGCTCAGGCTGCCCTTCGCATGCACCAACTCACGATTGATAATCAGAATAGGGAGATCGCGACTTTGAAAGCGAAACTGGCTAGGGAAAAATTGGAGAAACAGGAACTTCTTGAGAGTAGACACATACTTGAGACTGACGTACAACGGATGACTCATCATTTGTACTTGGCTGAGAGCCAGCTCCTACAGATACCGACTGATTCCGCCTGCATCGCGTGCTTAGCTTCACTTAACAGGGATTTGCTTGAGAGGGTGGAGATAGAGCGAGGACGTGCTGCTCAGGCCCGTCAGCGCCAGGAGGAGTACAACGTCAGACAGGATCGGTACATTTCGAAGCTTCATGCGCTATGGACAGACTTCAAGATCAGAATAATTACCTGCATTTGGTGATAGAGAATATGGAGGCAGAGGAGGTAGCACCGATGGAGGTGGCCGGAGATGACAGCGATGGAGGAGAGATGTTCGATTAGATTAGCATTATAATATCTGGGTTGTAATAAAATTTGTGACTAAGAAAATACTATGTGTACCAAATTATTTTGAAACTTTCTATTATCCTTCTATTGCATATTTAAAAATTTGATGAGTATCTTATGTATAAAATTGTTTTTATTTTTATAGGAAAACAACATGGATCTTCAACGCATTATAAATGAACTTCAAAATCAACTTCAGGAAAAAGAGTCAGAAATTAAAACACTGAAAGAAAAAAATGAGAAACTCGAAAAGAGATAATTTCCAGTTAGACCGGAATAATGTATGCATGACGGAGGATCTTCGTGAGGCCAGAGAGGAAGAGAAGAAACTACGCGAGGACGTAAGACGTTACGCCGCTTATCATCTAGAGTCGGAACGTCGACACGAAATCACCAAGCAAGATTTAAACAAAGCTCAAGATAGGATTTTTACCCTCAAAATCCGGGACGATAGCCTTCTCAAAACACAACGTCGTCTGGAGGAACAGATCGCAGATCAAGAAATCAATGAGAAAGTAAGCCAATCAACAATACAGGAGCTACAAGATCAAGTAAACAACCTTGATCATCACAACACACAACTGCAGAATTACATTGAGCACATGCAAAATGAAGTGGTCAACATGGAAGAACTCGTAGAGCAACTAGAAGAAAACCCGATGGAAGAAGAAATTAACAAGGCAGTAGGCGATGGAGACGTTATAGACGAGTAGAGAGAGGACTCTAGACTAGACATTGATTGTATTAAGAATTATTTGATTTACCATTTGTTTCGAAACTTTTGCTTGTATGGATTTCAAAAATTTAATGAAATTATTTTAATTATCCTTTGTGGCAAACAAATTAATAAAATACATGTTTATAGGATATGGCAGGCAGACCACCCCGAAGCAACCGTAACCCTCGTGGCGCCAATCAAAATGAAAATCCACCACCACATCAGAGAGTAAACCTCAGCCAAGAAGATATGATGGGAATAGCCACTATCGTATCTGCGACGTTGCAAGGATTCGTGAACCCATTAGCTATCGTCATCCAACCACCTCAAGAACCACAACCGCGTGGAATTAAATACCATTATGAATCTCTAAGAAGGAATCGAGTTCCAACCTTCGATGGAAACCCAGACCAAGAAGTCAGTCACAACTGGCTCAAGAACGTCGAAACACAATTGCATTTCCTGGAGATACCTGAAGAACTAAGAGTGGAGGTTGTAACACCGTTTTTGGAAGACCGAGCTAGGAAATGGTGGGAAACTGTGTCGCCATCTTTGACAGAAGTGGAAGAGATCACATGGCAGATTTTTAAAAGAGAGTTTTTGAAACAATACTATCCAGCTGAATTTAGGCTACAGAAGTTGGGTGAATTTGAAAGCTTCAAACAGGCTCCAGACATGTCAGTAATGGAGTACACTTCACGATTCAACGATTTGGGAATCTATGTCCCAACGATCATATCGGATGAAACGTTAAAAATGCATCGTTTCAAGAAGGGACTCAACAGTCGAATTCAGTCGGCATTGGCAGTATTCAAGCCAAACAGCTTTGCGGATTTGATGGGCGCTGCAATGAGCGCAGAAACAGATAACAAACGCCGTGAGGAAGAAAACAGGAGTAAGAGACCATTGGTCAACCAAACTACTCAAAATGGTCCCAAGTTTAAGAAGCCTAATCATTCAAGTGGACCTCCAAGAGGAAATTTTAACAGTGCTGGCCACACCAAAGGAAAGTGGTGTGATACATGTCGACAAAAACATGTTGGAGAATGCTATCGGAAGATAGGTGCTTGTTTTAAGTGCGGAAAGGTGGGTCATAGAATTAAATATTGTCCGAACAACAAGGAAAAAGGGGGCAGGGCCCAGCAAACAACATGAAAACAAGACTAATGCTCGGGTTTATGCAATCACCCAAGAGGAAGCTGATAACACCAATGAAGTGGTGGCAGGTACCATTTTACTCAATGAAATGCCTGCATATGCTTTGTTTGATTGTGGTGCCACACATTCATTTGTGTCTAGAAGATTTTCTAAAAAGCTTAAACTTAAACATGATACTCTTAGTGAACCCTTAAGAGTGGCAACACCGACGAAGTAATTGAATCACACAAAGTGTATCGAAACTGTAAAATTGGTATCAGCAATCAAACTTTCAAAGCGGAATTGATTCAACTCAATATGGTTGAGTTTGACATCATTCTTGGAATGGACTGGTTGGCTAAAAACCATGCCATGGTAGACTGTCAAAGGAAAGATATTAGACTTCAGACTTCGAACAAAGAGGAAGTCATATACCACGGGAAATCCAAAGAACGAAAATCTCTACTATCTGCCTCACAAGCCTGGAAGGCCATAAAAGGAGGTGAAGAGATTTATCTAGCAGTAATCAATGAGGTCAAAGTGGGAGAAATCCTAAAGTTAGACGATATTCCAATTGTTCAAGAATTTTCAGATGTTTTCCCTGAGGAATTACCGGGGAAGATACCCGATAGGGAAGTAGAATTTGAAATCAATTTGGTCCATGGTGCTGCACCAATCTCAAAGGCACCATACCTAATGGCTCCAGCAGAATTAAAGGAGTTAAAGGAGCAACTCCAGGAATTATTAGACAAGAAGCAGATTCGCCCAAGTGTATCCCCGTGGGGAGTTCCAGTGCTATTCGTAAAGAAAAAGGACAGGAGCATGAGGCTATGTATTGATTACCGGGAGTTGAACAAGATAACCATAAAGAATAAGTACCCACTCCCGAGAATAGATGATCTTTTTGACCATTTAAAAGGAGCCAAGGTTTTCTCAAAGCTCGATCTGAGATCTGGTTATCATCAATTGAAGGTCAAAACTGAGGATATACCTAAGACTGCTTTCAGGACAAGATATGGACATTACAAATTCACGGTAATGCCATTTGGTCTAACAAATGCTCCTGCAGCATTCATGGACCTTATGAATCGAGTATTCAAACCATATCTCGAGAAGTTCGTGGTCGTTTTTATAGATGATATCTTGATATATTCACCAAGTGAGGAAGAACACAAGGAACATTTGCGTCTCACGTTGCAAACGCTGCGAGAAAAGGAACTATATGCCAAATTCAAGAAGTGTGAATTCTGGTTAAAGAGTGTGGCGTTCTTAGGCCATATAATCTCAGAATTTGGAGTGTCAGTAGATCCTAAGAAAGTAGAGGCAATTAAGGATTGGCCTCAACCGAAAACGGTAACCGAGGTGAGAAGTTTTCTTGGATTAGCTGGCTATTATAGAAAATTTGTGGAAGGATTTTCTTCGATAGCCATTCCACTCACCAAACTTACTCAGAAAAACTAGTTCATTTGGGATGAAGCTTGTGAAAGAAGTTTTGAAACCCTGAAGATGAAACTCGCATCCACACAAGTACTAGTTCTTCCCGAGGATGGTAAGAATTTCACTGTGTACAGTGACGCTTCCAAGGAAGGATTAGGGTGTGTGCTTATGCAAGAGGGTCAGGTAATTGCGTATGCCTCACGACAATTGAAACCGTATGAGCAGAATTACCCCACTCATGACCTTGAGTTAGCTGCAGTTGTGTTTGCACTTAAAATCTGGAGGCACTACCTTTATGGAGTAAAATGTAAGGTGTTTACCGATCACCAGAGCCTCAAGTACATTTTCACCCAGAAAGAATTAAACATGAGGCAAAGAAGGTGGATGGAACTTCTAAAGGATTATGATTTGGTAATCAATTATCATCCAGGAAAGGCGAATAAGGTGGCTGATGCATTGAGCCGAAGAAATTTTGGAAAAATAAGCTTATCTTCACTATCAGTGCGACCAGGACTACGGGAAACCATCAAATTAAAGCACAGTCAAAACACCTCCATCCTTAAAATTAAAGAACAGCTCCAAGAAGGAAAACTTCCAGAATTTCAAATTGATGAGAATGGTATCCTTTGGATGAGAGGGCGATTGTATGTGCCCGATGTCGATGGAATTCGAGAAGAAGTAATGACCAAGGCACATAAATCGAGATTTTCAGTACATCCAAGAAGCACCGAAATGTACAGAGACCTGAAGAACAACTACTGGTGGAATGGAATGAAGAAAGACGTAGCCGTCTTTGTTTCCAAGTGCCTAACCTGTCAACAAGTCAAGGCAGAACATCAACGACATGGAGGACTTCTACAACCATTGGAAATTCCAAAATGGAAATGGGATGACATCTCCATGGATTTCGTAGTAGGGCTACCGAAATCAAGGCAAGGGCACGATGGAATCTGGATAATCATTGATAGATTGACCAAGTCTGCACATTTCTTGCCGGTACGAATGACTTACAACCTGGATAAATTAACTACTTTGTATATGGACAATATAGTAAGACTACATGGGGTTCCAGCAAGTTTATTATCTGACAGAGATCCAAGATTTGTATCAAAGTTCTGGAAAAGTTTTCAAAAAGCGATGGGAACCAAGGTTATTCTCAGCACGGCCTATCATCCTCAGACTGATAGCCAAACCGAGAGGACAATTCAAACCCTTTAGAATATTCTGAGGGCATGCGCACTGGATTTTTCTGGAAATTGGAGTGAACAGTTATCCCTGATCGAATTTGCCTACAACAATAGCTATCACAGTAGCATCGAGATGGCTCCGTATGAAGCTTGGTATGGAAGAAAGTGCAGGTCGTCCCTATATTGGGACGAGGTCAGAGAAAAGGCTGTTACTGGACCAGAACTTGTTCAAATGACCATTGACAAGGTCGCTATAATCAAAGAATGACTCAAGTCAGCCCAGGATAGACAGAAGAGCTGGGCAGATTTGAAGAGGAGACCGTTGGAATTAGAAGTTGGTGAAAAAGCTTACGTCAAAGTCTCTCCTAGGAAAGGAGTAGTTCGGTTCAGTAAGTCCGGAAAGTTGAACCCAAGATATGTGGGACCGTTCGAGATACTGGAGAAGGTGGGAACCTTAGCCTACCGTCTAGCTTTACCGCCTGATATGTCCAGAATACATAATGTTTTCCACATCTCATAGTTGAGGAAGTATGTCTCAGACCCTGGTCACGTACTCAAAGTTACACCACTAATGATTGAAGAAAACCTAAACGAAGAACTCAAATACGAAGAAGTCCCTACTCGAATAGTGGACTCAAGAGACCATGTGTTGAGAAATCGGACAATACCTTATGTCAAGGTACAATGGTCAAATGTCACTAAAAGGGATGCAACTTGGGAACTCGAAGAGAAAATGCGATCTCAGTACCCTCATCTATTCTAAAGATCAAGCTAACACAAGTTTCGAGGACGAAACTTTCAATAAGGAGGGAGAGATGTGAGAACCCGAGATTTTTCGATCCAAAGCAAATCAAGTAGGTGATATGAACTTGAAAGTTAACTTAAAATAAGTTCGACAATTTTCGTTACAACTAAACAACTTGAATATTAACTTAAATTTTCAGTAAATTTAGCTCGAGAGAATAACTTCAAAGCTCGAGAATTAGCTCAGTGGGAGGCCAAGCTGTAATTAACCGCATCCATTGAGAAGTTACCACGGAAGGAGTAAAACCCCAGCTCAAGGACACAATCCTTCAGCTCAAAGCAGCTCAACCAAGCTTGTCCTAACAAGAACAAAAAGGGAGCTACAAGATGAGCCAAAGAATTAGACAAACTTATTATGCAAGAATCAACCTTTGAGAGAACCAAGGATGAAGCTCAGGGATGAGCTAAAGGTAAAGACACTTTAATGATGCAAGAAATGACCTTTTAGAAAATCAAGATGACAATTAAGGGTACATGGGATTTTGGACCACAATTATGGATAGCCTTGAACTTGAGGAATGCATGGAGAATTGACACACAATGATGACCAAACTTGAGACCCAAGAATTCGGCCTAAGGGGAAGACAAAAGAGCAAGACTCATCTATAAATATGACATGCAATGCTAGGAGATTCACTTCACAATTTCTTCCTCAACCTCTCAAAAAGTTTCGGCTCTCCCCTCTTCACAAAAGCCCTCGGCCGATTCAAGCAAGGAGGAAGCATCGTTGCATGGTTTGTGTGTTAAGTCAAGAGCTAAAGTTCTAAGTCAAAGTGCTGCCCAAATTTCGAGAGGGAAGTTCGTGCCAAAGTATACAATTTTCGAGTTTACCTTAAAAAAACGGTAAGTGGGCTTTTGGTTAAGTATTTGTTTATATTTTAAACTTTGATATAAATAACGTGACATGCATGTTGGTGTGTCTCTTTTTCGAAAATGTCAGTGTGTTCTATTTTAAATTTCAATCGATTATGTGTTCTCTGCTAAGTTTCGAAATTCTTGGTTCCGCTGTGTCCAGATGAATAACTTTGAAATCTGAATAGCTGAAAAATTCTGTCTGTTACTTCTGAATTCTGTTGCACTGTTAAAATTCGAATTTGAAATGGGACAAGAATTGTAGTTCTGTTCTGGCCCCCATTGGTGGGTATAAAACCATGTTCTGTTCTGGCCCCCATTGGTGGGTATAAAACCATGTTCTGGCCCTCATTGGTGAGTATAAAACCATGTTCTGGCCTCACCCCTTAGAGGACTAACATATTGGGGACAATTTGACCATGGAAATGAGATGAGTAACAGTGTATTTTGTCTGCTCTGAAATGATTTGAATTGTTTCTGTTCTGTTCCGAATCATTTGATAAGTTTCGTCTCTTATTCGTTGTGTCCAGTCAAGAATATTGAGTTTTGAAAGTATGTTATGAAAGTATGTTGAAAGAAATTTTTAAAAAAATTAAATTCTATATGTATCTTTGGAATCGATCGACCTCCACTTGCTGAGTGTTTCCCAAAACACTCACCCCTTACAAATTTCAGATAAAAATGAAGAGCAAGTGAACGAGGAAGAACAAGAAGCGTGTTGGGGATGGTGATTGGATTTCAAGATCAGGAAATCGAGAATTTGTACTCTTTTTTTTTGTTTAGTTTCTGCAAACTCTGATGTAAAAGTTTATTCATTTGTCATTGTAAGACAATACTCTAATTATGAAAAAGACTGGTTTGATTTGATACGAGGCGTTATTGTTTTCAATATAATTGTTAAAAAATGCCGGATGTCACCAATGCTTCGGACTCGGGGCGTGACATGCCCTGCAAGCCAACGGTTGGCTAGGGAACTTATTGAGTCAAGTGTAATAAACAATCTTTATTTTAATATAATTTACTTTTTAATGGTTTCGTTATTTTTTATCTGTATACCCATGCAAACAGCATAGATAAAGTCCTTGATTATGCTTTAATACAAATGAATCGTAATTCGATGTTGAAACTCATTTGTAAACACTGCATATTCTAAATTCGTTCCTAGTCGATTCAGCCGCCTAAAACATGGATAAAGGTCGCTTGAGCTCGAGACTAGCATCTGTGATGTTGTATACTTCGTTTCTTTGTAAGGGCATAGAGATGTCCAAACATACAGATGGGTAGTCATATGATGATTATATAGAACAACCCTCCCACGGACTTTCCAAGTGGTTATCATTCATCGAGAGGATAAGTCTGTGGTTATGATTGTACACCATTAGTCCTTACGACCTGGGACAACACTGAGGCTCTATATGCTATGGCTGTTCTTTGACTCGTTTACCGGCTCCAGGAGAGTCATCAGGTGGCGAGGTTGGGTATAGTTGCGACACATATAGGAGCCAGTGCATGGTAGTCAGGGATTCACCGCTCACCTACGGGTGTGGATATCCTATGTAATCTGATGTAATAATAGTGCATGGAATCTCTGGCCAGAGTATGAGATGTACGTTGGAGAAGGAATTCTCCAATAGTACACGCGATGCCACTATTAAAGTTATCACATAGTTATCGAATTAATATGCAACCCTCGATGAACCAATGGTTGCAGATTCGATCGAGATATATGAGATGAAGGGATCGTACGTTAATCATAATTGACTGGTTCTTGCAGGCACTATCAGTGATACCTAGGGGATCATGGGGCGATGCTACTAGACGTTCTTACCATGATCCGATGGGTGCAATCAGAAATGAGTTCTGACATTCTTGATCAAGGTGTTGATGAAAAGAATGGGGCTAACTGGGGTAAGCCCGAATAAAGGAAATTGTCCTGAATCACAAAGAGCTGTGAACTCACGGCTAGCTGTATCCCTGAACCATTGAGGGTCACACAAGTACTGGATTATTTTGTCCCCGTTGAGATAATAAATTCAATGAGTTGAATTTATAGAGAACATTGAGATAATAAATTCAAGTAGTTGAATTTATATTATGATATATTAAATTCAGGGAGTTGAATTTATGATAATTAAATTTTGAGAAAATAAATTCAAGGAGTTGAATTTATGAGATAGTAAATTCAAGAAGTTGAATTTATGAAATTTGGAGAGANATTTGACTAGCCCAATTAATTAATCAAGCTCATTAATGTTAATTATGATAATTAGGTCATGGAATTTTTTTTATTTTAAAATTTTTGACCTAAAATCATAGCCTCCACAAAAATTGGATTGTGAGATTTTCGAGACTTATGGGATGCAATTTTTTGGAATCATTAATTAACTTAATTAATTTGATTAATTAAGTAAAGTAATGATTAGAAATAATAATAAGGATT
>NC_133315.1:13294427-13349563 GCF_012295235.1 Primulina huaijiensis | reverse complement strand
AAATTAAATAAAGGTGTTTATTTAATTTATTAAATTATTTAATAATTGTGGTGGTTAGTGATAAATTATTAGATATATGATTTATCAGTTAATTAAATTTGTTTAATTAATTGATGTTAATATTTGATATTAAATGCATGAAGGATGATTGAGAGCCTTGACCAATGTATTGGTGTATGTTAGGATATTTTACTGTTTTATTCGTTTTGTCAATATTTGATATTATTAAAGTGGGCCTGGTTTATGGCCCGTTCCCACCCCCATGAGATGTATCCCTTATGTGCCATGACTATTTAAATGTAATTTTTAGAAATAGTGGGAGATCAAGACTGGAAGATGGTGGACCCGATGCTCAAGATGAAGACATGTAAAATATTGGAAGCACTTGTAATAGTTGCATTTGCATCTCTGCATTCACCTAGGTTTTGGACCTGGATCCATGTATGGCTCACATGGATCTAATAGAGTTGGCGATCGATCATCCTTAATTATTGTTGAATGTCATATTATGATATATGCGATATATAGTAGTATGCATGTATGTATATTATTAAATAATATAGTTGCATGAATTCGACAAACATACAAACTCGTGGCACGCGATTTTTAAATTAAAACGATGAGACAATTTTAAAATTGAAATCCCTCATTTTGAATATGATTCAAAATTTATATCAAATCGTAAAAGTAAAAATTAAAAGAGTTTAATTTTTCCGTGTCTTCCATCAACCGTGGTTGCATGTTGATCGCTACCCGCGGACAGTGTCTGGCTCATATTATTGGGGAGGCTTGAACGCCGGAAAGCTGTGACTTCCACTGGACATATGATATGAATTGAGTGGAACTCCCATAATTTCGGCTCATATTATTGGGGGAACTCGTGGCGACCGTCCACTACAATTCAATATTGATGGGTTGGTTTGACACGTGAAAATAAACGGCGTCATATTATTGGGTCTTTATTAAACGTGAGGCAAAACACGCAGAGGTTGCATAGGGATGCAATTGGACTCTACCTTTTAGAAATTATAATTGGCTGATATTATTCGAGATTATAATTGGCTAATTGGACTCTACGTGCCCACTAAGAAAATATGATTTCCCTCTTTCATCAGAGGGTGGTGGAAATGTCAAAATAGTGGGAGGGAAAGTTATAAAATAAAAAATCCATATTTTATATCTTAAAATTATTTTAAAATAATCAGCAACCATTATTCTGTTTCCATATCAGTATATTTTTTATTTCGTCACATAATCCAATTTTGTTATTAACAAGCTAACCGAATCTAATTTTCAAGACTGGTTGGGAAAGTTGTTCTAAATTCGGAGAAAATGAAATACACACTAGTGTCAGTCCTGCTGAACTGACAAAACATGCAAAATGGTAGGACCATAGTATGTAAGCTAAAATGTCACATGCTCGCTTCTATGTCAAATGAACTATATGAACAGTTTGAGGAAATGTTGAATGCTGCTGACATTCGAATACACATGCAAAAGTTGCATGGTGCATGAAACTCGTACAGTGATGCACACCACTTTTAAAAGCTCATGACTACACGCATGCAAGATGGGGCTCTGGCCCATGAGCGTGGTGTACATATGACTGGGCTTATTGAGAATGTGGTGGGCCTGGAATATGTGATTCCTAACGAGTTACTTGATGACATTAATTTGTTGTTTTCTATTCCTCATTTGACGGGGTTATGGTGAACTTCAATTTGAATAAGATAGATGATAACCTTGAAGAGCTAGTCGATACGCTTATAACTTATGAGATCACCATAAAACAGAAAATTGTTGTTTTTCTAATGGGCCTCTCGTCAGACGAAAAATGACCCACAAGGTAAGGGAAAGAAATGTTCTGCCCCTCACAAGAAAAACAATTCCAATAAGAGGCAAACTCTGAAGGACACTTAAAGGGCCAACAAATCCTGATAAGTCAGAACATATTTATTTCACTGCAAGAATTCCGGACATAAGAAATTGTATGCGCCAGAAATATTCTGGAAATGATAAGTGAATGTCCAAGCAAACAAGATTTCAACAACAAACAAAAGAAAATTAGATGATCCAAATCCCGCACAAATATGGCACGCTAGACTAGGTCATATTTCTCAAAGAAAGATACACAAACTAGTGGGAGAAGACATGTTTGACAAGTCAGACATAAATTCTCTACTTACTTGTGAGTTCTGTCTAAAAGGAAAATGACCAAGATTCCATTCAATGGAAACTGGAACGTGCACATGGTCTACTGGATTTGATCCACACAGACGTTTGTGGCCCGCTAAGTGTTAGCACAAAATATGGGAAATCCTACTTCATTATCTTTACTGATGACCATTCGAGGTATTGGTAAGTTTATTTGATGAAACACAAATCTGAAGCATTTGAAAGGTTCAAAGAATTTAGATATGAAGTAGAAAATCAGCTAGAAAGAAGTATAAAAGCACTTTGATCTGATTGAGGTGGAGAATACTTAAGTGCTGAATTTTTGGGTTATCTAAAAGTGAATGTGATTCTCTCACAGTGGACTCCACCAGCAACACCACAATTGAATGGTGTTTTTGAACGTCGAAATCGAACATTGATGGACATGGTTCGATCCATGATGGGATTCACTGAATTACCTACATTGTTTTGGGGCTTTGCGCTTGAAACTGCGGCAATGTTGTTAAATAATGTCCATAATAAAGCAGTGATAAAACATCATATGAGATAGGGATGGAAAAAACTCCCAAATATTCTTACATGAGAATATGGGGGTGTCCTGCTTACGTGAAGTAGACAGTGGGAGACAAATTGGATAGTAGATCTACTTTGTGATACTTTGTAGGATATCCAAAGAATTCTGTTGGATATTATTTCTATCATCCCAATGAAGCAAAAGTGTTTATTTCAAGAAATGCAACCTTTTTGTAAAAAGAGTTTCTATTAGATAGAAAAGACAAGATGATAGAACTTAAAGAAATTAAAGATACTATGTAACGCCTCATATTCGACGACTGTCCTCACTGTACCAAGACGAGTCTTTCCAGCGTGCTTATGTCCTCACTCACACGCACCCTAGGAAACTTCTCAGGAGGTCACCCATCTCAAAATTGCCCCAAGTCAAGCACGCTTAACTTTGGAGTTCTTATGTGATGAGCTACCGAAAAGAAGATGCACCTTCGTGGTATGAGTAGTACATATCAAACCTTTTAAGCCCTCTTCAACTGTACAGTCCATTACATTGAACAGTCTCGGAATCCATCTCCTTCCGGTGTAAGATCGGTTCATTCATGTTCCCTCCTCCTAGAAGCCTGCCAGGAGCCGCTCATTGTCCGTGCAACCTCATGGCACCGGCGATCACTCCCTGCCCTCTTCGGCCCCGGGGTGATCGCCGGTGCCATGAGGTTGCACGGACAATGAGCGGCTCCAGGCAGGCTTCTAGGCGGAGGGAACATGAATGAACCGATCTTACACCAGAAGAACGGGGATTCCGTAACTGTTCAATGTAATGGACTGTACAGTTGAAGAGGGCTTAAAAGATTTGATATGTACTACTCATACCAATAAGATGCATCTTCTTTTCGTTAGCTCATCACATGAGAACTCCAAAGTTAAGCGTGCTTGATTTGGGGTAATTATGGGATGGGTGACCTCCTGGGAAGTTTCCTAGGGTGTGTGTGAGTGAGGACATAAGCACGCTGGAAAGACTCGTATTGGTACAGTGAGGACAGTCGTCGAATCTGGGGCGTTACAGTTGGTATCAGAGCCGACCTCTCCTAGTACGGTGTGGGTTCGGGGGCGAACCAAGCGGAAGCTGCTGGGCATGTGAGGCCCGGGGCCGAAGAGGGCAGGGGGTGATCGCCGGTGCCATGAGGTTGCACGGACAATGAGCGGCTCCTGGCAGGCTTTTAGGCGGAGGGAACATGAATGAACCAATCTTACACCGAAAGGAGATGGATTCTGATACTGTTCAATGTAATGGACTGTACAGTTGAAGAGGGCTTTAAAAGATTTGATATGTACTACTCATACCACGAAGGTGCATCTTCTTTTCGGTAGCTCATCGCATAAAAACTCCAAAGTTAAGCGTGCTTGACTTGGGGCAATTCTGGGATGGGTGACCTCCTGGGAAGTTTCCTAAGGTGTGTGTGAGTGAGGACATAAGCACGCTGGAAAGACTCGTATTGGTACAGTGAGGACAGTCGTCGAATCTGGGGCGTTACAGTTGGTATCAGAGCCGACCTCTCCTAGTACGGTGTGGGTTCGGGGGCGAACCAAGCGGAAGCTGCTGGGCATGTGAGGCCCGGGGCCGAAGAGGGCAGGGGGTGATCGCCGGTGCCATGAGGTTGCACGGACAATGAGCGGCTCCTGGCAGGCTTTTAGGCGGAGGGAACATGAATGAACCAATCTTACACCGGAAGGAGATGGATTCTAATACTGTTCAATGTAATGGACTGTACAGTTGAAGAGGGCTTAAAAGATTTGATATGTACTACTCATACCACGAAGGTGCATCTTCTTTTCGGTAGCTCATCGCATAAAAACTCCAAAGTTAAGCGTGCTTGACTTGGGGCAATTCTGGGATGGATGACCTCCTAGGAAGTTTCCTAGGGTCAGTGTAACTGAGGACATAAGCACGCTGGAAAGACTCGTCTTGGTACAGTGAGGACAGTCGTCGAATCTGGGGCGTTACAGTTGGTATCAGAGCTGACCTCTCCTAGTACGGTGTGTTTCGAGGACGAACAAAGCGGAAGCTGGTGGGCATGTGAGGCCCGGGGCCGAAGAGGGCGGGAGGTGATCGCCGGTGCCATGAGGTTGCACGGACAATGAGAGGCTCCTGGCAGGCTTCTAGGCGGAGGGAACATGAATGAACCGATCTTACACCGGAAGGACGGGGATTCCGAAACTGTTCAATGTAATGGACTGTACAGTTGAATAGGGCTTAATAGATTTGATATGTACTACTCATACCAATAAGATGCATCTTCTTTTCGGTAGCTCATCACATAAGAACTCCAAATTTAAGCGTGCTTGACTTGGGGCAATTATGGGATGGGTGACCTCCTGGGAAGTTTCCTAGGGTGCGTGTGAGTGAGGACATAAGCACGTTGAAAAGACTCGTATTGGTACAGTGAGGACAGTCGTCGAATCTGGGGCGTTACATACTCCCTCAACTATAGAAGTTGAACACATTTCCCAACAACCAGTAGTTGAAGTACAAGCTCCTAGAAAATCTGATAGGGTTATTAGACCACCTGCAAGATATACAATTCTTCATGAACAAGGCCATGATGAGCCTTGTGTTAGATGTGATCCAATGAATTTCAAAGAAGTAATATCTGATACTGATTCAACCAAATGGCTTGAAGCCATGCATGCAGTCAGAAATGGACTCTATGTATTCAAACCAAGTCTGGACATTAGTAGATCCACCTGAGGGAATCGTTCCCATATGATGTAAATGGATCTACAAAAGAAAGCTTGGGGCGGATGGGAAGGTAGTGACCTTCAAAGCAAGATTGGTTGCAAAAGGTTATACTCAAAGGCAAGGAGTTGACTATGAGGAAACTTTTTACCCACTTGCTATGTTTAAGTCCATTAGAATACTACTAGCCTTAGCAGCATGGTACGACTATGAGATATGGCAAATGGATGTCCAAGAAAGGATACTTACCAATGTGTCATGGTGTTACTCTATCTAAAGCCATGTGTCCCAAAACTGATGAAGAGATAGAGATGATGACACGTATTCCATATGCGTCAGCCATTGGTAGTATCATGTATGGTATGATATCGACTCATCCTGATGTTGCTTACGTTTTGAGTGTTACAAGCAGATATCAGGCGAACCCTGGTCCAATTCATTGGAAGGCCGTGAAAGACATTCTTAAGTACCTGAGAAGGACTAAGAACTTGTTCATGGTCTATAGGGGTGGAGAATTAAAATTGGAAGGCTACACTGATTCTAGCTTCCAATGTGATGTAGATGATTAGAAATCGACCTCTGGTTTTGTATTCATGCTTAATGGTGCAGCTGTCTTTTGGAAAAGTTTCAAGCAAGACACCGTTGCGGATTCCACCACTGAAGTTGAATACGTTGCTGCATCAGCTGCAGCCAAAGAGGCAGTTTGGATGAGGAATTTTGTCCAAGAGTTGGGCGTTATTCCTAATGGAGTTGATCCAGTCCCGGTGTAGTGTGACAACACTGGTGCTGTTGCGCAAGCAAAGGAACCAATGTCTCATCAAAGATCCAAATATATGCTGAGGAAGTTCCACATCATTGGAGAGATTGTGGGAAGAGGAGATATATCGGTTGAAAGAGTCTCATCTGCAGATAATGTTGCTGATCCACTTACATAGCCTTTGCCAGAACCATTGTTTGAGTAGCAACGCGAAACAATGGGATTAAAGTTTATGGGTGGTTGGTTCTAGGGCAAGTGAGAGATTGTTAGAGTAGATGCCCTGCAAGCCAAGGGTTGGCTAGGGAACTTATTGACTCAAGTGTAATAAACAATCTTTATTTTAATATAATTTACTGTTTAATTGTTTCGTTATACTTTATCTGTATACCCATGCAAACAGCATATATAAAGTCTTTGATTATGTTTTAATACAAATTAATCGTAATTCGATGTTGAAACTCATTTGTAAACACTGCATATTCTAAATTCGTTCCTAGTCGATTCAGCCGCCTAAAACATGGATAAATGTCGCTTGAGCTCGAGACTAGCATCTGTGATGTTGTGTACTGCGTTTCTTGGTAAGGGATAGAGATGTCCAAACATACAGATGGGTAGTTGCGACACATATAGGAGCCAGTGCATTGTAGTCGGGGATTCACTGCTCACCTACGGGTGTGGATATCCTATGTGATCTGATGTAATAATAGTGCATGGAATCTCTGGCCAGAGTATGAGATTTACGTTGGAAAAGAATGGGGATATCCACTTACATAGCCTTTGCCTGAACCATTGAGGGTCACACAAATACTGGATTATTTTGTCCCCGTTGAGATAATAAATTCAATGAGTTGAATTTATAGAGAACATTGAGAGAATAAATTCAAGGAGTTGAATTTATATTATGATATAGTAAATTCAAGAAGTTTAATTTATGATAATTAAATTTTAAGAAAATAAATTCAAGGAGTTGATATTTATGAGATAGTAAATTCAAGAAGTTGAATTTATGAAATTTGGAGAGAATAAATTCAAGGAGTTGAATTTATAAAATTTAAGGATTTAATTTATTAAACTCAAAAGTTGAGTTTATTAAATATTAAATTAAATATAGTGAGAAGTATGTTTAATGGGCTCGTAGGAGTACAAGTCCAACATACTAAATAATTAAAGTTGTTAATGGACTTTGATTAATTAATTAAATTAGTTGGACTAACCCAATTAATTAATCAAGCCTATTAATGTTAATTATGATAATTAGGTCATGGAATTTTTTTTATTTAAAAATTTTTGACCTAAAATCATAGCCTCCACAAAAATTGGATTGTGAGATTTTCGAGACTTATAGGATGCAATTTTTTGGAATCATTAATTAACTTAATTAATTTGATTAATTAAGTAAAGTAATGATTAGAAATAATAATAAGGATTTTTTTCTTATTAACCAAGAGGCATCCGAAAAGTTTAGAAGTGAATTTCAATTTTTTCGGCTTCTTCCCAATTTCAAAAGGCGCTCTCAAAATCCTTTTTCTTTTTCAAGAAAAATTCGGCTTATAGTACTGAGTCAATTTCTTTTGTGTTCTATATATACGCAAAACATCTTCTAATTTTCTAGTGCAAATTAGAAGAATAACAAATAATCCGATCATGGACCTGATTCGAAAATCGAAGAACGTTCGTAGGGATTTACAACAAGAGCTACGTCCGCTAATACCGGTGTAGTTGGAGCCAAGTGATTTAATTCACAAATGTATAATTTTCTAACTCCTTATGATTATTTATTTAATCTAAACCATACGAGTGCTCAAACATATATTTTGATTGTCAAAATAAAATAAAATTTTAAACTTCCGCTGCGTTTAGGCACGTAGAAAACCGAGATCCGACATAAGATCCATGTAATCTACTACATGCCTTGGATTTGTCTTGTATACGGTTTTGTGCACCTTTAGCGTTATAGGATATGTGTTTCTCATTGAACAGGATGCTTGAATCGTTTTATCCATCCATTTCGAACAGTCCACTCACTTCCCTCCCCAAAAATCCAACCTACTTTTGCTCGACTGAAGCTTTATCGACTTATTTACATTTTTTTGTACTCTGTTTTCAGCTGCAAGTTTCATTTATTTTAGCTACTATATTTTTCGTGTAACAATATTTCCATTGCTCTATGCTCATTCTGGGAGGGAGAGGAAAAATGGCCGAGGGGCATAGAAGTAACCACATCTTTTAGTAAATGTGGCTAATTGTCAGAAATTTAGGCCAACGAGAGAGATGGCAGGTTCCCACAAAAAAAGGCCAACTAAGAAAGGATTATCACTTACTAAGCCCAGGGTGGGTTGGACTCAGCCATGGGACCGCCTCAATTAAACTACATTAATCTTGTAA
This sequence comes from Primulina huaijiensis, assembly GCF_012295235.1. Lineage (NCBI taxonomy): Eukaryota > Viridiplantae > Streptophyta > Magnoliopsida > Lamiales > Gesneriaceae > Primulina > Primulina huaijiensis. The sequence goes on along the minus strand of NC_133315.1, from coordinate 13,341,002 downwards.
TAAATCAGGTAAATATGAAATGCCTGAATTTACCATGAGATTTTCCCTAGTCTTTGCCACAATATGCTAGTTTTGTAAACTAAAGAAAACAAGATATTATCGATAAAATAAAACACATAACCAAGAATATACAGGAATAGGTTCAACATAATTTATTCCAGTTGAATAAGGCCAGAAACCCGCATCCAAGAATTGGCAAAAACAAAAAACAAAACGAAAAAAAGTGGGCTAACTCACCCGAATTTAAAGAGCCTTAGGAAGACAAATGAAACATCCACTACTCGTTTTCTTAAAAAGTACTAGAATTTTTTTAAAACCCTCATGAATTGGCCGAACCATACATATATATATAAAATATTTTTGACATCATTTTAAAAATAAAACATACCAACCAATATTAAAAATCCAAAGGACAATAGTTCAAAACGTAAAATCGTCCAACATTTTACAAACCTAAAAGCAATATTTGAAAATAAAGCCAATACTATCAACCTCTCAAAACCCTCTCAAAAGCATAAATAAAAGTCGTAAAAAATTTTAACATAAATCATAAACGTAAGTTTAGCGCGGAAAACTAGCGCTGGTCCTCGGGTTATGTGCATCTTCTGAAACGTCTGCCTTTCTTTTTCTTAAAATGTGCTAAAAATTTTTTTTTTTTTTTAAAACCTCCCTAGCATCGGCCGAACCACAAAAATTACATAAAATATTTTGGACATCATTTTAAAATAAACACAACCAACTATATATTTGAGAAATACAGCCCATACTATAATCTCTCAAAAATCACTCGAAAGCATAAATATAAAGTCGTAAAAAAATCTTTAACATAAATCATAATCGTAAATGCGGAAAGCTAGAAACGCTGGTCCTCGGGTCGTGTGCACCTTCAGTCCAGCAAAATCAACCATCAAGACCTCTCATCACATTAATATCATAAACACCTGCATCAATCACACCTAGTGAGTCTAAAGACTCAACACACCATAATCTTGATAACAAGTAATACGTATAATATCACATGCAACAGTGAAAAATACTTGTACTTAAAATATCGTTTTCATGAAGATGCATAAACTTCAAACATGACATTTTCGTAAACATTTTCATGATGCATAAAATTTAAATAAAAACATTTTCATGACATGCATAACATAAACCTTAACCTTTTCCTTTTTTTCCTCAACATGACATACCATAAAACATTTTTCATGATCATAAATATTTTCCTTTTCTTTTTTCCTTTGTTGAATTCAGATCGTTAATTGTGACTTTCCTGACATGACATGACATGATCGATGGATCCATCTACATATAACCACAGTACTGGGCAGCGGGGACATCAGCGACGCTCTCACCGGTCAACTGAGCCTTGGCTTAACATGATCGAATAGAAATACGATCGTCGGGGCTCCCTCTGGGGTCTTCTCCTATAAATGGGCTCCCTCTGGGGCCTTCTCCCCTCACGATATTCCCATTCTTCCTCAAACCTCATAACCTCATATTCGCAATAATGGAAACACGATCGTCGGGCTCTCACTGGGACCATCACCCTCACGACATCGCCATTATTAACGAATTAGTCACAATCACTTCACTTCCTTCAACATTTTTCATTCACATCACTTTATGAAAATCATGACTAACATAACATTTTTCATTTTTTGAAACCAAGCATGCAACATGTATTTTAAATGTCAATCTTTAAATCATAAAAATCCATGGACATTTAAAAATCATAATTTAATCATGAACATTTCATAAACATTTAAAAATAATCATAAGATCATAAAAACAGCATTTAGGGCACTGCCATGACGTTTACTAATTTCTAGGTATAAAATGACAGTTTTACCCCTGGACGTAAAATTTCCCGTTTTTGACTTTTTCTTCATTTCATTGACTCTAACATGTCCCAAATATTTATTTAAGCTTACATGAATTTTCTCATATTTTTATTTAGCCTAAATCGAGGACTTTTAAATTAATTTTTAAATGTGACATATTAATGCGTTTTAATCCCGAATTAAACCAAACCTTAATATAAAATTCTCAAATTAAAATATTAGACTTATAATAATTATTTAAGCTTAACCCTAATTTTTCATAATTTTATAAAGCCTAAAACTAGGCGTTTCAATTAACTCGTTAATTAGCGTTTCGTGCGCCGATTAAATCCCGAATAAATCCAAAACTCGTTATTTTGATCCCAAATTTTTAACATAACATTTTTAAGATTTATTCTACCCTTCCAAGTCATGAGCCACCCCCGTGGACCCATGAATTCAATTTTAGCCTTTAAATTTTCATTTTTGACACCTTATCGAACACACCGAGCCATCTCCTAATTTACCCGAGCCACGCCCGAGCCACCTTGAGCCAAAACTTAGCCAACCCATCTAGGGACCCTACTATGAAAGCCCAGCCCATAAAACAAGCCCTAGCCAGACCCAAACAATTCTGAAACTTGACCCATGTTCTGTACGTGTGTGTGAGTGTGCTTCCTTGCATGTTTAGGACTCCTAACCCAACTAGGACTCTCCCAGCCGAGTCACCACCGAGCCCACCTAACCTTGACCATCCCTGGACCACTCCCAGACCAAGCCCAGACCAACCCAACCCCTGGACCGCGAGCACGAGCCGCCTGAAGCCAACAGAAGTTGCGCGCCACTTTTGTTCTCTCATGGGTTCCACTTTTCCCTCGAGCCAGCAGAGACCCAAGCCACTCCAGCCCCTACCCCAACCATTGACCATCTCCATTAGACCCTATAGGACCCACCTAGCTCGCCCTTTAGGCCAGCCGCAGGCCCCCTTCTTCCCGATCAGTTTCTGTGCGTGCCATGGGGGAGAGTCCCACTTCACGTGGACTCTTCCCCAGCCCATAGCTCGAGCCATAACCCTCCTAGGACTCTTCTTAGGACCTAACCACGACCCTAGCCCAGCCCCAAGCAGCTCTGGTCGAGCCCCAGCCCCCATGAACAGTAATCAACTCCTACAACAAGCCATGCATGAACTTGTTCTAAAAGACCCTCGGCCCTCTCCTGCTTTCTTCCCCTTCGGTTCCAGCTTGTTTTGGTGTATTAGGACTCCATAAAACATGTAAAAACACCCCCTAACCCTTCCTAATCATGGCAGCCCCTTTAGCAATACAAAAACATGATTTTGGCAATAAAAAACACAAGTTTAGGACACCTGTGCATGAAGTTACGAAAATTCCACTTGTGTGCCATGTTTTTCTTTTTAAAAATATGCTTAAACAATTATTATGGTGTGATGATGTTTGAAGGGAAGAAATATGCGTGCCTTTGCATTTTAAACACACGATTATTTGTTGACGATTGACGAAGAACGGGGCAAGAACCTTGGCTTGAACTCTACCTTGAAATTCTCGATTTTCTTCTTTAAATTGTGGTGTGTGTGAGCCGTGCACTTTGAGGAGTTTTGGGAGAGAAAAATATAAGATTTGAGGCGTGTAGCAAAGTGTAGGGTTGGGGGTGATTATCTTATTTAAATACTAATTAATTCCCTAAATAAGGCTTAGGCCTATTAAGCTAATAAATTAGGCCCAATAGTAATTAATTAAAATATTTAAAAGATTTAAAAATAATTTTGATTAATAAACCTTGTGAATTTATTAGCCGGGTTGTCAAAACGTTCGTATTTTTGTTGAAAATCCAACACCGATAAAAATTACGGCCCGGCGTATAAAATCACCTAAAAACCCCTTATTTTCAAAAATAAGAAAAAGTATCACCCATATTTTAAATAATTAAAAACAATTATTTAATAAAATCATTTTCTATTTTTCAGCCATCGGTCTCCGTTCCTCGATCGCAACTTGAATATTCCTTAAAAAATACATTTTAATGCAACCATGTAAAAAAATATAATTTTAAACATGCAATTATGCACAACATAATTAATTAATACAATTAAAACATTTAATTAAAATACAAAATAATTTAATAACTCAAATGCATGTGGTTCGTGTGGACCTTAAAATTTTCGGGGCGTTACACCTTCATTTCAGTCAGATCAACCATCAAGACTTCCACTACCATCAACATCAAACTCACCTGCATCGATCACACCTAGTGAGTCTAAAGACTCAATACACCATAATCTTGATAACAACATAATACATATACAGATCACATGCAACAGTAAAAATACTTGTACTTAAATTAACTTTTTCATAATCATGCATAAACTTAAACATATTCATATCATCATCAACATATTCATATCCATCATAAACATACACATATTCCTTTTCGTTGAATTTAGATCGTGAATTGTGACTTTCGTATTCGTATTGGGGGCGATGGATCCATCTACATGTAACCACAGTACTGGGCGGCGGGGACATCAGCGACACTCTCATTCGTCAACTGAGTCTTGGCCTTACGTATTACCATATCATCGTATTCGTATTAGTCACAATCCCTTCACATCCTTCAACATTTCATATTTTCATCACTTTATAAAATCATGCATACAATAATTGTTTTTTCTTTTAAACCAAGCATGCAACATGTCTTTTAGTGTCCATATTAAATCATAAAAATCCATAAACATTTAAAATACTCATTTTAACGTATAAAAAGCATTCAGAGCACTGCCATGACATTTACTATTTTCTAGGTGTAAAATGATCGTTTTACCCTTAGACGTAAAATTCCTCGAATTTGACTTTTTCTTAATTTCATTGACTCTAGAACATTCCAAATAATTATTTAAGCTTAAATTAAATTTACCACAATTTTATTTAGCTTAAATTCTAAGCTTTCTAATTATTCAATAATTCTTAATTCAAGGAGCGTTTAAATCTTGAATTAAATCAAACTTTAATATAAAATTCTCAAATTAAAAACTTAGACTTTTTATATTTAATTGGCCCTCAAACTTAGACTTTTTATATTTAATTGGCCCTCTTGAACCATGACTCGACCCCCGTTGAGCCATGTTTCAAACTTTAGTCCTTGAAGAAAACCCTAAGTTCGAACCAAGCCCTACCCTCGAGCCATCTTCGATTTTCACCGAGCCATGCTTGAACCATCCTGAGCCGACCCCTGGCCAACCCCTCTAGGAACCATCCTAAACCCTTAGAACCCTTAAGACTTGACCCTAGCCCCAAACCGAAGCCACAAAATCAGAAGAGAAACTGCGGCCGAGAACTCCTCTTGGCATAGGACTCTTCAAACTTGCTAAGACACTAACCAACCGAGCCAGCCCAGACCCAGACCCAGACCCTTGTGCACCTTATTAGGACCCTAGAGACCTAGCCTAGCCCAGCCCTAACCCCCTAGTTGAGCCACAAGACCCCTTGCACAGCCGCTGAACATCCGCGCAGCTTCACGGGTGGAGTCCTAGCTTGCTAGGACTCCTTCCCAGCTTGCTAAGACTCCTTCCCAGCCACTTGACTCAAGTCCTAGCATGGCTAAGACTCCTTTCTTGACCCTACCATGACCCTAGCCCAGCTCTGGTCGCAACCCAGCCAATCCATGCATGGATTTCCCTTGAACCCGAGCCCTATGACATAAAACCGAGAAGATTGGTTCCAGCTTGATCGTTCTTGTGTGCAGCGTGTTTCGTGTGTCCTAGGACTCCCTAACTCGTGTAAAAATGACCCTTGAACATTCCCTAATCATGACAGCCCCTTCATGAAGATATAAATCATGTTTTGGATCAAAACCAATCTTTAAAAATTCATATTGATGCATAAACGAAAATAATAAAAGTGCAACTTGTTTTTCATGAAATTCGTATTCAAATACATATTATGGTGTGATGGCCGAAACTTTTTCCTTCGAAACCCTTGTGTGTGCCGTGAGTTTTGAGTGAAAAGAGTCCTTGTGCAATTGGGGTAGGGGGCGTGTGATTATATGCAAACTGGGTAGGGTTTTAGGCTTTTATTTTTTGATAAAATACTAGTGTGCAAGCTTGGGCCCATTAGTAAACTATACTAGGTCCAATTAGCCCAATTGTGCATATTTAAAATATTTCGCGTAGGAAAGTTTATGAAATTATTAGCCGAGTTGTCAAAACGTTCTTATTTTTGTTGAAAATCAAATACCGATAAAAATTACGTCCCGGCGTGTAAAATCACCTCAAAACTCCTTATTTTCAAAAATAAGAAAAAACATCACCCTTATTTTAAATAATTAAAAACAATTATTTAATAAAAACATTTTTCATTTTTTCAGCCCTCGGTCTCCGTTCCTCGATCGCAACTCGAATAACCGGTAAAAATACATTTTAATGCATTCAAGTAGAAAAACTACTAAAACATCATATAAACATAACAACATAAATAATTTGGCAATTAAAATCAATTAATTAGCTATTTTCCATATTCCCTGATTTGCATGTAGTTTGATTACGTCATCTTAATTTTAGACCTTACAACAAAGACATCAAGGCCACAGTTATCAAGAATCTCCTCTTCGGTAACGCGAAGGCGATGCTAACCCACTCCCTCGACGGCAGAAGTCGTCAGGGGAAGAAGCGACGATGGAAAGACACGTGTTGGTTCTGCGAAAAGCTGCTAGCGTAGTATATGGGAGCATTTTAGGGCTGCTTCTGAGTAATGAAAAACGTGTCCGAATCAACAAAGCTATGACTATTTAATTGAGGCTGAAACCAGCAAGCTCTCCACATTCATCTCTCACTTCCATGCAAAACATCGATACATTGATTTATACTGACCAATATTGTGAGAGAGGAGAGGAGAGGAGAGGGAGGAAACGTGGTGGAATCAGAGGAAGGCCACTCGGCTTGACGTGATTGCATGATCCACGTATGGGCATTTGGCTAACTGTTTTAAAAAATAGAAATTGGGCACCAATATTCTTTATTAATGCGGATGCCAGTGGACGACGGTGCTTGAACACAGTTTTTCCACGTAAGATTTGGGAAATTATATTTTTGGTCATTATATATTTGTATTTTTGTGATTTTAGGTTGTTATAATTTTAAATTTTAATTTTAGTTATGCATATTTCGATTTTTTTAGTAATTTAGTTATTTTTTATAGGAGTTGTAGATTCAACATTATACGTGATGTAATCGTCGTATAAGTTTCAGTTTGTGTCAAATTGAAAAATGATTAAAAAAACAAAGATAACGAACTAAGATTGTATTTTGATAATATATGATTAAAATTACAAAATGGAAAAAAAAAAACGATAACGAACTCCGACTGTATTTGACAACGTAATTGACTAAAATCTCAAAAAGACATGATCAAAATGTAATTTTCAAACAAAATCAATGCCAAAAAGAAAATATGGAAGATAAAATCTGTGAAGATATTTTATATATATAAAGTAATTTGTATGTTCGGTATTAAGAAATTTCATATAACAAAATTTAAAATTGTATTAAAATTTAATTACAAAACATATAACAGCCAAGTGTTCCGATTAGACTTGAATTATCTTCACAGGGTTTATCCCAGAAACCCTAGCCCCACTCGATGCATCTAGATGCAAAATCCTAAAATCTGCTAATTCCTTGTAATATGACGAAGATTTACGGTACGGGGGTGTACGATTTCCGGCGCCACCGGGTGGCGGAGTACCCAGAGTCTGTGGACGCCTCGCAGCCGCACGAGTCCGACAAGGGACCCAACTTGTCTGGTTCCATTACTCTCAGTGAGATACAAAGGGACCGTTTAACCAAAATAGCGGCTGCCAATTGGGCGGTAAACGTGGACTCAGGCCTCAAGAAGCCCTTCAGCGAAGAGCTTGTCAAAGAAATATACTCTTCTGAGTTAACCGTCAAAGGTAATTTGACTCGGTACAGTTCATGCGCGGTTTATTGCTGGCTGTTTCTCATGCAGAGGCATGAAGATTACTTTTTGGGATAACAAAATTTACCGTTTGTAAAAGGGAGCTAGACTGGTATATTATTATGATCATTTTAGCCACGAATGGTTGTAACTTTTTCATTTGGATGCAGTTTCATATAAGACTGCTGAAATATGATATTTTTTGTTTCATGTGTTTCTGTCACTGCTTCAAATACTCTACTTTGTTAACTGACTATTTAGTTTACTCTTTGTTTGTTTTCTTATATATTATAAAAGCACCATGTGTGCTTTTTTTGAGGAAATAGATTAGGTGAAGCAAAAACTAATTGCGAGACATGGAAATTCTTAGAGCAAATACTACTGAGAAGAACCGTAGAATGTGGTCTCTACTTCATTTGGTTGTTTTGCATTTTTAAATGGGTAAAAGGAATTGTTGAGTGCGATCCCAAATTGTACAAAGTATTTGATGAGAATTTGCAATTACCAGTGTTCCATAAAATACATTTTCTTTAAAAGTTTGATTTCGTTTTCTTTCGTTTACGTTTTCAAACATATTTCGTGGCCTTTTAAAAGAAATGTTGTTCAATAATTTGTTGACACATTTCTCATTTCCCAGAGCCCAAAATTTAGGCCTCCTCTGCTGGAACTGTACAATTGAAATATGTTGAACTTCTAACATATTTCACTGTACCCTGGCCCCTGGGGTAGTGTTGTGCCATTTTTATGGATGTTTTAACTTTTAACTTTTAAGTACAAATTATAAGTTTTCCTGTAATCAGATACTCATGTCTGTGCATTGACTAGCCATAGTTATTGTGTTGTTATATAATGATTATAACATTAATTATTTTTTGAACTTAGGAGGTAGAATGCCAGTACCACTGCAGAGAGTTATGGTATTGGAAGTGAGTCAATACTTGGAGAATTATCTGTGGCCAAACTTTGATCCTGAGACTGCTTCTTTTGAGCATGTGATGTCGATGATACTTATGGTTAATGAGAAGGTACATATATAGGGATTTCTTTGTTGATACATCATTTTGGTTAACCATTTGTACAATCATTGAACATTTTTTGCAGACACGTCCTGGATGTAAAACAATTTTAACGAGTTGTGTGTACACGATTCCATTTTAAGAAATAGTGTTAAAATAATATTTTTGCTAGCAGTACATAGGTGAACTTTATTGATGTCCATAGTGCGATGGACATTTACTTTGATAACGGGAATACAAGAGTTAATTTGGAAGAATGTGGCATCTCCGGCAGAAGTGTTTTGGTTGAACTGCAAGTATTGGGTATAATGTATTCACTTGTCCAGATAATTTTTTTCCCTTTCTTTTTTTCCTGGAGCGGGGAATGAGTCTCGACTCTCGAATAAGGTTCTATTTGGCTGCCGGATTATAATTTCATTTGTGACATGCCCCTTTTAACTCTGACATGCATTAGGCCAAGATGAGATTCTTAGGCTTGTAAGAAGGAAAACATGCCTTGTCCATGATCCTTGGTTAGGAAGGACTTGAACATTTTACACTTTAAACTTGCAGTTTCGAGAAAATATGGCTGCTTGGATATGCTTCTATAATAGGAAGGAAATGTTTAAAGCATTCATTGAGAGGGTACTTCGGTTGAAAGAGGTATGCTGCACTTATAACTTAAAAAAAATGTTTTATTTTCCTGATTTTTCATTCATTATACCAATATTTTCAGTGTGATGGTATGTTGATTGATCTTTTAATTTTGTATTTTGTTACTTTTTTCGGCTACATCCAATGAAAATTTAATTCCGTCAATATCTTATACCAAAATGCTGTGAATTTACATGATAGTTATAATCTATAGATTCTTTGTGATTTTTGCATATGATGCACCTACTAGGAGAAAATGTTGGAGATGGTTTTATGTGCTTTATAATATATGTTTACTCAGTTTATTAGCCAATAAAATCCTACAAAACACTTGTATCTTAGTTGGAAATTGGAATAGTGGTTTTTGAAATGAGAGGCAGGAGTATGTACGATGAGTAGGTTGAACAATTGGTCTGAGAAAGACATGGATTTGCATAGAAAGGCACGCTTTTTCTGTCCAACATCTAAAACCTCTCTCCAGACAGTCTAGCCTTTTCTAAGCTAAGTAACAATGACATATTTTCTCCTCTTCAGCAATAGGGGCTATGATGTAAGGATGATGATAAAAAAATCAGAAGACCTATTAGAGAATACCTCACCCCTTCTAATCATCCTCCCAAAACCATCACCCACTGTCCAATTAACATGCTTTTTGAATATGTTGTGTAAAACTCTAATTGCTTTCCAGGAACACGTAAAAGAAATTCTTTGGGAATCCCCAGCCTTCAGTCCCGCAAAAGTCACCCTATATTTTGATGGCTATAATCCTATGTCAAAACGAGTTCTCGTTTGAGGGTAAACTCTACAGCCATTCGCAAAGTAGCGCTTTCCATGAACATGTAAAAGACACTCTTGAATTTGTTGTGTAAAACTCTAACTGCTTTCCGTGAACACGTAAAAGACATTTTTTGGGCATCCCCGGCCTTCAATCCTGCCAAATTCACCCTATATTTTTATGGCTATAATCCTATGCCAAAACGAGTTTTCGTCTGAGGGTAAACTCTACAGCCATTCACAAAGCAGCACTTCAGTGCAAGCATGGAAATTCGTTATACCCAAATCTGAATTCTCCTTGTTTTTTTTTTTTTTTGCTTTGCAAACTTGTCTCCCATTATCCATATTACTGGATTTTGACTCATCTTAGCTTCTCCAAAGAATATTTTCCGTAAAAATTTCTGTTTTAACTATCACACTACAAGGCATCTGAACATGGATCTTCAATTCATCCTCAAACCAACTAACAGTATTAGTTGCAAAACATCATTGAACTATCTCCACATATTGCTTAAATAGTTTGTGAATGAGCCAACGTGTGGTCAAAATGCGTATGTTATTTTGTTACTTTTTATCTGTTGTACTAGTGGACCAGTAGTTTTGAGTGCATGACTTCCAAAATCTGCTGCACTATGGAGAAATTCCTGTAATTGCACCTTCATCATAAAAGCTACTTATCTTGAGGTATAAAGATGCCTTTACCGGTGGTGTTGAAGCTGCATTGTTAGATAGGATAACTTGGTAATTGCGCTATTGAAGTTGCATTGTTAGATAGGATAACTTGGTAATTGCGTTATTGAAGCTGCATCTTTTATAAGCTTTCCTTACCCTCTGTTGGTATCCTTTCTTCTGAAAATGTAGTTTGCCTTTGGAACTGCCAGCTTTTTCTTACCCGACGCTTTTTCATGTTTTTTAGTTGCCTACTCTGGTATCTGCTTCCTTTTTTAGTTGCCTACTCTGGTATCTGCTTCCTTTTCTTTTACTTTTGTGGTCATGAGTCTTTGTGGCCATCATACTGTAGCTGTGCTCGTCTTAATTCCCTAAATTTGGTATGTGGACAAAGAGGCAGTCATCGTAAATGCATTTCTTAATATAAATCTGAAACCTGCAGTTTTTTGCTTCCTGATCAGGTAGAAAAAAGTTATAATATGCTAATGTATGCTTGCAGGGAAGAGTCCTAACTGTTGCAGAGAAGACAAATTATCTACTTTTTATGATAAATGCCTTTCAGGTATTGTGTTCTTTGATATTTTCTTTCCTTCCGAAATCTGCGTTGCAATTCACTTCCTGTTATTTCTGAACTTGATTTCATGCTAATGAGTGAAGTCCTGTTTGAAATGACTTCTTCTCTAATTGTTTCTCACAATTAATTTTTGTTTTATACTTTGATTCTTGAATTTTGGATGTTTTTGTAAATATGATGAGTCGAAATTTATGGTGTTTATTTAATTGAATTTGTGGCTAAGCATTATGAATCGTTTACTTACTCACTTTAAAAGGGGCTGTGTTTTATTTTTTTCTTTTGTTAGATTGCTGTTTTATACCCTACTATGCTTTAAACTACCTGTTCACCATCTTGACTATAAACATATTTTGAACGTCTAAACAAATCTCATATTGCTCTCTCTTATGTCAACCTCAAGGGATGTGTGTAGTATTTAACATTTATCTTTGACCACAATATTACTTTGAACTAAATTTTTCATTATTTCCGAGAAACATGCTATTATTATAATTATGTTATACACTCTAAAATATACAATGATTGAATTTTAAAATGATTTTGTCTAACTATTTCAGACATGATTAGGCATCTACAGTGAAAATATAATTTCCCAAAAATGAAACCAACATATATTATATTTTCCCAAAATATCTTCCGACAGTCTTCTCCCAAAACTCCTAAAACAAAACCAAACATTGTGATTATATTTCTTGTAAAATGAAAATAATTCTAATGCTTGCCATTTTCTGTTGCATAACGATGATAGAGTCTTGAAGATGAAATTGTAAGTGAAAAGATTATGAGATTAGCGAGTCTTGAGTGCTGGCATAGCCTTTCATATGGCCGTTTTCAGGTATGCTCTGTTATATTGTTTTGACTGACTTGGGGAAAGGGGTCACATAAGATTTTCAACTTTTTTAATAAATTCAATGATATTTTATAATTTTATCATGTGTTCTGCTTGTCTGTGTTTCAATGGGCAATAGATGGAACTTTGTCTTAATGAATCTTTAATCAAGAAATGGAGGAGAATTGCAAAGCGGGCAAAGGATGCAGCTAAACGAGGGGAACCTTTTGATCCCACAACAATGGTAGAAGCAAGATTCTTGCGTAACCTCATTGAGGAGTTTCTAGAAGTATGCCTTGCTCTGTATCTTTTGTGATCTTTGATTGAATATTCAAAATACGAGTAATGCAATTGTCTCTTCTGTCAACTTGATTGTCAGGTACTTGATTCTGAGGTTTTTCCTACTAAACAACGAAATGATAAGGATAACGAGCTGGTTGATATAACTGGGATGAATGAAGGGGATGGCGCCAGTATTTTATATTGTGAGAGGTTTATGGAGTTCCTTATTGATCTGTTGAGCCAACTACCAACTAGAAGGTATTGTTTCACAGTGGAATGTTTCTATCATATAAGTTTCCCCCTTCATCAGGCTTGATAGAAATGATTGCGCTGATCTTAATTTAATAGCAACCCGTATTTTCTCCAGTTGGATTGGATGAGTGGACTAAATCAAATAATTGTTTTGAAAACTCCATGTCATTTGTAAAAGAGAATGTAAAAATAATGAATCGTTATTTTATTTCCTATTGTGCTTGATATCGCTAAGACACGTTGGGGGCCAGTACCTTTCAGATTTGAAAACGCGTGGATGACACATCCACAATTCAAAAAACTTGTCGATATTTGGTGGAACAAAGAGGGAAACCAAGGGTGGGAGGGATACAAATTCATGCACAAACTAAAGGTGTTAAAGGCTGAGGTCTCCAAATGGAATAAAGAAGTGTTTGGGAACGTGGGAGTGAGAATTCAAGACTTAAGCGACAAGATTAAACAACTGGATAGGCGTGAGGCAGAGGGATTATGGTCGGGAGAGTTACACGCCGAAAGGAAGGAAGCAAAGTGTGAGCTGGAAGAATTGTCCTTTAAACAATTTCAACTCAACAGCCAAAAAGCAAAATGTTTATGGCTCAAAGATGGGGACCAGAATTCCCATTTTTTCCACTCTTTATTGAACAAAAGAAGGAACAGAGCACTGATAGATAGATTGGAATTAAATGACGGCAGAGTGATTACGGACAGAGGCCAAATTGAACAAGAAATTTTGGAATTCTATGCGGCTTTGTTCAGGAAGATGGGAAGTGATGGAGCGAATTTTGAGGAGGAAGGGAGAGGCCTTCACGGTATAGACTGGAATCCTATACAGAGGACATACGCAGATGAGTTGGAAAAACCATTTGACGAGGCAGAAATTAAGAAGGCTGTGTTCGAATGCGATGGTAATAAAGCTCCGGGACCGGATGGATTCACAATGGCATTTTTTCAGAAAAATTGGGATACAGTGAGGGAGGATTTGTTAAAGGTGTTTGCTGAATTTTTTAATAATGGGATTGTCAATAGAATCACGAATGAAACGTACATATGTATCATCCCAAAAATAAAATATGCAAGACGGATCAAAGATTTCAAACCAATCAGCTTGACTACGAGTTTGTACAAGATTTTGGCTAAGGTTTTGACTACGCGACTGAAAAAGGTCATGTGTGATACCATTGCGGAGAATCAGTCTGCTTTCATTAAAGGTATACAGATATTGGATTGTTGCCTCATAGCGAATGAAATTGTTGAGGAATATCGACGGAACAGAAAAAAGGGTTGGCTCCTCAAAATTGACTTGGAGAAAGCTTACGACAACGTCGACAGCCAATTTTTAGATTTTGTGATGTTTAAAAAAGGATTTGGAGATAGATGGAGGAGGTGGATAAGAGGATGTGTATCTAATGTGAACTTTTCGATTTTTATCAATGGAAAACCACGTGGGAAAATTAAAGGAGAGAGAGGATTACGACAAGGTGATCCATTATCACCATTTCTGTTCAATATTGTCGTTGATGTGCTGGGGAGGATGATAGACAAGGCAAGGGAGGATAAAAAGGTCAGGGGGCTTGAAGTTGGGAAACATAAAATTGAAATATCACATTTACAATTCGCGGATGATACCCTTTTCTTCGCAAAAACCAGAGAAGATGTGATGGCAATTGTGGATTTAATAAAACTATTTGGAACCAACTCAGGGCTGAAAATAAATTTGGGAAAAAGCGTGGTTTTGGGATTGACTTGCTTGGATGATAAAGTAGACGATATAGCAATAACTTGTGGGTGCAAAAAAGGAATCTGGCCAATCAAATATCTTGGATTACCTTTGGGAGGAAATCCCACAAAGCTGGATTTTTGGGAACCGGTTCTTTCTAAAATGCATACCAAATTAGCAAGCTGGAAAAAATCATTCCTATCAAGGGGGGGAAGATTCATCTTGATAAAATCAGTCTTATGCGCTATGCCATCATACTTCATGTCATTGTTTAAGGTTCCGAATAGTGTGGCAAACTCAATGGAAAAAATCATGAGGGACTTTCTATGGGATGGTGCTGACGGTGAAAACCATTGCCATGTGGTTAGATGGAAGCAAGTATGCAAACCAAAGGAAAAAGGAGGGTTGGGGATGGGAAATGTTTGTCTAAGGAATAGGGCTTTACTTGGTAAGTGGTGGTGGAGATGTTCAGTTGAAAAAGAAACATTGTGGAAAAAAGTGATTAGGAGTATATACGGCTTACAGGACAACGGGTGGGATTTGGGTTTGGCGGAGAAGGGGACATTCAGAAGCCCTTGGAAAAGTATATCTCGTTCCTACCAGGCTTTCCATCAACTAGTTAGGGGGGTGCCAAAACGAGGTAATTTAATTCGATTCTGGGAGGATGTTTGGGAGGGTGAGTTATCGTTTAAATTACGTTTTCCATCTTTGTTTCGAATTTCCAGTCTTGTTAACAAACCAATTAGTCATTTCGTACAAATCGTCATTCTTGGGGGTAGTTCAACTTTTATTTGGGATGTGAGATTTCGAAGAGATTTTACAGAGGGTGAGCTTCTTGAGTTTACAAATCTGTTGACAGTTTTAGATAGAGTCAAATTGCAGGAAGGGGCTAATGACATTAGAGTGTGGTTGGGGGACGCTTCGGGGATTTTCTCGGTGAAATCTTTTTACGATTCTTTCTTTCAAAACTCTTGCTCTACATTTTTTAATTTTCACAAAAGCATTTGGAAAGTTCCTGTCCCACAGAAGATCAGGATTTTTTCATGGATCGTTACCTTGGGAAAGTTACCGACATGTGATTACGTGCAGAGAAGGTGGAAGAATTGTGCTTTACGACCACAGTGGTGTTGCCTATGTCGAAAACATGAAGAAAGTCAAGATCATATACTGTTACATTGTTCATTCGCAGCAGGTATTTGGAATAAAGTGCTAACAGAGCTGGAATTTCAATGGGCTGTGCCAAGACAAGCAAAAGATTTATTTCATGACAACTCGTGGTATCCGTTTGAGAGAAAATTCAGAGAGTTTTGGTTTATTATCATTCATGGCATATTGTGGACAATTTGGTTGGAAAGGAACAAGAGGATATTTGAAGATGTTTCGGAGTCAACTGATCAAGTGTGGGAGAGAGTTAAATTGAGGGTCGCCACTTGGACTGTCAATATTCTTCAATATTATCATCTAAGTGTTTCCGATATGTGTAGGGATTGGAAATTAGTATGGTCTTGAGTTTTGTGTTTTGTTGCGATTAAACAGGTTTATTCTAAAACTGTATTGTAAGATTGTAGCGGATTACTCATCCGCACATATGATGTAACTAATTCCTAAATTAATAAAATTTTTTTCTAATAAAAAAAAAAAAATTTAATTTCTGCGCTTAGGGTAGACCCTATTATGCAAATGAATAAAAACCTTGGTACACTCATCGGTCAATTTCAGAATACATTCGATTGCTAGTTCGGGTCATGTGAAGTGAAAAAATGGTGTATGGAAATTCTTTGCTTCTCATCCCAAGTATGTTTCATCTGGATCCTATACTAGCCAAGATATGACTACTGTTAGAGACTAAAACTATTAAATATCAGCACCTTGTGTACAACTAATTTTTATTGTGATGAAGGGGTAAGTTTTCTTGGGTTTTATCTAATGTTCGAGTTACACTTCCCTTCCCCAGAAGATATTTTTTTATAAATCACCTCTTCAACAGCTTACACATCACATGAGGTGATTGTTGACACAATATTAAACCCAATCATCAGTGAAAGTCATAAGTTTGAGTCTCACATCCAGCCATTGATAAAAATGAGTCTAACCTACGCAGTTTTTAAAAAATGGTCTTGTGCATGTCGCAGGCATGTTAGAAACCATAAATGTTGAATTTCTCACCTGTCTGACTGTTGAATCTTTTGGAGGTGGTGGTGGTAGTTCATTAAATCTTGGGCAAGATGGTTCCAATTCACTTTTTGAGATTTGAATGATGATTCTTCATTAATGCACATTGAATTGAGAAAGAATCATTAGTGAAATTCCCAATTTTTATTTAATGGTTGGAACTTGGAAGTTTGTATATAGATGTGAATGGCTGAATAGATTTATAATGACAGATCCACTTAATTTTCTTCCTTGGAAACATCCTGACCTGATTTTGGTGTTTCCTTCAGTTCATGTGTTATTTCCACAATAAAAAAATTAATTATGATGGGTTTGAAAATGATGCCTGGAGTGCTGGTTTATGTATTATTTATTCGATTTTCAGTTGTTTCGATATAAAATCCTTTAGTTGTATGGAAATAGGAGAACAATTACTATACTCTTAGTTATTTGTGAGATATGTTGCATTGGATATTGAGTGTCCTTCCTATGTAAATTTACTCTGATGAGTTAGCTTCATTAATATTCACATTTACTGTATTGATGTGTCACAAGTTAATTTAACCGTTCTAGTGTGTTATGTTTATATTGGGGAATGATGTTTAATATCTTCAAAAGTAGGTGATATCTGGTCTGAGTTCTCCTTATGGCTCTTGTAGGATCAATGTGGGATATGATCAGCAAATGATATCAGATGTGTTATTTTCATTTGTTTACATTTTATGTGTAGGGTACACATTAAAAGTGTGAAAATAAACAATCTTTGTTAATTAGCAGTCTCAGGCAAACGGTTTCTTTTCAACCATCTAAATTATGCTTTCTTGAGGGTTAAATGGCGGGAACTTGGCTTTTATCAATTAATTTTTTGTTGTCTATAGTCAAGCTTGGCACATAAATATTCCATTGTGGTCATACATTGAGCTTGGATAGTCTGGAACTTAGAGCCTAATAGATACCCATCATTTTGTGCTTCCTTGAAATTGATTTTCTGTTGACTAGATCAATGGCTAGCCCATGAGAAACTGCTGGATGTGTTAACTGGCTGACTTGCCTTGATGTCATGAATGCTCTTCAATATTTTATACTGAAGTTGTGGCAGTTTTGTGAGCAGCATGTAAAGTTTTGTGGCAGTTTTTCATAATGATAATAATTTTGTACATTAATATCTTATTCCATCCACAAATCATCTCAATGACAAACTTATGACAATATGTTTAGCTTTTGTTTGTGAGAATGTAAATGTTGCAACGCTGTTCTGATACTATTTTATAATATTTACCGTGTTCTAATGATTTGGATTGAAATTTCCTGTACTACATGATATCTTGCAATTTTGGGACTCCCAACATTAGCTATATATTGCTCTTTAATCTATTACACTCCATTTTCAACATGGTGCTCCTATGTAAGTGGCATTTTGGGCCTTAAATGGCTGAATTTACTTTTTACTGCAGTGTTTCTGTCAAATACTTTTTCAACATCACATGATTTTCATAGTAATGTGTGTCTATTTACTTAGCAGTTCCATTATCCCGTTTTATTCTATTTCTTTTTTATGCTCAGATTAGTCAGGCCACTTGTTGCTGACGTTGCTGTTGTCTCCAAATGCCATTTAAGTACTTTGTATAAACATGAACAAGGGAAGCTCTTTGCGCAGTTGGTTGACTTACTACAGTACTATGAAGGTTTTGAGATTGATGATCAAAAAGGTAGACAAATGACTGACGATGAAGTCCTTCAAGCTCATTATAAGCGCCTTCAGGCTTTCCAAGTTTTTGCATTTAAAAAGATTCCAAAGGTATGCATGCATACTATGTGAATGGAAGGAATTGTTGTTATTTTTTCTGCCCCCAATGAGGCAAGAATAAGAGGGACGTCGCACATACAAATCGTTTGAAAGGAATTGTCATTGTAGGAAAAGTGGTTGAAATGTTTTAAAAAATTTGAGTAGTTGTATTGTCATCAGTTATAATTTTTTGTACTTAGCAATTACTCGATCATACAATTAGTAATAGAAACGGTCAGATGTTCAATATCCACGAGTTATAGGCATGTACAATTATTGAGAAAGGATCGTTGGGGAGCAACAATTGCTCTTATAGAAAGAGCTATCAGAAATTAGAGTTTGGATTATTTTGAAGTTTAAAATATTTGACTTAGACTTTTACCATTAGCTATAACACAAATCATACTAGTGAGTATTGTAATTGTGGAGATTACATGATATCTAATTTGAAAACTGACCTGTTCACGCTTAACACTGCACATCAATGAGATTTTATTGAGTTCCTTGGGTTTAGTAGGATTGCGATTGCGCAAGCCATCCTATTGAACCTCGTTTTTTCAAAGTTTGTTGTGTATAATAAGATTACGAATACAATAAAATTGAAAGTATAAAACTTGCCATTAGACTCTATTTCCAATCACCAAATCCCAATCCCAACATTGAATCAAAAGCAGCAGCAGCATCAATGTTGTGTTCTTTCTTTGTTTCCCTTAATGTGTTGCTGCTGTTTAGAATTTTTTTTTCTTTTTTTTCTTCCCGGGTGTTTTGAAAGGGAAGACAACTTTTTGGTGTTTTATCACTTGTACATGGCTTGAAAGATGCATTTTCCTGAACCATTGTTACATTATTGAGGTCATCATCTTCATGTTTTTTAGATTGTTCTAGAAAGTGACAATCTTTTAATTTCAGCTAAAGCTTATAGTTGATGCAATGTTCCAAAAGTAGAGGAACATCCATTTAATTACGTCTTCAAAATGATTGATCTATATTAACTGATTGAGGAATTGTGTGTTGAATTGAGTCCGGGCTCCTGAAAATTGGACCTGAAAACTTCTTCAAAAAATCTTCGTGAATTGTGAACTATGAGAAAGTGACCTGTTTTGTCTTGTTCCATATAAATAGCATTATCATGCTGATAAGCAACATGCCTTTACAGCTTATAAGAGAAATTCCATTATCCAGTGAAGTCTTTATTCATATCACGAAGATGTGAAATACAATATACAATATATTATGTTGAAGTTCTTTTTGTGCTTAAATTTCATATATTTATGTGTGTTTTGATGATATATTGAATTATAAATTTAAGACCTCAATTCATGTATGTTGTTGTATCTTCTTGTCAACAAATCCTCAAAACAAGTTAAAAACATCTTAATATTGTCAATCCTGATTTGAACATGGATGCTCATGGAAAAAAACAAATCACTTCTTTTTTTATTTTGGGAAGATATACTCTTAAATGAATAAATATTTCATTTTCTTTTTGTAGTTGCGAGAACTTGCATTGGCCAACATCGGTGCTATTGATAGGCGTGCGAACCTGGCAAAAAAGCTCTCAGTACTTTCTCCTGAAGAGCTAAGAGATTTAGTCTGTGGTAAGGTTAGTATGGTTGCCAATCATCTCTCATGTCACATATCACCAAGTACAAGATTATCACTTCTTATTTTGTACAATCATCGGTAAGCTATCATAAAACAGATGGTAGTGTTGTTTATGCATTTTAATATATAAACTGCCCACCCAAGTGGTTTTTTTACATTTTTAACAGAAGTTGATGTTTGAATGAAAAAAGATGCTTCAAAAAGCACTTACACGACAAAAGAGGCTTCCGGGCTTTTTCTTCTCTTTATTTTTATAAAATTGAAAAAGCTCATTTTTCAGTTCATGTGTAATTTTTTCATGCTATTACATTCATTTTAAGTAGTCACTTTCTGATTTTTCTTTTATTTTTTGTTTCTGAAACTGCAGCTCAAGTTGATATCTAAGGATGATCCATGGTCAGAAAGAGTTGACTTCCTGATAGAAGTCATGGTTTCGTTCTTTGAGAAACATCAGTCTCAGCGAGAGGCAATAAATGCTCTTCCGCTATATCCGAATGAACAAATAATGTGGGATGAAAGTCTCGTGCCAAGCATCAACTACTCTGGGGAAGGCTGTTTGGCACTTCCAAAGCTGAATTTACAGTTTTTAACTCTTCATGATTACCTTCTTAGAAATTTCAACCTCTTTCGCCTTGAATCAACTTATGAAATCCGTGAGGATATTCAAGAGGCTGTCCCACACCTTCTTGCTTGCATTAATAATGAAGGAGAGACTGCTTTTCGTGGTTGGTCAAGGATGGCCGTACCTATTAAAGAATTTAAGATAACTGAGGTCAAACAACCAAACATTGGGGAAGTTAAGCCATCGGCGGTTACAGCTGAAGTTACTTTCAGCATTTCCAGCTATAAAGCACAGATAAGATCAGAATGGAATGCGCTTAAGGAGCATGATGTTCTATTTTTGCTGTCCATTCGCCCTTCATTTGAACCTCTAAGTGCTGAGGAAGCAGCCAATGCATCTGTTTTGCAGAGGCTTGGTCTTCAGTATGTGCGTGGATGTGAAATTGTTGAAATACGTGATGAAGAGAGAACTCTCATGAATGATTTTACAGGGAGGATCAAACGCGATGAGTGGAAGCCTCCTAAAGGAGAACTAAGAACCGTGACTATCGCACTGGATACAGCACAATATCATATGGATGTTTCTGATATGGCAGAAAAGGGTATCGAAGATGTGTATGGCACTTTCAACATATTGATGAGGCGGAAACCAAAAGAGAACAATTTCAAAGCAATTTTGGAATCCATAAGGGATCTAATGAATGAATCATGTATTGTTCCTGATTGGTTGCACGACATATTTTTGGGTTACGGAAATCCTTCAGCAGCGAAATGGACTAATATGCCAGACCTCCTGGAAGTTGTAGATTTTAAAGACACCTTCCTTGATGCTGTTCATGTCAAAGATAGTTTTCCGAACTATCAGGTTTTTGTCTTGTACTCCCATGATATGAAGCGCTCTTGTCCATTATAGTAGTAATATTCAATGAACTAGAATGCTAATCGTACCTTTTTCACTTATTCTTGGTAATTGTGTTCAGGTTTGCTTTACAAATTCAGATGGTAGTATGAGCATGCAACCTTGTCCACCCTTCCGTATTAAGTTTCCAAAAAATTTTAACGGCAATCTCCATTCTCTTTCTGGCAACGAGATTGCTAAAGTATCTTCAACGGATTCTGCTGCTTCGGCAGACGCTGATTCTGATAAAGAGAAGCTTCTAGTTGAGGCTTATATTCCTCCTGATCCAGGTCCGTATCCCCAAGATCAACCGAAGCAGAATTCTGTACGGTTTACTCCCACACAGGTGCTTGGATACTTTCGTTGCTATGGTTTATTCTGTTAGTTATTGATCTTGCCTTTTGCCTTTTTTCTCTCTTGTTCTTCCACATGACGTAACCTCTATTTTGAGGTTTTTTCCTTTTATTTTGGTGGTTTCTGAAACTCTTGTTTATTTATGGAATTTTGATATTATTAAGTTGTGTTGTCGTTCTTTGATAAAGATGGACAGCTTTGGAGAAATCTCCATGCTTCTTTGAAGTTTACTGTTACCATGCATGCATCTCATTATTCATGCAGTATGGATTCAGTCATCGTCCATCATTTACTTTTCCTTCTCTTTTTTTTGCTTACGATGTTTGCCTTGTAATTTAGAAATCTTTTAAGGGCTTTTGGTTCTTTGTAAATAAGGCAAGTAAACCATGCTATGTGCTCGTGCTGATTGTCTCCTGCCTTCTCGTCCTTTCCACACAAAAATAAGAGGATGAAAATATTAACGAATGAAGTGGATCAGTGAAGTAAATCAATTTCCTTCTGAAATTTTATTTTACTGAGTTATGTTGACCTAGTTTTGATCAAGTTATGTTGAAACTTTTGAAAGAGTGCCTTCCTCAGTGTTCTTACCCAATGCGAATGGTATTGTCCTTTGATGCTGGGTTTGCTTGAACTTCACATCTTGTGATAATTGATTTTTGGGCTTGTATTGCTATATACACATGCTCATCTGTATAAACTTTTAGATGTATGTCTGAGAATTTTTTTCGTTTTTTCGTGTTCAGCATTAATTTTTTGTCTAGCATATTGTTTGACTTGTACTCACGTTGAAATTTAGAGTTAAGACCTACAACAGCGTTGATCACCAATATTTTCTACTTAAATATGGCATGATTTGGGAACACTGATTAAAAAAAATTATAATTTAGCATCCTAAGCTTCTGTAAGGTTAGCAGGAGCTGTGGTTTTTTTTGTTTCTGGATTTCATATAAGTTGGTGGTTTGATGATATTGTGTTAAAAATTTCTTATTGATACTGTTTATTATAATTTGCGTAATTCACATAATTGGCCTTATCTTTTGATGGGTGACCGACGATTTTCGTTGAGAATAATTCTAGCAAGTGAACTAGGTCAATTAACATGATGAGTTCAAGTATCGTACCTAACGGAGATCAACTTTTAAAATACTAAAATATGAATTATTTTTTTTAATTTAGGCTAATCAAATTCAAGATGAAATAAATTAATTAAAACTAAACTAAACAATTAAAATAAATTAACTAAAGCAAAAAAACTAGAGACGAGAAAAGATTTATACGAAAATTCAAATTCTTAAAAACTAATAAGAGGCACAACGGTACCAGAGTAAAGTTTTTAATCCACGTGTAAAATTCATATTCAAATTCAATAAATTAATTACTTAATTCACGATGAAATTCCGAAAATTATTTATTAAACTATTTCTCGAATTAATAAACCTAATTAAATCCAACTGACCAATTTTTCATAACTGAATTTAATTAGATTCAACCGGATTAAGTCGCTGTGGAATTTCAAACCTAAAGTTTCACATTAAAACCGAATAGCCGAATACTATTTCTAGTTAGTCTAACCATGTGTTGATTGATGTATTGAATCAAATATTAATCTATCGTCTTCCTGTTTTAAATTAACCAACAAATATGCAATTTAATTGGTCATATTAAAAGAACACATGATAAACTACATCAATCAATGAATCAAAATAAATAATAAAATCTAATCAAACTCAAAACATCAAAAATAACTTGTTTCGGTCTTATCTGACCTTAGTCTATAAAAGTCTACTCAATAAATTCAAAACAAAAGTGAAAACTCGTGTTTAAATTCATAGGAGAATACATAATGAAGAAAGAATAAGAGGAATTCTCAATGATTTTAGCGTGTTGAGGTCTTCTTTTTGAGAATTTGCAAAGAACAGAGTATCATCCGCAAACTGTAAATGCGAGATTTCGATTTTTTCTTTCCCTACTTCAAGCACCCTTACTTCATTAACTGCCCTTGCCTTATCCACCATCCTCCCCAACCCATCGACGACTAGATTGAATAGAAACGGTGATAATGGATCCCCTTGTCTTAATCCTCTCATCTTTTTTATTTTCCCACACGGTCTTCCATTAATAAAGATTGAGAAAGATACATTAGAAACACAACCTCTGATCCACCTCCTCCATTTTTCACCAAATCCTTTTTTATGTAGCACAAAGTCTAGAAAACGCCAGTCAACATTGTCATATGCCTTTTCCAAGTCGATTTTGAGCACCCAACCTTTCTTTTTTTTTTTCTCAATATTCTTCCACAATCTCATTCGCGATTAAACAACAATCCAGTAGAAGATGAAGTTGATGATATGGCGACAATGTTTGGGGGCAAAAAAGATAAATGGCCGATCGGATATCTTGGGGTTCCGTTGGGAGGTAATCCAACGAAAATGGAATTCTGGGAATCTGTGCTCTAAAAAATGTGCAAGAAACTAGCAAGTTGGAAAAAGTCGTTCATTTCGAGGGGGGGATGTCTTACTTTAATAAAGGCCGTGCTTTGTGCGATGCCATCTTACTTCATGTCTCTTTTCAAAGTTATTGATGAGGGATTTTTTGTGGGATGGTGATGAGGGCGAGAATCACTGCCACGTGGTCGGATGGAAATAGGTGTGCAAACCAAAGGATAAAGGAAGTTTAGGATTTGGGAATATTTGTCTCAGGAATAAAGCTCTTCTTGGTAAATGGTGGTGGAGATGTTCGGTGGAAAGGGGGTCGATGTGGAAAAAAGTTATCAAAAGCATCTATGGGATACAGGACAACGGGTGGGACTTGGGGTTGGTGGATAAAGCGACATTCAGAAGTCTTTGGAAGTTCATCTCTTGGTCTTACCAGGCTTTTCATCAACTTATTAGGGTGGTGCCTAAACAGGGAAATATCATTCGATTTTGGGAAGATGTTTGGGAGGGAGGCGTCTCGTTTAAAATCAAATTTCCGTCCTTGTTTCGTATTTGCATTTCTTCTAACAAACCAATCAGTCACTGCATAGAAGTCGTCAATAGTGGGAGTAGTTCTTCTATCATTTGGGATGTGAGGATTAGAAGAGATATTACTAAGGGTGAGTTAGGGGAGTTCACTACTTTGCTGGGGGTCTTAGAGACGGTAAGTTTGCAGATGGGTATTGAGGATTATAGAGCTTGGTTGGGGGATCCTACAGGGTCGTTATCTGTTAGTTCCTTTTATAATTCCTTCTTCCCTATTTCCAATTTCCCTTTATTCAGTTTTCTCATAATATCTGGAAAGTACGAGGCCCACAAAAGATTAAAATTTTCTCGTGGATCGTGGCCTTGGGGAGGTAGCCTACGTGTGATTTAGTGCAACGAAGGTGGAAGGCTTGTGTTTTGAGCCCGCACTGGTGTTGCTTATGTTGAAAAAATGAGGAGAATCAAGATCATCTACTTCTGCATTGCTCATTTTCTAGAGGTATTTGGTTGAGAGTTCAAAAAGAATTGGGATTTCAATGGGCATTTCCGAGGCAAGCTAAAGATCTTTTTTATGCGGATTCGGGGTGTCTCATACACGAAAAATTCAGCAAATTCTGGAACTTTATAATTCATTACACATTTTGGTCCATATGGTTGGAAAGGAATAGAAGAATAATTGAAGATGTTTCGGAGTCTGTTGATCAAGTATGGGAGAAAATAAAATTCAGAGTTGCATCCTGGACAACAAACTTGCAAGAGTACAATCATTTATGCATTTCGGATTTAGTGAGGGATTGGAAATTTGTTGGCACATGAATATTGTGTAATGATGTCATAGAATTGTGTTTTTTGACATTTGTGTAATGATGTCAAAGAGTTTGCGCTTTAAGTTAGTCTTCTTGTAACGTTGTTGCGGATTACTCATCCGCGCAATTGATGTATCATCAAATTATTATAATAAAATTAGTTTTCTATCAAAAAAATAAATAAATAAAATTAGACTTTTTTCATCTTTTGTTCGAATCTACAAATAAGATAAAATTAAATTAATAAGCACAAAATAAAGAATGAAAATTCAAGATAAGCACGAAAATGAAATCCCTAAAATTCGATAGGATTTAGACTTATCAATGGCCTAGGTTTGTGCTGAATCATGCAGCATGTTGAGACATTTGCTTACTGCTTACATTTCTCGTGTAAAAATCTCGTGTTTTTGTGCAAAAATATTGCGTTCATGGCTAGAATTGACACTTCAAACTTCAATTAAAATTTCATTGTTTCTTTGATGCGTTATTCTGCAGATTGAGGCAATCATATCAGGAATTCAGCCTGGATTAAGTATGGTGGTTGGTCCACCTGGTACGGGAAAGACAGATACAGCTGTGCAAGTCTTGAATGTGCTTTATCATAATTGCCCTTCTCAGAGAACATTGATAATTACCCACTCAAATCAGGCTTTGAATGATCTTTTTGAAAAAATAATGGAGGTAACAAAGCCATTGAGAGGATCCCCTCGGCAATGATAAACTTTAATTGCTCATATTCATTTTAGATGATATTTTCGTTTCATTTTTGAGTTTCTGTTCACATTGTGCTCATGGTTTTAGAGGGATGTACCTGCTCGATATCTACTTCGACTTGGTCAAGGTGAGCAAGAATTGGCAACTGATCTTGACTTCAGTCGCCAAGGCCGTGTGAATGCAATGCTAGTTCGGCGATTAGAACTGCTTAGTGAAGTGGAGCGACTTGCAAGATCTCTACAGCTGCCTGAGGATGTGGCATATACATGTGAAACTGCTGGATACTTCTGGTTGCTTCATGTGTACTCTCGCTGGGAACTATTTTTAGCTGCTTGTGTTGAGAATCAAGACAAGCCGTCATTTGTTCAGGACCGATTTCCTTTTAAGGAGTTCTTCAACGATACTCCTAGGCCAATTTTCACGGGTCAGTCCTATGAAAAAGACATGCATGCAGCTAAAGGTTGCTTCCGGCACCTGCAAACTATGTTTCAAGAGCTTGAAGAGTGTAGAGCATTTGAGTTGCTCAAGTCAACAGTTGATAGATCTAACTACCTGATGACCAAGCAGGCGAAAATAGTGGCAATGACTTGCACCCATGCGGCTCTTAAAAGAAAAGATTTTCTGCACCTGGGTTTTAAATACGATAACTTGTTGATGGAAGAAAGTGCTCAAATCTTGGAGATTGAAACTTTTATTCCAATGTTGCTCCAAAGGCAGGAAGATGGCTATGCTAGGCTTAAACGTTGCATATTGATAGGTGACCATCACCAACTGCCTCCTGTTGTGAAAAATATGGCTTTCCAGAAGTACAGCCATATGGATCAGAGCCTATTC
Organism: Primulina huaijiensis; assembly: GCF_012295235.1. Lineage (NCBI taxonomy): Eukaryota > Viridiplantae > Streptophyta > Magnoliopsida > Lamiales > Gesneriaceae > Primulina > Primulina huaijiensis. Next base: position 13,313,798 of record NC_133315.1, on the reverse strand, counting down.
ACAAGATTTGTGCGGCTTGGAATTCCATATATTGAGCTCAATGCACAGGGCAGAGCTAGGCCAAGTTTAGCAAGACTTTACAATTGGAGATATAAAGATCTTGGTGATCTTCAGTTTGTGAGAGAGAACGCTATCTTCCATAGAGCAAATGCTGGATTCTGTTATGACTATCAGTTGGTAGACGTTCCTGATTACCGTGGGAGGGGCGAGACTGCTCCATCACCTTGGTTCTATCAAAATGAAGGAGAGGCTGAATATATTGTAAGCGTGTATATGTACATGCGATTACTTGGGTATCCAGCCAACAAAATATCCATATTGACTACGTACAATGGTCAGAAACTTTTAATTCGTGATGTTATCAACAGAAGATGTGTCCCATTTGACTTCATCGGTCCACCTCACAAGGTAAGTTATATATCCTCTTGTGCATTAGACTTGCGATTGCTGAAATGTCCAGAGTGTAAATTGGCACCATGTTGTTTAATGTATCTGCAGAATGTTGGATAATTTAGGATCCTAGTATGTAATGCATTTTACATGTTCATGCAACTTGTGGTTATTTAATGACAGCACATGCCAGGTCACAAAGTAAAATCAGTATAGTTATGGTTTCTGAATGGACTTGAATGTTGGATGTATTAGACTGCAAACTCTCTGTATTGGTTTATTTACTGAGGTAGAAATGCTTGTACGTAGTGCACTTTACCCTTTCTTTCTTGTTTTTGTTCCCCCTGCCTTCATTTTTATGTCAATTGTGATGTAGAAGCTACTTGGTTGGTCAATATTTTATTAGAATAATTGTCAAAAATCAGATAATAATTTCTTGTATTATTTTCCAATAGCTACATGATATTTATACAATATACCAAATTATTTATAATGGAAATACTAGATCTTAATCCTAGCAATTCTCTGATTTAAGGAAACCAAATATATACCTATATCAATCTAAGATACATAATATCAATTAGAGATCTACAAGATATTATTTATACAATCTTCCAACATAGTCACAATATCTTCAGTTTTTTAACTTACCCCCTCAAGCTGGGAAGCAGACATCTTCCATTCCCAGCTTGAAAATAATCCTTTGCAATACTGTACTCTGGAGTTCTTTTGTGAGCACATCGGCAAGTTTGCCATTCCAAAGAACAAATAGAGTACAAATCAATCCACTATCTAGCTTCTCCTTTATGAAGTGTCTATCCACTTCAACATGCTTCGTTCTGTCGTGTTGAACTGGATTATGAGCAATATTGATGACATATTTGTTGGCGCAAAATAATCTTATCGGCAATTCCCATTTAATTTTTAAGTCATCCAAAATTATCTTGATCTATAAAAATTCACGTATTCCCAATGCCATTGCTCTAAACTCGGCCTCTGAACTCGATTGAGCCACAACATCTTGCTTCTTGCTTTTCCACGTCAGGAGATTGCCTCCTAGAAAAGTGCAATATCCTGAAGTTGACCTTCTATCAAAAAGAGAACCTGCATAATCAGAGTCATTATATGCCTAAAGGCTTAATCCAATGTTTTTCTTGAATAAAATGCCTTTGCTTGGGTTAGGCAATGCAGTACCTTATTGACTGTATGTAGGTGTACTCTGGGATAATGCATAAATTGACTTTTAGCCCCCACAGTGTGTGCAATATCCGGTCTGGTATGAGCAAGATAGATAATATTACCAACCAGCCTTTGATACATCTCTTTGTCGACCACGGGTCCATCATTGTCATCACCAAGTTTGTGGTAGCATCTATTGGTGTGGGGGCTGGTTTGCAAGCTAGCATCCCAGTTCAGACAATAGGTAGGGGACATACTTTTGTTGTAAGATAAAGATCCCTTTCTTGGAATGAGCTACTTCTATTCCAAGAAATACTTCTATCTCCCAAGTACTTTCATCTCGAACTCGTTTGCCAAACAGTTCCTAAAAGCTTGCTTTTCATCTTTGTTGTGTCTGGTCACGATTATGTCATCCACATATACCAACAGGATTGTGACTCCCCCTGAGTCGGAATGTTTAAAGAACAAAGTATAGTCTCCTTCGTTTTGTCTGTATCCATAAGTAAGCATTGCTTTGGTGAACCTCCCAAACCAGGCCCTTGGTGATTCTTTAAGGCCATATAATGCCTTCTTTAATTTGTAAACTTTAGAGCCCTCGAAATCTTTTTAGAATCCTGGAGGAACATCCATGTATGTTTCTTATTCCATGTCACCGTGAAGGAATGCATTCTTTACATCAAACTGCTCTAAGTTCCAGTTAAAGTTTTTTTTTTTCAAGTTTTAGTTAAAGTTGGCTGCTAAAAACAATAGGATTCGGAATGTATTCATCTTGGCAACTGGAGCGAATGTCTCTCGATAATCAACACCATAGGTTTGTTTATAGCTTTTTGAAACAAGTCTAGCCTTGTACCTTTCCAGTGAGCCATCAGATTTGTACTTTATTGTAGACATCCTTTTGCAACCCATAACCTTCTTTCCTGGTGGGAGATCAGCAATTTCCCATGTTTTGTTATTTTCCAGCGCTAGCATTTCAATTTTCATAGCAACTCTCCAATTCTTATTAGATAATGTCTCAGATAAAAGTATTATGTACTGATCATGGTCCATTAGGCTGAACCACCATGGGCCTCGGCCCATACCCATGCACCACTACTGATCATGGGTCGTTAGGATGGTCCAGGCTCATGCCCATGCACCGTTACTCATAGAATATCCCACTCCTGGAAAGTGATTTCTTTCGCCTCCCCTAACACTTGAACCCAGGACCTCCAGGCTTAAGTACCTAGATTCTTAAAGTGTTGGTGCCTCGGCCCATGCTGGATCATCCTAACGACCCATGATCAGTAGTGGTGCATGGGTATGGGCCGAGGCCCATCGTGGTTCTGCCTAATGGCTCATGATCGTTACAAAAAACCCAACTGGTACCAACACTTTAAGAATCTAGGTACTTAAGCCTGGAAGTCCTGGGTTCAAGTATTGGGGGAGGCGAAAGAAACCACTTTCCAGGAGTGTGATATTCTATGAGTGACGGCTCGGCCTATGTTGGACCATCCTAACGACTCATGATCAGTAGTGGTGCATGGGTGTGGGCCGAGGCTCATGGTGGTTCAGTCTAATGGCCCATGGGAAAGCCCGTGAGGGAAAAGACTTATTAAGGGAGCCCAAGATTGGGATAGACCATGGTCGTTACACATTAGGAATGTGAATAGTGTTTAAATTTACTAGGAAAGGTCTATGTGATACTGTGAAATTTTGAATGGTTACAAAATTGGCAATTGGATAAAGAGGTTTTTAGTGCATTCCCTTGTTCATTTTCGAGCAGCAATAGGTAGATCATAATCACAAGAAATAGCATTTTCTGGACATACCTTATTTTCAGAATTAGGTTTGGATTCTTGGATTTGCTCATCGGCAGCTTCGGGCCGTTTTCTTCTTGAGTATACACGGTCAAGTTGCTTGCTGTTAGGAGACTTGTTCGAAGAGTGACTTGGCTCAACAAAGGCTGGAACGGAAGGAGTTGGGGCTGCCGGAGTGGCTGAAGGTAACTCAAGTAAGAAAGAATCTCTATCCTTATCTTCAAGAACAAGTATTGCTTCTTCTTGAAGATATGGTTGGGCAAAGTATGATGCATTTTCATCAAAAGTAACATTCCATAGAAACAAAAAATTTCTTGGTAGCCGGATGATAACATTTGTAGCCCTTTTGATGAATACCCAACAAAGATACACTTAAGAGCTCTATGATCTAACTTTCCCTTGTTATGAACATGAACAAATGCAGTGCAGCCAAAAATTTTTGGGTTGATGTGAGGATCCTTGTCAAGGTTAGGAAAAACTCAGACAATACCTGGATTGAACTTCTAAAACCTACCATTTTTTAAAACAGACGGTTTATGATGTATGCATGTGTTAGTACGGCTTCTCCCCAATATTTTTTTGGAACATTTTTATGAAAAAGAAGAGCTCGGACTGTAGCTAGCAAATGACCATTTTCCTTTCCGCCACTCCGTTTTGTTGTGGGGTATATGAGTAAGATGATTCATGGATAATTCCCTCCTTTTCGAAATAGGAAGACAAGGTGTGATTGAAATATTCTCTTGCGTTATCGGATTTAATTTTTTTGATTTTTTCTCCAAATTGATTCTGGATCATAGAATGAAAATTTTGAAACACAGTACTAACATCAGACTTATTTTTTAGAGGGAATATTCATGAAATTCGAGTGCAATCATCGATAAATGAGACAAACCATCGATGTCTAGATCTATCTGGAGTAATCGAGGGTCCTCAAACATCACTATCTTTTATTGCTCATTCGAAAGTTCACACGTTTATGTTTTGCAAACTTCGCAATGAAGACGCTCATTTCCTAACCCCACAAAAAACAAACGAAACATAGATTTTAAAACTCAAAAAGATGGATGACCTAATCGGAAATGATGAAGTCAAATGCTATCTTTATTTGAAGATGACCAAAAAGACGGAGACACTTTATTCCTAACGCTGTTCAAGTTGCCAATATCCTCAAGAAAATATAGCCCGTTTTCTTCCCCGGCACGTCCAATCTTCCTCCCTGAATCCTGGTCCTGAAATACACAATGAGATTTATGAAAAAACACATTACATTTCAGGTCAGAGGTAAGTTTTTTTTGATAGAAATTAGGCTGGTGGATAATCTTGGCACGTGAAGAACATTGTGAAGGGTAATTGTGGGGTTGATTTGGATACTGCCTATCCCAGCAACAATAGTAAGAAAACCATCAGCAATGGTTATCTTTCGATTGCTTGGACAAGGTATGTAGTTGTTGAATTTAAGTAGGGAATGGGTCATATGGTATGTGGCTTCTGAATCGACAATCCACAAATTTCTAACAGCTTTATCTCAGGAATTTAATCCTAGAGAGATAAGAGACTTACCTGAATGGGCTAAGGAGCAAGTACCACTGTTTTTCTCTTCATTCCCAAGGAGTTTTCGAAGTCTCTTAAACCTCTTCCTTGCCGAGTTCATTCAGTCTTGGGTCACCTTCTTGACTTGGCTGGTTAACCTTAAAGTTGGCTTGGTTTATGTTTCTAGTCTGTCCCCATCATTGATTTCAGTCCTTGTTTCTGCCATGTAATTTCCAGCACTTGTCCTTAGTGTGTCCAATCTTTCTACAATAAGTGCACCATAAATCTTTCTTACCCTCTCGGCTTTCAACTTTTGATATTTCTGCCCTTCCATACTCCTTTAACTTGATGTTGTTCTAGAATCTTCGCGACCATCACCGACCCCTCTGAATTTTGAGGCTCAAGCATCACACTTCTCCTACTTTCTTCAGCCTGAATCAAAGAGATTGTTTCTTCCAAAGATGGTTTCTCATCTTTTCCTAGAATTTGGACCCTTACTTGATCGAATTCTGGGTTCAATCCAGCAAAAAAATCATAAACTCGGTCCTTAACAATGAGTTGTTTTAGAGTTGAGGCATCTTCTGGAGAGTTCATCACAATGACCCGATAGTAATCAAGTTTCTGCCAAAGATTTTGAAGTTCGTTGGCGTACTCAGTGATCAGTTTATTTCCTTGCTTGACTGATCCCACCTTTATTTGGATTTCGTAAACATGGGCAGTATCACGAGCCTTCGAATAAGTTCATTTGATTGACTCCCAAATGGCCTTTATAGATGTCAAAAACATGGGAGTCGCTAATCCTTGGATCCATTGACTCCCACAGTCACGACGTGACCATAGAATCAGCTTCATCCGATGCGTCGAAGCCTTCTTCTCTTGTTTTGGTTCCAGTCCCAAGAAGGTGACTGATTATCCCTTTTCCCTTCAAATAAGTCCGCACAAATTGGGACCATTTCAAGTAGTTCTTTACATCCAAATGATAGTTCGTCTGAATGTTTTGCAAGTGGCCAGTCGTTGGATTGAGATTTACATCCTCCGATTTGGCAGATTGTTTCACAACTACATTTTTTTTTGAAGCTTCAGAATCAGAGATGATTAAGGAATGAAGAGAACGATAGAGCTATCGGGTAGAAAAAAATGTGAATTTAGAAAAAGGCAGGCTCTGATACCATGTAAAAAATCAGAGAATAATTTATTGTATTATTTTCCAATAGCTACATGGTATTTATACAACTTATTAAATTATTTGTAATGGAAACCCTAGATTTTAATCCTAACAATCCCTTCTTATTTAAGGAAATCAAATATACTCCTATATCAATCGAAGATACTTAAATCAATTAAAGATCTACAAGATATTATTTATACGATCTTCCAACATAGTCCCAATATCTTCAGTTTTTTAACAATAATCTATCATTGTTGTGTCTGTTTAGAATATATCTGCAGTTAGAAGCATTCTCTTTTTCAATGCAAAATGTTATCAGTCGACTCGTATTGTGAATATATTCTAATTTTCAACAACTTGCTTGAACTTAATATGGGATGGGGATTGTCTTTAAGCAGCGAGCTGATGCTAAATTTAAACAATGCGGAATCTGGGAGATTTAGCTATATGAGCATTCAAACTGATGGATGATCGGGGTCCTTGCCACTCTGCTTTCTCTTGCAATCCGCTCTTGGTTGTAATTTTTGTTAATTATCGCTCATGATCACGTTTTATACTCTAGGTAACCACCGTTGACAAATTTCAAGGACAGCAAAATGATTTTATCTTGTTATCTCTTGTTCGTACTCGCTTTGTGGGCCATCTTCGTGATGTGAGAAGATTGGTTGTCGCAATGTCACGCGCTCGATTGGGGCTTTATGTTTTCTGCCGACGTTCGCTGTTTGAACAATGTTATGAATTGCAGCATACATTTCAGCTTCTTCTTCAGAGGCCTGATCTTCTTGCATTGAACCTAAGCGAGGTCGATGCATTCACTGATCGTCATGTTGAAGAAACAGGTCCAGCCCAGCTTGTTAGTGGAATCGAAGAGATGGCCAACATTGTGAATTACAAGATACATCAGGTCTATCAGGTACTGTCCTCTTTACCTCAGTTCTAGATTACATTGTTTGGTGCCTTTTTCCTCATAACATATATATCATTTATTCTTTACTATTGATATTGTAACTTAGAAGTGTGATAGCCACTATTATCCTATGTTTAACCGTACAACTTACAGTAGGGAGTCCAAGAAACAAAACTACTGCAATCTGTGTGTGCTCTCTTTTCCCCCTTTTCACCTGGATGTGCCCCACAAGTTCTTACATCTTTAAACTATACTTTACGACCCTGTCACATACCCTGGTTACGATTGCCCACTGTTTTAGTTACCTCTGACATAAAGCATTCATGGGCAGTAACATGTGAGCTATATGGAGTATTCCTTTTTTTTTTTTGATAGGAAACTATTTTCATTAGAATAAATAAAGATTACATATTATGTGCGGATGAGAATTCCGCAGCACAGTAACAAGACTACTAATGTAATGAACTCCTCAAAGAGAGCAACATACAATACTCATGCTCATACAAAATTCCAATTCCTCACTAAATATAATATGAAACACTTAAATGATTGAATTGATCCAAGTTGATCGTCCACGATCACGGCAGTCACTCGAAACTTTATTAATAATTTTTAAAAAACTGTGTATTTCTATCTTTTTGATCAATTCCTTCTTGACCCTTCAATTAACCCCTTATTTGATTTCACCAGGAACGATTAATGAGTCACCACTTAAAACAATTTCCTGCCAACCCACCAGAGCAAGACTTTGTGGGCATTAATGCGCAAGAAGAAAATGGCCTACTGGATTCAGAAGTTTCTATGCCGTCAATGGATATAGATATTCATGGTTTGGCAAATGGGGCTGAGAAGGATATTCTACCTGATGGCAACTCAAATGATGTATCAAGTCCAGAAACTTATGCGAAACAGGATGGGGATAAGCAAATACAGAACGATTTAAATATAGAAGCTGATGTGGATATGCAAGAAAATAATATAAATGGAGAAGCACTTGAAAGCAATCTTTGTGAGAACTTGATGGATAAGTAGACAAACATCAATATAAGTCCTCGGCTAGGCTGGTTTCGCAAAACGATACCAAATTCTCTCCAGAAATGATGCAGTTCTATCTAGTGGAAACAATTTTCTTTCAATCAGTTGCTGAAGGTGATCAATGCAACTACACAGTAGAATGGCGTGTTGTAATATGCAAGAGGTTGTGCTACATTGGGAATTCAATCATGCAAAACGATTGGGATTGCAACGTGGATCTCTTTTAGCCACCACTTTATCTTAGCTTGGTAAAGATGTTTTTGTGCTGTTGCTTGGAGAGGGATATTTAAGATCATTCTAGCTACGAACTACCAGAAAGATCAGAATGTGTAAACCTTCTGTCCTTGACTTGGCGCTGCTACATGCCATGAATGTTAATCTGGTCTGCATTGTCGTTTCGTCTAGGAGATGATATTATCAGGTTAACCGCAACATTCGATGACTAGTTCCTCGTCATCTTTTGTTGAGTTTTGAGCAAAATATCTTCTTTAGTCTATTCGTGAAGCATCATATTAATATAAAAACGGGTAACCTGCAGTTCGCCCTGAATTTATAGATGTCATATCTTCAAACTTGTTGAATGCTGATTGCTGTCATTGTATGAAACTCCACATTTCCATTGCCGATGGGTTAATATTTGGAATCTATCAAACCCTTGGCCTAACTCCTAATGCACATGAATTTATGATGATTTTGTTTCTTATTATTTAATCTAGATATTGCATATTTCCGTCATTTCAACTAATAGTAGAAATAGTTATTTATAAATTTTCCCAAGAATGAAACCGGTGTTCATTTTTTTTTGTTTTTTTTTATGGTGGTGTGTTGAATTCTGACGCAAATTATGATTTATCGTTGCTAAATTAATTAAGGTGGGGTCAATGTTATCGAACTTTCGATCAATCCCGGTATTCAGAATGTTATGGATGATGATGCCATGGTCTCTTTTGTTCCCATTGGATTTCACGAGGAGGAGAAGGATCCGAGATAAAAAGGAGGTTTTTATTCATGAAAGACGAGACAATCTCTAGCATTCCGAACTTGTGAAAAGCATGATCGAAGATTCGAACAAAATGATCTCTCTAACTTGAATTTAGACACGGATTTCAATAAACATGTTATCAGATCTTCCAACTGGAACAAAATGATCTCTCTAACTTTGATTTAGATATGGATTCCAATAAACATGTTATCAGATCTTTCAATTGGGCGGGGATTGGGTCTGGCCATCTTGGTCAAGTGTGGGATATATGATGTAAGACATAGTTTGGTACACATGAGATGATAAACGTGTGATATATAATATAATGATAAGTTAAGGATATATAAGATGTATGATATTATATTTAATGTTTGGTATGGTTTTAATAAGAGTTATTAAATTTATATATTAGATTGTAATGACAAAATTAACCTTATCAAAATAAATTTTATAATTTCAAAGTTGTTGTTTGAGTTCATATTTCTTATATGTTCATGCGTCGACAGTGCTTGCATGATTTATTTATTTTTACCTGATTTATATATTATATAATATGATAATTGAGTCCTTTATTTTGTGAGTCAAGTCAAATATCAATTTTTAAGGTTAATCGAGCGATACTAATAATTTTATTGAGATTTATAAAAATCATTTATATAATTATCTCGAGTTCATTTATATAATTATCGTATTATATAATATATAAAAATAAATAAAAATATTTATTTGATGGGGCGGTAAAATGAGAGAACGATAGGGTTTAAGATTTTTATATATCGAGGGCAATTAAGTTATTTATTGTGTTTTTATCATCCAATTAAAATTATCACATGTCATAAAAGAGATACATTATCCTTGTGTAAAACTATTTATCACAATATCATGGGCTTTCTAAAAAGATACCAAACATATGATAAATAAGATTATTTATCAGTCTCTCTCTTATCCCATGTACCAAACTATACCTAAGGGTGAGATATATAATATAAAGATAAATTCAAAATATTGAATGTTTGATATGATTTTAATATCAAGATAAATTTTTATTTTTGTATTGCTATCAAGATTTTTTGCACATGTAGATATGGTTGGGTCTTTGGGTTCGAATATTGGGTATTTGATTAGGTATTTTTTTTCCTAAAATGTCAGGTTTGGGTTTGTACCCAAATTGGACGGGCTGGTGTCGGACGATAAAATTATACCCGACATATATTCAATATTTTTTTAGGTTTAAAATTTTATAATAACTAATTAAATAAATATTACTCCAAAAAAAATAAGGAAATAAAAGAGACAGATCGATAAATATTACTCGAAAATTTTTGTATTTCGAAAGGGAGTGCATCCATTTTTTTTTTAAAATGTTTTCAACTTTTAGAAAAAAGGTAAAAATGAAAAAGAAGAAAATTTTAGATAAGCGACAATTTCGGGTCGGGTTAGGGTAGTAAAAATGACTACCCAACCCGGAAAACCCGAACCAGACGTCCACTCTCGTAAATTCCAGAACTTTAACTTTTTTTGGGTAAAAAATAAAATATAAATTTGCCATCTAAATATTTTTTATTCATCTGTGACAAAAACTACTTTTTTTTTTTTTCTTTATATAGAGGTCATTGTAATTTTTCAAATATATGATGGAGGGGCTATGTAGTTAGAAATAAAATTAATCAACATTTAAATCTTTCGAGATAAATTAATAAGACGAAGCAACAAAACAATTATAAAAGAATAATGCTATATGTACAACCAAATTCATACAACAATTCTTAGAATACAAAAAATTCAATACAAAAATTCTACTTATCAAAAGTTTACGATAAATTCAATACAAAATCTCACGATATAATATCAAAATATCACGATATAATTGTTGTAAATATCATTATATGATATTTTGGTTGTACCTATAATATTATTCTTATAAAAATATACAAGCATGAGATGGTTAACTCAGTAGCCAAATTTGGTTAAGAAGCCAGCGAAAGCTATCCTGTCATGTCTTCTTCAAATGAATGATTCACAATTTTACTCCCTTTACACATTTAAGAATTTCGATTCTGAATTTGGGTTCAATAAAATATAAATTTTATTTGTATGATCCCTGAGCAAAAGTTCGAAATAAGAAGAATATTAACGAGTTTTTAATAACCTAAGACACCATTTCAAGTGACATATTATTAATCAATTCTATCATATCTCTTTTTTATTGTCTAATTATTTATTCATCAACTAATTATTTATCTTACATCAATCAAATCATTAAACTATTTATATTACATTAATAAAATAAATTATAATATTACCTTTAATAAATAATATTATTAATTTTTTTAAATTATTAAAAAATAAAATGATAATTTTTCATCTTATATCAAATTTACTATATATATATATATATTATCATATTAGATTATTTATCTTAACATTATTATCATATCTTTAACTTCAAACGAATATCTTTAACTTCAACTGATGCCTTAACGAGGAGAACTAGTAAGCAGGATCCCAAGATTTGGTTTAGAATACATGTATTTTGGATAATTTGTATGCATCCATTTAAACATTTCTGTGCCAAGAAAATGCTTGGAGACTTTGTCAGTAACCAGTCTTGATGTCTAGCGTTTGCACAATCATTTGCGTGCCAAGTAAATGTCTAGTATTTGGATGATCACGGGTTGTTACAATAGGATCTAAAACCCAAAATCTCATAACAAACTTGTTCCTGAACGTTTGGATGACACATTGGATAGGGAATCGATGCCATCACTGATGGCAGACGGGCACTTTATTGGCTTGAGATATGACAGATTTTGTTTGGCTTTTTCAAACTTATCATAAGAACAAGAAGCCCTTTCAATTTTCATTGCCAAATCTCCACTAAATTTTCAAGAAAGATCTCCAAATCTTTTGAACATTTATTTTTACAAAAACAAATTGAACAGGGCAGATTAAACCACAACATCAAATGTCCAACGGTGATCACTGTATGTAAGAAACGAACCATCTAACACCAGCATCATGAAACACCTTTTCTGCTTTTTTTTTTTTTTAAAAAAAAATCAAGAATGAACTTGGATTAAATGCTTAGATTAGAATCAATCAGAGCAATCAAACATGAAACACAGCGTACTAGGTTGAGGTAAGCCTGATCAACCAGTAAATGGGAAAGAGTTAGGCCATTGAAAACATATTGGAACATCATTTAGAACAATCAAAGCTTTTTATTTCATCACAAGGAATATAAAAATTCGAGAAAACCGAAAACAGAGAAACAGTTCAGCCAAGAAAAGAACAGAATCTAGTCATTATAATAAAATCCAGGATCAAGAAAAATAGAGATCAGTTGTAATTCTAACTTTAGAAAAAAGATGTAATTTGCAAAGAAAATAGCTAGCTCATCAAGCCCTGACAACCACAATGTTGCTGGGGTTGATGCTCTCAATGTAGTATCGATCACCAGAGTTCTGACCAACAAAATAAGGACGATTAGGAAGAAACGCGAGATAGCCCGCAATCCCCACGGAATATCCTCCCTTCACTTTCTCCGCCACGAATCCTTTCACCCGACCATTTTTCTGATGTATTTTCTTCATCTCCATCCACGCTCTGTACTTTCGGAACTTCCGCGGCAGGAGGAGCTTTTCTTCGCCCTCCACGGAATCGTCCTGCCCCATCGCCTCACCGAACCGGACGGCGGCTCGCTCCTTCGTCCGAGGATCTCCCGTCACTAAATCGATGAAGCAGCGCTCCAGCATCTGCATCTTCACTGCGGAATTGCCGGAAGACGGGTTGAGAAACCCGACCCGGTTCGAGAAACTGGTTTTCTCGGGGGATTTTGGAGCTCCGATCAGCTCGTTGCCGGTGCAGATTCTTGGCGGGCCCACCCCGGCATCGATGAGGTAGGTTTCATCCCTCAAGCGCACAACTTTGGCCTGCAGTGCATTCCCGCTGCGCAAGAGGAAGCTGGAATTGGATCTCGGGAACAATCGGCTCATACACCCGCTCATCTTGTTGGGTGGTGAAGTGAAGGGCTTTTAGGGTTCGGTTTCAGTTAGAGAGCTGCTTGCTACACAAGGTTTCAATTATGACTCCATTTTCACATGTAGGGATGCACAATCAGCTGGTTTTTAATCAAATATTTTGATTTGTATTCACATATATTGAATTCCAACTAAATTTGAATGTGTTTGAAATATTTCGAGTTGAATTTGAAATCAAATTATATTATTTGATAGTTGGTAATTTGCTTCCTCGCTCGCTCCAATATTTTTAGTTAAAAAATATTATTGTCTATTATATAAATATTATTTATGGTATTTATCTTCGAATAGCTAATAAACATGTTCAAATATTTTGATCCGAACACGAATTGGAGTCCTGAAACACCTCACTGGAAAGAAGCCATCAATACAGAAATATATTACATTATGCAAAATCATACTTAGGATGTAAGGTCCAAAATACGATAACATAATCAACCTGCATACAAATCTAAGAAAAATTGAAAATGCCTAATTAAATTATTTTAAATGCTTTAATTAAATGTGGCAGACATGTTTACATGTTTAAAGTATGGATTTTTGTTAGAATGCATATATCAGTACTTTCAAGGGTTATTCGAGACGTGACAGAAAAACGGAGATTTGAGACTGTAAAAGAAAAATATTTTTATTAAATGATTGTTTATAATTATTTAATATATTGTGTATTTAATATGTAAATTTCGAAAATAGGTTCTTTTGAGGTATTTTTGCATGTCGAGTCATATTTTAAACCTATAATTGATTTTTGACTAAAATAAAAACTTTTTGGAGACTCGGTTTATATTTTCGAAAACTCTCCTAAACAAGATATTTTTCCTAAGTACTGATGGACATAATGAGCCTATTGTACTAGAATTATTGGGCTTAGTTGTTTACCCAAATATTTATATCAAAACTTTGACTTCCAAGCCTTAATCCTCCTACAAAACTCACACCTAAACACAAAAATAAACTAGGGTTCTTCTTCCCCTAGCAGCATCCACACACATTCACGTTTAGGGATTTTCACACGTTGATTTTGCAGGCAAAAAACGCAACAAGAGTTCCCCGTTCTGTCGGCAACGCTCCTTCGTGTCGAGACTCGAATATTCGTGCGTGAATCACGTAAAGGCTCACCTTATTCCTTCTTTTCTCATCATTCATGCCATAATACGTGCGAATATATATGTTTGCATGAAAAATCTGATATCCTTTTATTATTTTCTTTTTTATGGTATATATATGGAAAAACTTGGTTTTCTTGCCATGAAACTCATGATCTAGATGTCTTGAAGGGGCTGCAAGGTTTTGGGAGTTAGGGGCTCGAATTACAGGAGGTTTAATGCTTCTTAGATGCACGATTCAGGTCTGGTATGGTGCAAAGAAGGAGGGCCGACTAGTTTGGCTTGAAGGGGTTAGGGCTCGGTGAGTTTGGAAGAAATAAGAGAGGAGGCCGTGTAGGGGCTGTCCAGGCGAGGTGCTGAGCTCGTGAGGCACGAGCCACGAGCCACGATGGTCCATACAGGGTCTGGACGAGCGGTGATAGGTAGGCGCATGGCTAGGGCTCGACCTAGCCATGCCGAGCGCGATCAAGTTGAACCATGCACGTCCTCGTGCATGGCTCGCTAGGGTTGGTCCAGGAGGGGTCCTAGGGTTCGATCATGGTCCTAGAGTGATTTCTTAGGGTCTGGTCTCATTGGTTTGGGGCTAGGAGCGAAGAACTTGTGATTGGTTTAGGGCTAGGGTTTGGCTGAAGGGTGCAGAAAATTCAATAGGGTTCTAGGCATTACTAAGGGTCCTAAATGGTTTGAATTGGGTTGTATGGGGGCTAGATATATGTTATTAAGCTATGGTTAAATTTTGGGAAAGTTTGGTTAAGATTCGAGATGACTCGTGTTAAAACCGGGACTTCACAGACCACCTTGTCCTAAATGTGGCAAACCCCATGGTGGTGAATGTATGCAAGGTTCCAATGTTTGTTATCGTTGCAAAAAGCCAGGGCATCTCGTCAGAAATTGTCCAGGAAGTTCTGAGAAAGTACAGGGACGCCATTTCTCCATGAATAAAGAGGAAGTGGATGCAGATACATCGATGATCATTGGTATGTTCTTGATTTCTGGTATCACTGTTATTGTTTTACTAGATTCAGGAGCCACGCATTCCTTTATTTCGGAATCGTTTGTAAGGAGACTGTGCATTACAACAAGTACAACAGAGACACAACTCGCCATAGCCTTACCTTCCGGGCAAGAATTATAGACCGATTAGATTGTGCGAGGGTGTCCAATATATGTTCAAGGCAATCATATGTATGCTGACTTGATAGTTCTGAGGATGACTGATTTTGATGTGATATTGGGAATGGATTGGCTCTCGAAGTACAGAGTTACTATTGACTGTGGCATAAAGATGATCAAATATGCACCAGTAAGAGCTGAACAATTCACAGTAGCAAGTGCATGTATATCCTTACCTCTTCGAATAATCTCTTGTATGAAAGCTTGTAAATTACTACAGAAGGGGTGTCAAGGATACTTAGCATCTGTTTTAACTATTGACTCACATGTTCGTGAATTAAAAGATACAGATGTTACTTGTGAATTTCCAGAAGTATTTTCTGATGATGTAACAGGCTTACCTCCAGATAGGGAGATCGAATTTGTGATTGATATTGTGACAGGAATTCATCCGATCTCAAAAGCTCCTTATCGATTAGCTCCTATAGAAATGAAAGAATTGAAAGAACAGTTACAGGAGTTACTTGATAAAGGGTTTATTAGATCGATTTTTTCACCGTGGGGTGAACCTGTTTTGTTTGTGAAGAAGAGAGACGGTACCCTTCGTCTATGTATTGATTTTAGGGAGTTGAACAAAGTAACAATTAAAAACAAATATCCACTCCCTAGAATTGATAATTTGTTTGATCAATTACAAGGAGCTGCTATCTTTTCGAAGATTGATTTGCGACCAAGCTATCATCAACTAAAAGTGAAATCAAATGATATCTCAAAGACTGCCTTCCGAACGAGGTATGAGCATTATGAATTTCTTGTAATGCCATTTGGACTAACGAATGCACCAGCTGCTTTTATGGATTTGATGAACATAATTTTCAAGTCATTTTTAGACAAGTTCGTGATTGTGTTTATAGATGATATTCTCATCTATTCAAGAACTGTAGAGGAGCGAGAACATCTGAACCTAGTGTTGCAGACTTTGAACAATAAACATTTGTATGCCAAATGGAAGAAATGAGAATTTTGGCTTGAACAAGTAGCATTCTTGGGTCATATCATCTCAAAAGAAGGCATATCAGTGGATCCAAGTAAGATTGAAGCTGTTAATAACTGGCTACTACCAACTACTGTTACCGAGGTACGTAGTTCTATAGTTCTCTTGGGTTAGCTGGTTATTACCGTCGGTTTATAGCTGGATTTTCTAAGATAGCATTGTCTTTGATTGCTTTAACACGAAAGAATGTGAAATTTATATGGAACGAAGCATGTGATCACAGTTTCCAAGAGTTAAAAACAAAATTGACATCAGCACCGGTCCTTTCGATACCTGAAGGACCAGGAGATTTTGTGGTACACAGTGATGCTTCGGAACAAGGTTTAGGAGCAGTCCTAATGCAGCACGGGAAGGTCATTGCTTATGCATCAAGAAAATTGAAGGAATATGAAAAGAATTATCCCACACATGATTTAGAACTGGCAGCAGTGGTATTTGCTTTGAAAATATGGCGCCATTATCTGTATGGCGAACGGTGTGAAATTTACACGGACCACAAGAGTTTGAAATATTTATTCACGCAAAAAGAACTGAATATGCGACAACGATGTTGGTTGGAATTAGTGAAAGATTATTATTGTGTTATTAATGATCATCGAGGTAAAGCAAATGTTGTTGCAGATGCGTTTAGTCGAAAATCCAGTTCTATTGCCACAATGCAAGTACAAGAACAAATCTTATGAGATTTACAGAATTTGAAGATTGATGTTATGCCAAAGGGAACTGCAATCCAATTATCATCTCTCATGGTTCGACCCACACTTGCAGACAGGATCAAGGCCGAACAAAATGCAGATAATGAATTACAACAACTGAGACAGAGAGATAAAGAAAAAGGAAATTTGAATCTTGAATTGAATAGGGAAGAAACATGGACATATCGAGGGAGACTGTGTGTGCCAAAACAAGGAACGATAAGAACTGACATTCTTATTGATGCTCATGCTACACCCTACTCGATCCATCCAGGAGGCACAAAAATGTACAAAGATTTGAAACCATTATTTTGGTGGTCGGGTATGAAAAAGGACATTGCTCAATTTGTTGCGCAATGTCTAACTTGTCAACAGGTTAAGACTGAACATCAAAGATCAGCAGGACTCCTGAAACCACTACCCATTCTTGAGTGGAAGTGGGAACACATCACAATGGATTTCATTCTTTGTTTGCCAAGAACACAAAGAGGGTTCAATGCTAGACGGGTTATTGTGGATCGACTCACGAAATCAGCTCACTTTCTTCCGGTGAAGACCATGTACACGATGAATCAATATGCTGAAGAATACATCAAAGAGATAGTGAGACTTGATGGCATCCCAGTGTCCATTGTATCTGATAGAGATCCCAAATTTACGTATGCATTTTGGAAGAGTTTACATCATGCTATGAGAACTCGATTGTCATTTAGTACGACGTTCCATCCTCAAACTGACGGGCAATAAGAACGAGTGAATCAGATATTGAAAGATATGTTGAGGGCCTGTACTATTAATTTTCCAAGCAGTTGGGACAGTAAACTACCTTTGGCTGATTTTACATATAACAATAGCTATCAGTCAAGCATTGGAATGGCACCATATACTGCATTATATGGTAGAAAATGTCGCTCTCCGGTACATTGGGATGACGTAGGAGAAAGAAAATTATTAGGCCCTGAATTGGTACAACAGACAGCTGAATCGGTAACTAAGATCAGAGAAAGAATGCACACTGCCCAAAGCCGACAGAAAAGCTATGCTGATGTGCGACGTCGTCGATTGGAATTTCAGGTCGGTGACCATGTATTTGTAAAGATATCGCCATTGAAGGTCATTTTACGTTTTGGTAAGAAGGGAAAATTGAGTCCAAGATATATCGGTCCATTTGAAATCTTGGAAAGAATAGGAGACAGGGCCTACCGAGTTGCTTTACCACCGAATTTATGAAACGTTCATAACGTTTTTCACGTTTCTTTGCTACAAAAGTATTTGGCTAATCCTTCTCATGTTCTTCATTAAGAACCGTTAGAGCTTGCATCGAATCTCTCATATGAAGAACGACCGGTCCAAATCCTCGACAGGAAATCAAAAGTGTTACGAGACAAGGAAATACCCTCGGTGAAACTGTTATGGCGCAATCATGCAATGGAAGAAGCAACTTTGGAGCGAGAAGACGAGATTCAACAGAGATATCCTGAACTATATGGTACGTCAAATTTCGAGGACGAAATTCTTTGAAAGAGGGGAGAATTGTAGTGCCCGGTTACTCGTACAAATGATAATAATGCATTTATGTCATTTAATACGTAGTTATTTAGCTCATTATATTTTACATGTTGATTGATGTATCGATATTGAGATTGAATATGATTTCTAGATTGTCCATGGTGTATTGAGAATGAATATGTGTTTTAATAGTGATAGTAAAAAGTGTAGGTAGAAGTAGTGTAATGCAGTTGGTAGGAAATGAGATGAAAATATGACAGTTTTTACGGGTTTTAGCATAATGATTTGAATATTGATCCAAATTGTGTGAGGTCATAACCATTAGAAAGCTAAGATATAATGCTACAACTTTCATGTTTTGGATTTTGTCCAAATCATTGTGAAAGACAAGCCAAAAGTGCCACGAAATGTGTCGTGTATATCGTCATTCCTTCACCGACACATGTTGGGAGAATAAGCATAACTTTTTATTCAGACTTCCAAATGACATGAAACAAGTTGGAGATTCAAGCCAAGACATAGGGCTACAATTTTAGGTTTACCAATTTTTCAGATTATGAAAGGAAGAAACATTTTTGGAGCAATTTTTGATGAAACAGTGTGCAGGGCTGAAAGTTGCTCGCCCGAGCCGAAGAGAATGTCCGCCCGGGCGGACATGCACAAAAATTTTAAAGTTTAGGGCCGAGAGTTCCTCGTTCGGACGGTAAAAGACGTCCGCCCGGGCGCTGCCTCATGTATAAAAAGATAAAATATCGACTTTTCCAAGAATTCCTACCATTCCCCACTTCATTTACAGCAAGAACACGAAGCAAAACAAGAAATATTCCTCCCAAAAGCTCCGTTCTTCATTCCTTTCATCATTTTGAA
>NC_133315.1:13252939-13294191 GCF_012295235.1 Primulina huaijiensis | reverse complement strand
TTTTGAGGTGATTTTATACGCCGGTATCGATGTTGGTTTTTCAACAAAAATACAAACGTTTTAGCAACCCGGCTAATAAATTCAAAAATTTTATTAAACAAAATTATTTTTAATATTTTAATTAAACACTAATGGGTTAAATGTGTCTAATTATCATGGTTAATGGGCCTAAGCTAGCAATTAGAGTTTAGTTAGGATTTTATTATCATTTAAAGTACAAAACCTACCCCTTAACACATTATTGTACACGTCCACTTCCCCCTACAAACTCCAAACACTTTTCTTTCAATATGCAACACACGCACACACGCAAGGACGAAGGGAAAAGCATCCAGCTGCTAGAGTTTTTCAAGCCGTCGTTCCCTCGTCGTCGTTCTTCAATCGTCTACATAATTCGTGCATTAATAACGTAAAGGCACTTCATATTCTTTCTTTACTCATGATCATCACACCATATTATGTATTTATTTATGAATTACATGAAAAAAATAGGAATACCTTGATATATTTTCGTACATGCATCAAAATTGGATTTTTAAATCTTGGTTTTGATCCAAAAATCATGATTTACATGTATATAAGGGGCTGCCATGATTAGGAATTGAAAAGGTTAGGTTTATACACGTCCTAATATCCTAGAAAACACATGCATGGACTGCACAAATGAATAGAACCAGCTAGTGCCTTAATTTTGTCATGTGATCAAAGGGGGCTCGGCTCATGGGTTTTGCTATTGGGCTTGGGTTTGGCTGGGACCAGGGCTGGGCTAGGGTCATGTAGGAGTCAAGGGAAGAGTCTTAGCCACTCTAGGACTCGAGACAAGAGTTTGGAGAGGAGTCCTAGCCCGAGAGTAGTGTCAAGGGAATAGCACAGGGTTGTGGTTAGTGCAGGGAAGAGATGGCTCGGCCTGGGGGCTTTGGACTGGGCTAGGTCAAGTCATTAGGGTCCTAGAAAGGTGGCTGAGGGGCTGGTTCAAGGGCTGGCTCGATTGTTAGGTGGCTAGCAACAGAAACAAGAGTCCTTGTCATGGTGGGTCTCATCGGCTGTGGAATACAACTGATGATGGAGCTTCGGTTTCAGGGGCTGGGGTCGAGTCCTTAGGTTNGAGGTAAAAGGCCCAGAGGGAGCCCATTTATGGGAGAAGGCCCCAGAGGGAGCCCGACGATCATATTTCCATTCGAATGAGGATAGGCCAGGGCTCAGTTGATCGGTGAGAGTGTTGCTGGTGTCTTCTATCGCCCAGTACTGTTGTTTAATGATGGATCCATCGACTTTTTGAGGTTTGAGGAAAGTCACAATTAACGATTTGAATTCAATAAAAAGGAAAACTGTTTATGATCATGATGAAAGGATTTATGTTCTGAAATGAGAAAAAAGAAAATGTTGAGGTTTATGTTATGCGTGTTCATATGAATATGTTGAAGATATTATGAAAAGGTTTACGAAAATGTTTATGAAAAGTTTATGGAAATGTTTATGTTTAAAACTGATGCATCATTATGAAAATGTTTTATTTAAAGTTTATGCATCATGAAAATGTTTATGAAAATGTCATTGTTTAAAGTTTATGCTTCTTCATGAAAACGATATTTTAAGTACAAGTATTTTTCACTGTTGCATGTGATCTGTATATGTATTACTTGTTATCAAGATTATGGTGTGTTGAGTCTTAGACTCACTAGGTGTGATTGATGCAGGTGATCATGATAATAATGTTTATAGAGGTCTTGATGGTTGAGTTTGCTGGACTGAAGGTGCACATAACCTGAGGACCGACGCTAGTTTCCGCACTAGTTTATGATTTATGTTAAGGATTTTTACGACGATTTATTTATTAGTGGTTTTTGAGAGGTTATAGTATGAGATATACTTTTCAAATATTTTTAGGTTCAGTAAAATGTTGGATGCTTTTATGCTATTTCCTTTGGTTTTCAAAATTATAATTGGTTGTGTTATTTTAAAATGATGTCAAAATATTTTATGGTTCGACCGAATGCTAAGTGAGGTTTGAAAAAAAAAATTTCTAGTACGTTTTAAGGAAACGAATATCAGACGTTTCAGTTGGTATCAGAGCAATGGTTCTGTAAATGGTGTGCCACCGTCAGTGCCGGGAAGCTCAGTTGTCAAGCCTCAAACTTGTAAGTTTACATGCATTATATGATTTTATGATGTTAGCGGCATAATTATATGAATCATATGTTTATGTCACATGTTTAATAATTTTATGATAATATATGATTTATATGCTCTATAATTTATATACGTGATACGATATGAAATAAGAAATTATTTGATTTTAATGCATGTTGGCCTTGTAGTGGAATTGGATTATAATGATTTTTGGGTTTTAGTATTAACATTTTACTTTTTGGGCCATAAATTAATCGTGAATATTACAAATGCTTTTGGGACACGTAGATTTTTTTAAGAAAATACTGATGACTCGTAGGTACTAGTTGAATTAATTTTTGGGAATTACTCATAAGTAATAATTATTCGAGGATTGCAACGACTTTGGGAGTAAGAAAATATATAAATTGGGATTTTAAGTTTTGATGGAAGTGTAATATTGGTTATGAGAATTGATTTTGGGTAAATAAATGTAAATTTTTGAAATTATGTTATGGGAAACATGTAGAAAGAAATTAAGAATGCCAAAAATTTATGAGTTAATCATAGGATTTTTGAAAGTTAGGATCAAATGGGATGATTTTTGAGGAAATTAAGAAATAATTTTGCAATTATTAAGAAATTTGGGGACTAGTTTAGCATTAAGTGAGAGTTGAATGTGTTAGCAGATAAGAATTTTGTTGATTTAGGCTCGAAAGAATACTTAGAACCTTGAAATATCTTGGGTTATAATGTTATAAGGAATGTCAATCAAGGGTTTTTAAGGATGAATTGATATTAGGCTTGAAAAATCTAAGCGTTAGCGGATGTGTTTGGGATTTTACGATTGAAATTGATAGATTGATGAATATTTTGGGTATAATATAGGGAAAGTAACATATGATAAGTATGATCATCCATCTTTTAATATTGGGAATCGTAAAAAAAATTGAAATTCGAGGTCATAATAGTAACAGCACTAAGTCATTATGGGTCTTTTTAAGCGCGATTTGCAAATAAGGATTTATAAGGTAAAATTTATTGGGATCAAGGAGACGTAAGGACATTTTAGAACTTAAGTTTTATCAGAGTAGCGCAACAGAAGCGTGGATTTTTGAGATACTAGAAATAAGTCTAAACTTTGGGTTATCAAGGATAAACGAATTTCGAGGACGAAATTCAATATAGGGGGGGTAGATTGTAACGCCCGGAAAAATTTAAAGGTTCACGCAAACCACATGCATGCAATTATTAAATTCTCTTGTATTTTAATTAAATATTTTAATTGCATTAATTAGTTATGTGGTGCATATTGACATGTTTAAAATATATTTTTCTACATTATTGCATTAAAATGTATTTTTAAAAGGTTATTCGAGTTGCGATCGAAGAACGGAGATTGAGGGCTGAAAAATAGAAAATGTTTTTATTAAATAATTGTTTTTAATTATTTAAAATATGAGTGATGCTTTTTCTTATTTTTGAAAATAAGGGTTTTGAGGTGATTTTATACGCCGGGACGCAAAATTTTATCGGTGTTGGTTTTTCAACAAAAATACAAACGTTTTAGCAACCCGGCTAATAAATTCACAAAATTTATCAAACAAATTTATTTTTAATATTTTAATTAAACACTAATGGGTTAAATGTGCCTAATTATCATGGTTAATGGGCCTAAGCTAGCAATTAGAGTTTAGTTAGGATTTTATTATTATTTGAAGTACAAAACCTACCCCTTAACACATTATTGTACACGTCCACTT
Organism: Primulina huaijiensis; assembly: GCF_012295235.1. Lineage (NCBI taxonomy): Eukaryota > Viridiplantae > Streptophyta > Magnoliopsida > Lamiales > Gesneriaceae > Primulina > Primulina huaijiensis. Next base: position 13,290,319 of record NC_133315.1, on the reverse strand, counting down.
CCCCTACAAACTCCAAACACTTTTCTTTCAATATGCAACACACGCACACACACAAGGATGAAGGGAAAAGCATCCAGTTGCTAGAGTTTTTCAAGCCGTCGTTCCCTCTTCACCGTTCTTCAATCGTCTATGTAATTCGTGCGTTAATAACGCAAAGGCACGCCATATTCTTCCTTTACTCATCATCACACCATATTATGTATTTATTTATGAATTTCATGAAAAAAAATAAGAACACCTTGATATATTTTCGTACATGCATCAAAATTGGATTTTTAAAGCTTGGTTTTGTTCCAAAAATCATGATTTACATGTATATAAGGAGCTGCAATGATTAGGAATTGAAAAGGGAAGGTTTATACACGTCTTAATATCCTAGAAAACACAAGCACAGACTGCACAAAAAAACAGAACCAGCTAGTGCCTTAATTCTGTCATGTGATCAAAGGGGGCTCGGCTCATAGGTTTTGCTACTGGGCTTGGGTTTGGCTGGGACCAGGGCTGGGCTAGGGTCATGTAGGAGTCAAGGAAATAGTCCTAGACAAAAGGTTGGGAGAAGTCCTAGCCCGAGGGAAGTGTAAAGAGAATAGCACAGGGTTGTGGTTAGTGCAGGGAAGAGATGGCTCGTCCTAGGGGATTTGGGCTGGGCTAGGTCAAGAAATTAGGGTCCCAGGAAGGTTGCTGAGGGGCTGGTTCAAGGACTGGCTCGTTGGTTAGGTGGCTAGCAACAGAAACAAGAGTCCTTGTCATGGTGGGTCTCCTCGGCTGTGGTATGCAACTGATGATGGAGCTTTGGTTTCAGGGGCTGGGGTCAAGTCCTTAGGTTCTAAGGGTTACGTAGGGTCCATAAGGCGTCTGGGTTGAGGTTGGATCATGGTTGTTTGAGCTTGGGTAAAGGAAAAACGAATTTGGCTCAAGGGTGTCTAGGAGGTGTTTTGGGGCTGTTTCTGCAGCTTGGTTGTAGCTTCGGTTTTGGAGCTTAGGGTCAAGTCCAGTGGGTCTTAATTGTCAAGGAGAGTGCTTAGGTGGGTTGGCTTGGGTTTGGCTCAAGGTGGCTCAGGCATGGCTAGAGTAAATTAGGAGATGGCTCGGTGTGTTCGATAAGGTGTCTATTTCAAAAATTAAAAGGCTAAAAATGAATCCATGGGCCCACGGGTGTGGCTCATGACTTGAAAGGGTATAATAAATCATAAAAAGGTTATGTTAAAAATTTGGAATCAAGATATTGAGTTTTGGATTTATCCGAGATTTAATCGCCGCACGAAACGCTAATTAACAAATTAACAGAAAAGCTTAGTTTTAAGCTTTATAAAAATATGAAAAATTATATTTAAGCTCAAATAATTATTAAAAGGCTATTTTTTAATTTGGGAATTTTATGTCAAGGTTTGGTTTAATTCGGGATTAAAACGCAGTAATATGTCTTATTTAAAGATTAATTTAAAAGTCATCGATTAAGCCAAATAAAAATATGAAAAAATTCATGTAGGCTTAAATAATTATTTGGGACATGTTAGAGTCAATGAAATTAAGAAAATGTCAAAAACGTGAAAATTTACGTCCAGGAGTAAAACGGTCATTTTACACCTAGAAATTAGTAAACGTCATGGCAATGCCCTGAATGCTGTTTTATGTGACAACATGATTATTTTCATTGATTATGGAGGTTTATGGAATTTTATAAGTTAAAATGATTATTTCAAATGTTTATGGAATTTTACAAGTTAAAATGATTATTTTAAATGTTTAGGGAATTTTATATGTTTATGATTTAATATGTCCAAATGTTATTTTAAATGTTTTGATGTTAAAATGTTATTTTAAATGTTTATGGATTTTTAATATGTTAAAATGTTTATGGATTTTTATGAGGAAACGATAACGTTAAAAGAAATGTTTCATGCTTGTTTTAAAAAAGAAAAGAATATTAAATACATGATTTTTAGAAAGTGATGAAAATGTAAAACGTTGAAGGAAGTGAAGTAATTGTGACTATTGAGGTTATGAGGATTTGAGGTAAGAATGGGAATGTCGTGAGGGAAAAGGCCCAGAGGGAGACCATTTATGGGAGAAGGCCCCAGAGGGAGCCCGACGATCGTATTTCCATTCGAATGACGATAGGCCAGGGCTCAGTTGACCGGTGAGAGTGTTGTTGGTGTCCCCCGCCGCCTTGTATTACGGTGTCATGTAGATGAATCCATTGACTTTTTGAGGTTAGAGAAAAGTCACAATTAACGATCTGAATTCAAAAAAAAGGAAAAGTGTTTATGATCATGATGAAAGGATTTATGTTATGAAATGAGGAAAAGGAAAATGTTGAGGTTTATGTTATGCGTGTTCATATGAATATGTTGAGGATATTATGAAAAGGTTTACGAAAATGTTTATGTTTATATTTAAAGCTGATGTATCATTATGAAAATGTTTTATTTAAATTTTATGCATCATGAAAATGTTTATGAAAATGTCATTGTTTAAAGTTTATGCATCTTCATGAAAACGATATTTTAAGTACAAGTATTTTTCACTGTTGCATGTGATCTGTATATGTATTACTTGTTATCAAGATTATGGTGTGTTGAATCTTTAGACTCACTAGGTGTGATTGATGCAGGTGATCATGATAATAATGTTTATGGAGGTCTTGATGGTTGAGTTTGCAGGACTAAAGGTGCACATAACCCGAGGACCGATGCTAGTTTCCGCACTAGTTTATGATTTATGTTAAGGATTTTTACGACGATTTATTTATGAGTGGTTTTTGAGAGGTTATAGTATGAACTATACTTTTCAAATATTTTTAGGTTCAGTAAAATGTTGGATGATTTTATGCTATTTCCTTTGGTTTTCAAAATTATAGTAGGTTGTGTTATTTTAAAATGATGTCAAAATATTTTATGGTTCGGCCGAATGCTAAGTGAGGTTTGAAAAAATAATTTCTAGCACGTTTTAAGGAAACAAATAGCAGACGTTTCACGTGGACTGTAAGTTGGCATGTTCTTGAAGTAATACATGAGTAATTTTATGATTTCAATTGCTTCTCATTGTTATGTATTAAATATGAAAGAAACTCATGAATATTGAAGATGGGTGCTATGAAATGAACGTGAACATGAACATGAAAAGAAAAGGACTGGTTTTTATGTGACATAGAGCTTGTTGACATCATGGGTGGTTTTAAGTCCACCAACCCTATTGGCCAATATATGTTCATGGGTTGTGGGGTTGCCAAAGGTGCTCCCTGATGTCCAACACAGTAGTAGCTATATAATAAAGCAAACACGGTAGTACAGGTCAACTAATGAGGCTCAAGTACAAAAATGAACATGAATATATGCTATAGTATGACATGGTTTAAAGATTCATTGTTGATCACGACTTGATATGTATGTTCCTTCTACGCATATTGATACATATAAGTACCAACTTATTGAGTTTTATAAACTCACGTAGCTCATGAATTATAGGATTAGGTAATGAAGATATATAGGATGCCGGCTCGCCAATGGATGCTTGTGACGTACCTCACCTCGACAAGAACCTGGATGTCTTACTGTACAGCTTCCGCATATGTATTATAATGAATTTAATGTCAGGATTTGAAACAAGTTTTACAAGGTGTATGTCTATGTGCATAATGATACAAAATATGTTTGTATATAAGGATAAGATTATATGTACATATTTTTATTGTTGCTTGAGTGTTGGTGTATTCAAAATATAGAGACATCATGTCAAAATTTTTATAAACCGTCATATTGATGCCTCTTGTTTAAATTGCTTCATAATATAAATATATCATTCAAATCCTATTTTTATTATAGTAATCATGTCAAGTATAGAGTAAGGGTGTGACAACCATGATGTAATGTCCTTGTTTGTAAGAAAATTTGGGGAGTTTATGAGAAAGAACCAAGGCTCCTATCAAAGAAACTATCATAGGAATGAACCCAAGGAGGAACCAAATGCATGCTTCAATTGTGAAAAAACTGGTCACTTTATTGTTGACATTTTAAATCCCAAAAAGGACAGTAAGAGATAAGTTGAGAAGGGTAAAAAGCCCTTCGAGCACAGAAGAAGGTTCCAGGATGAAAAGAAATCATCTAAGAAGAAGCATGTAGCTTTGGTAGCAGAAGAAAACAAGTCAAAGTGGGCTGACTCAGACAACGAAGCATCAGAAACTGAAAGTTCTAGCAGCTCAAGTGATAAGTAGAGGTGAAATACCTCATGGATGATGATGATGAGCTGGATTCCAGCAGTGATCAGGTATTTGACTTTAGCTCAACTGATTTTACAAGAGAAGAGCTTATTTCTACTACATGACTTGGTAAATGAGTAGTGCAAACTAGCTATCTCCTTTGAGGAAGCTAAAGCAAAGAAAGATGACCCCTCAAATGATACAACCGATAGGATTAAATCAGTTGAAAGCATAAATGTCAAAAAGGAGATTGGTGAGCTGAAAGCTAAAAATGATGAAAGCGATTTGGTGATTCAGCAGCTAAGAGATGAAAACTCTAAACTGACTGAAGTAATTCAGGCTTGGAACAAGTCGTCAGTTACATTGACTGAAATGCAGGGGTTACAGAACCAGTTGGAGATAAAACTGGTATGGGTTTTGATAGCCAAGAAGATCCAAATTACATATGGAGCAGGAACCATCCTCAGGATTTGGTCTTAGGTAACCCATCTGATCCGGTGAAAACCAGAAATCAGATGTCAAATTTATTTATTCATTCTGCCTTTATATCGCAACTGGAACCAAAGAAAACTGAAAAAGCTCTAGCTGATCCCAGTTAGATCATTGTCATGAAAGAAGATTTTAATCAGTTTATTCATAACAATGTCTGCACAATAGTTCCAAGACCCTCTTCAAAATCTATTATAGATACCTAGTGGGTATACCGGAATAAACTGAATGAAGACAGTTCAGTTGTACGCAATAAAGCAAGACTGGTAGCACAAGGATACAGAAAAGAAAAAGGAATAGATTATGACGAGACCTATGCTCCAGTTGCTAGACTGGAAGCAATCAGAATATTCCTAGCCTATGCATTGTACAAAAACTTCAAAGTGTACCAGATGGATGTCAAAAGCGCATTTCTGAACGGTCAGTTGCAAGAAGAGGTGTATGTAGAACAACCTCCAGGTTTTGTTAACCACTTATTCCCTAGTCATGTTTATCATCTTAATAAAGCCTTATATAGTCTAAAACAAGTTCCTCGAGATTGGTATGAGACCCTATCAAAATTCTTGATTGATCATGATTTTAAAGTGGGAACAATTGATAAAACAATGTTCAAATTTACCAAGAAAGACCATTCATTAATTATTCAAATTTATGTTGATGATATCATATATGGGTCAATTAACCCCAAATTATGTGCTAGATTTCAGGCTAATCCTAAACAATCACATTTCCTAGCTGCCAAACGTATATTAAAATATTTAAAAGGTACACAAAATGTGGGTTTATGATATGCTAAGGACTCATCTTTCAATTTAGTTAGTTATTCAGATGCAGACTATGCACTATGTAAGCTTGATCGCAAAAGTCTCGGTGGATCATGTCAGTTTCTAGAAGACAGACTGATCTCATGGTTCAGAAAAAAGCAAACATCCATCTCCACTTCCACAACAGAAGCTGAATACTTAAAGATTATGGAGTAGTACCTGAAGAGTCACCGATCTTCTGTGAAAACACTAGCTCCATTGCGATTACATACAATTCAGTTCATCATTTCAAAACCAATTACATTGATGTCAGACAACATTTCATCAAAGACCATGCTCTCAAGAAGGACATCAAACTGGAGTAAATCTCAACTGAACAACAAGCAGCAAATATCTTCACCAGGCCTCTATCGGACGGTAAGTTTTCTTATTTCTGAAATATTCTTGGATTAATTGATCTATCCTGATTCTTTTTACATATTAGTATGATGATTATTTCCCGAATTAAGCGTTGGAAAGAATAACAGAAAACAAAATAAACTTATGCTCATTAAATTAGGCCTCTGCAAGTAGTACACCTGATGAGAATCAACTCTAGTGCTCTAATTACAGTAGAAAACAAACTATGAGAATGCTTCTTAATTTGCTTGAAAAATCTCTTTGCATCATCGTGGTTGGTGAAAGGGATGATTCTGCAGCTTAGCCCTAATAAGAACGAACAATCTAAATTTATTAATTAAATCGGGTTTTTACACTATCTATTTCCCTATCTACAGTTGCCCTCCAGACAGCCATCCAGGTGCCCATTCCACCTGTGCAGAACCTCTCAAAGTCATCTGAGAAGGCAATCCTTCTCAGGATCTTCTGCTCTTTGTGGAGTATTAGAAGGTAGTCACCTTCACCTCTGAAGATGTCTGCAGCTCGGGGGACGCCGAGAAGCCGTTGGTATTTCTTCTCCCGTGCCACCAGTTTCTTTGTGGCAACAGGACCTCTACAAGAGAGACCTAGCTCCCTATAGAACTGGAGATCTCGGAGCTTGGACCCGGTTGACAGCGTTTCCTCCAAAGCACTGTCTTCATACTTTTTCTTGCGGTTGGCCATTATGGATCTCTGAAACTCTTCTGCAAGATCCGGAAACGAAGCTTTAAGTGATCTAATCTCTAACTTGCTTGCTTCAATTTATAGAATTACTTAGACTATGTGAAAGGTCGTTATCATTATGGTGACAGTTAGATTGACAAGAGAATGCGAAGAGATGTTTGCCACCTGCCGACTGATCATTCTCCAAGGCTAAGTTCCTTTAACTTTGTATTATGCTTAATTTAGGGAGAGTATTGAATTTCAGTAGGTCAACTGATAAGGCAGTAGCCAGTTGTTCATAAATTGAACTGAATCAGTTTCAAACTGATCAGTTGGTATCTGAATAAAATGATCTGATTCCATACGTTGACTAACCATAATTCGCTTCAAGTTCCTTAATTAAATACGTGACCAAGTAAAATTTACCTATTTAAATTTTGAATTTCAAACATCTTTCTGTTTTTATCTAACTTCTTAAACCGGTTACTAAATTTAAATATCCAACGGTTGAATATTTTAATTATTAGGTCAAAACCTCTCACGGACTGCCAAGTGTCCAAAATTTGAACGTTCACGGATATAAATAGAAACCACCTTTTAGAAAATGTCTCATCATTTCCAAAGCTTCAACTCTTATATTTTCAGAGCAAATAACTTGTATTCTTTTTGTTTTTCAGAAAAATCAATCAAATAGCATTTCAGACACCTGCTTATCTCTCCAACGTTGTTGTAATCATTTTCGAATCGATCTTTGCACATTCTGAAGAATCAGTTCGCAGCATGTTTGAGAAGATCGAAGCATTTGGACTTCGCACCTTTCTAGGGTTGGAAACCCAGGAAAATTACTCTGTTGAAATCATCTCCATCTATGAATCGAGCTCAATTACTGATGATGGGAAGATTTATATGACTGTGAATGGCCACATTCTAGTTGTGGATGAAAAATACTTCACAAATCTGTTTCAACTTCCAAATGAAAGCTTCTCGAGTTTCTCTGAAGTCTCTGCTACTGCAATTGAAGAAACTACTCTGTCTGCAACTGGGGAAACGATCAAAGTATCTAACCCGAAGAAAGAGCTGATGTAACGTCTACCATTTTAAAAGTGCGGAATTAATTTTTTTTATAAAGCTCACATTTTGAAAATAAGCATTTAAATAAATAGTATGCATGCAGTCCTACTTAAAAATATCATTTTAAAAATAATAATAAGTAATTACCGATAAAAATATAACGGAGCAAAACGAGTAAAAATCCTAACATCAAACAGTAAAATAAAACAGCGTATAAAATGCTCATATACTCTCAATAACATAAAAGCATAAATATGCGGAAAATCATGAGGTCCTCGGGTCGTGTTGCCCACCAGGTCTGCCGACTCGGAGTTCAGTACCTCTAGTACCCTCGACATCGAACTCACCTACATCATACATGCCTAGTGAGTCTAAAGACTCAGCACCAGTACCATAAATAACAAATACCTATACATATCACACAACAGTGAAAAATATCATACTTAATATATCTTTCATGAACTTTAAAAGCTTAATGTAAACGTGTCATATGCAATCGTGACGTGTCAAAACAATTCATCATTAATAAACATTCATCATTCATCATTCATCATTCGTCATTTCCATTGGTGAATTCGGTTTATTAGAGGTGACTATCGTACATCATCATTTACGATGGATCCATCATACATAGAACCGCGATACCCAGCGGCTGTCGGACATCAGTGACAGGATTACCCATCCACTGTGCCTAGGATTCATCATCATCATTTACATATACGTCTTATTCATTTACATATACTTCGATAGCCACAACTAATTCCCATCATTCAAAACATCATCATTTTTATAACTTATAAAAATCATGCACATATGCAATTTTCCTTAAATCCAAGCATGCAACGTATATATTCATAAAATATTGAAAATCGTGATCATGATGCATAAAAATTTAAAATATGGTAAATTTGTGCTCAGGGCACTGTCAGGACAAAAATCTTCCCCGGGTACAAAATGACCATTTTGCCCCTGGAAACCCAAAATTTACCGTTTTACCCCTGGACCTCTAAAATTGACCCGAAGCTTACCAAACTCCTTAAAATATCCCAAAACATATTTAAAATCATTCTTAGACGTAAACGCGAGCACAATACAAAACTTAACTGATTTATTTTAAAATTTAGACCGGGGTCTCGTTTTTAATCCGAACATACTCGAAACTTAACCGGAATTTTTCCAACTCTTTACCACACCTTATAAACACTTAAAAGGCCCTAAAACCTTCAAGACTCATCCCTTAAACGGTTCTGAATGGACCTAAACATTGCTGGACAGTTTCAGCTATTCCCTCCTTTAACCCTTCCATGCACCACCCGAACTCTAGCATCCCTAGGCTCGCACCAGCTCACACCAGTCACGAGCCCAGCTATCTAGGACCCATACCAGACCTTAAAGGACCTATCAGACCCACGGACCCACCTCCATGCAAGGTGGAATCGCCATCGATCGCTCGCCCTCAAAAATCACAACTCGCGACTAACATCTCCTAGGCACGCACGATCGAGTTCATGTACGGTTCCAGCAGTGTTCGAGCCACCCTCAGCCTTGACTCAGACCCCACACGGCCTGGTTTATGCCTCGGATCCCTCTTGCACCGCCCGCTCCAACCCATTCACGCGATCTCCTTCAAACCTACGCCAAAACGCGGCCGCCCTCTCTCTCGGCCCTTCGACCTACAGCCCCAGCCACGCCTCTACTCCTCAAGACAGCCTCTTGTCATCATGTTCACACCCTAAACCAACAAGAACCACAGCCCCTTTCACAGCATACAAGAAAAATGTGAGTAGTGATCATGGAAAAGCAAGAAACGAGAACAAAACCGATAAGTAATCAATTGCAAGGATGGATCGAGATATCTTGCATGGTTTAACACACATTTAACATAAATATGGCATGAATGATACATAAAAGAGAATACATGCGAGCCTTGCTAATTTCTACGCAAGAACGATGAAGAACGAACGTCGAGAGAGCGCCGGAAGAATTTCTTTTTGCAAGAAATAAAGTTGCCCAGATTTGCAGTTAGGGGAGGCACTGAAAACCGAGGAATCACTCTTAATTGAAGGGGTGTCGGCTGGTGGGGTGAATGATATTAGGTTTAGGGTTAATTAGGTATTATTTAAATAGTTAACAAATAAACTAATGGACCCTAAATTGCTAATTAAAAGTTTTAAAAGGATTTTAAGCCTAACAAGCTTAAAAGTAGGCCCATTAAGTCCAAACATATCCCCGAAAAATATTTCGTGTTGGAAAATTTTTGAAATATTAGCTGAATCCTCAAAAAGTCCCCCCGATTCGATAAAATTTACGTACCGTTAAAAATTATGCTCTGACGGGTAAAAATACCCAACAAAGCCCATATCTTGAAAAATACCTTTAAAACATCTTATTATAATTAATAAAAATTAGTCATGTAATAAAAATAATTTTCCAGCTAATCCTCTGGTCTCCGTTCCTTTTTCGAGCGCGAAATGCACCTAGAAACCCTAATACATGAACTTTTAAAATTTCATGAATTAAATCCTATCATGCGTGAATTATGCATAACTTGTACAAAAATAATTAAACACATAATTTAAATAAAAATTCTTGATTGCATGCATTCAGGTTAAGTGAACTAAATTCCTGAACCTTACAACTTTCCCCCCTTAAATAAAATTTCGTACTCGAAATTAAAACGTACTGAATAACTCTGGGTATGCGAGTGTCCCAACTCTCTTTAGGATCTCAAATGGTCCGATGAATCTAGGGCTGAGCTTGCCCTTCTTCCTAAACCTCATCACACCATTTATCAGTGCGACCTTCACGAAAACATGATCCCCTACTGCGAACTCAAGATCTCGTTGCCTCTGATCTGCATAACTTTTCTAACGACTCTGTACAGTCTTCATCCTGTCCCGAATCCTGGCCACTAACTCTGCTGTCTGTCTGACAATATCCGAACCCAACTCTGCTCCCTCTCCCACTTCATCCCAATAAACCAGCGACCTACACTTCCTCCCGTACAGTGCCTCGTATGGAGCCATACCTATCGATACCTGAAAATTGTTGTTGTATGTCAACTCCACAAGAGGTAACTTCGGCTCCCAACTGCCCTGGAAGTCGATCATGCATGCTCGGAGTAGGTCCTCCAGAATCTGAATCACCCTCTCGACTGTCCGTCCGTCTGATGATGAAAAGCAGTACTAAACAGTAGCTTCATACCCAACGCCTGATGGAGGCTCTTCCAGAATGCAGACGTGAACCTCGGATCTTTGTCTGACATGATGGACACTGGAATCCCGTTCAGTCTGACTATCTCTCTGATGTACATCACTGCGTACTGAGTCATGGTGAATTTCTTCTTGATCAGAAGGAAATGAGCTGACTTAGTGAGTCGATCAACAATCACCCAAATGACATTGAATCATCCAGTAGTTCTCGGAAGCCCTGTCACAAAATCCATAGTAATATTCTCCCATTTCCACTCGGGAATAGGAAGTGGTTTCAACTTCCATGCAGGTCGTTAATGCTCTGCCTTGACCTGTTGACAAGTCAAACACTCGGAGATGAATCGTAGAATATCTCGCTTCATGTCCGGCCACCAATACAGAGTATGTAGATCCTTTACATCTTTGTACTCCTTGGATGGATGGAATACGGGGTGCTGTGGGCCTCACTCAAGATATTTGCTATAAGGGAATCACTGTCAGGAACCCATAGGCGGTCCCTATATTTGACCATGCCGTACACAATTGTATACAGTCTCTGGCCCTTAGCCTCATCCCTCTGTCTCCTCTTCTGTAACTACTCGTCATAAGTCTGTCCTGTCCGGAAGAGTAGCAAGATTTGGGCCTCACCCCTGGCATAAACTGCAAGCTCAAATCTCTGAATCTCATCCTATAGCGGTCTCTGCACTGACAGATGAGCAATCACTGCATGCTTCCTGCTCAAAGCGTCCGCAACCATATTAGCCTTACTCGAATGGTAGCTAATGTCACAATCATAGTCCTTCACCAGCTCAAGCCACCTCCTATGTCGCATATTCAGTTCCTTCTATGTGAAGAAGTACTTCAGGCTCTTATGATTTGTAAAAATCCTGCACTTCTCCCCATACAGATAGTGTCTCCAGATCTTCAGGGCAAATACCACTGCTACTAGCTTGAGGTCATGAGTTGGATATTTCTTCTCATGAACCTTCGGCTGTCTGGACGTATAGGCTATCACTCTGTCCTGCTGCATCAGAACTGCGTCCAAACCAAGCTTCGATGCATCTGTATAAACCACAAACTCTCCTTGTCCTGATGGCATAGCTAGTACTGTGCAGTGGTCAATGCAAGCTTCAGTCTGTCAAAGCTCTCCTGACAATCAGGCCCCCATATAAACTTGGCATTCTTCTTCGTCAAGGCGGTCATAGGCACCGCAATAGAAGAGAATCCCTAGATGAACTTCCTGTAATAGCCTGTCAATCCCAGGAAACTACGGATCTCTGTCACACTCTTAGGAACTGGCCAATCTCTAACTTCCTCTACCTTGCTAGGGTCGACCTCTAGGCCATCCTGAGATACAATGTGGCCCAAGAATGCCACCCTGTCCAGCCAGAACTCGCATTTGCTGAACTTGGCATACAGTCGTCTGTCCTGTAGAGTCTGTAACACTGTCTCAGATGCTGACTGTGCTCCTCCATGCTCTTCGAATAGATCAGGATATCGTAAATGAAAACTATGACGAACTGATCCAAGTATGGCTGAAACAAGCGATTCATGAGATCCATGAAAATCGCTAGCACGTTCGTCAAACCGAAGGGCACCACCAAGAACTCATAGTGCTCGTAACGCGTCCAGAAGGTTGTCTTATGCACATCTGACTCCCTGACTTTCAGTTGGTGGTAACCGGATCGAAGGTCTATCTTGGAGAATACTGATGCTCCCAAAAGCTGATCAAACAAGTCCTCGATCCTCGGCAACGGATACTTATTCTTGACTGTGACCATGTTCAGCTTTCTGTAGTCAATACACAGTCGGAGGCTGCCATCCTTCTTCTTGACAAATAAGACTGGTTCACCCCAAGGAGAAAAACTAGGACGGATGAAACCCATGTCTAGCAGATCCTGAATCTGATCTTTAAGCTCCTTCATCTCTGTAGGTGCTAACCGGTAGGGTGCCTTAGATATCGGCACTGTCCCTGGCATGAGCTCAATCGAAAAATCCACCTCTCTATCTGGTGGGATGCCTGCAACATAGACAGGGAAAACACCGGAGAACTCCCTGACTACATCAACGTCCTTCAGCCTCTGACTGACTGGCTCTGTCACTGATACAATGCTGGCTAAGAAAGCTTGGCAGCCTCACTTGATAAGCTTCCTCGCACACAAGCAGGAAATGACGTGCGGGAACTGCTGGTGTCTGGCTGCCTCAAAAAAAATGGCTTTCCACTGGGTGGTCTGACAGACACTGACCTTTGTCAAAAATCTATGAATGCGCCATGAGAAGATAGCCAGTCCATACCCAAGATGATATCAAACTCTGGCAACATTAGTACTATCATATCTTCCTGTACTGCCTTCTGTTGCAATCTAAGCTCCAATCCTCTCACTATCCGGGAAGTGAACATCTGATCCCCAGATGGAATCGATACCCTGAACCCTGAATCCATCGCTACTGGTACGATTCCTAGTTGCTTCACGAATAATTCGGATATAAACGAATGCGTAGCCCTTGAATCTAGCAATACATGCGTGGCTACACCTGCAATATATATCATCCCTGTGACAAAACATACCATCAAATCTAATAATGTTGAACTTAAGGAATTCCTTATCGGAAATTAACCCAAAATCCTCCAAAAATCACTGAATTAACCCAAACATCGTTCCCAAAAAATTCAAGATTGATTCTCAGAAAAATAAAAAATTGCAATTTAGCCCCTCAAGGTTCGAAAATTGCCCTGTGGGTCCTTCAACTTATCGAAAATCACAACTTGACCCCATAAAATCATTGGTCGATAAATTTGTTCTCAATCAAATAACTACATTCTTATTCTCAACTGGGTAGAGCATGGATCTTAAATATTTCTAAGTTATCAATCCCAAAAATAAATCCTCAAGCAAGCATTAAATCCATGCAATTGTACAATAAATTTAAAATCTTAAACAAAAGAGTTACCAGTAATCAGTGTCGAGTCTGGCTCTGCATCGGCCTCCTCGGCATGCATCACATAGACCCGGCCAGTAGTGGGGCATGTGTTCTTTGGGCAGTCTGCTGCTTTGTGGCACCCCTGTCCACAAACAAAACATCTGAAAGTCCCCCATAAGCACCTGACGACATGGAACTTGCTGCACTGCGGGCATGCCTTCCTGTCATCTGGCTTAGGCGCTCCTGGCGCCTGAGGAGGTCTCTGCTACTGAGGGCTCTTGAACTAACCCTGGGGCTTCTGCTGCCCCTGCTGTCTCGGCGGCCCTGAGAACTGTTTTTTCTGCGGCTGAGAGCTGGACTGTGTCTGATGCCGCTTCCTCTGCGTCTCAAAGTCTATGTCTCGGAGTGCATACTTCACCTGGAAGGCACAGAAAGTGGCCTCATCGTAGCTCGCCGGCCTCATCAACATCACATCCTGGTGAAGGGTAGGTCTCAGTCCATCCATAAAGTGCCGCAGCTTCTGTTCGGCATCCTTGGTAATAAGAGGCGTGAAGTGATAGCCCTGATCAAACTTGCGGATGAACTCCGCCATAGATGAGTCCCCCTGGCGGAGACTCATAAACTCTCTCGTCAGGCGGCCCTTGACGTCGGTTGGAAAGTACTTCCCATAGAACAACTCCTTGGACCTGGCCCAGGTAATGGTATCCAAGTTCACAGCACGAGCGGCGCCCTCCAACCACAGAGACGCATCGTCTCTCAACATAAAGATGTCGCGCCTCGCCCGGTCTCTCTCCCTCATCTGCAGATACTCAAAGTGCAGTTCTAGAGATCAAATCCATCCCTTAGCTAAGAACGGATCAGTAGTACCCCCGAACTCCTTCGGGTTGAGACGACGGAACTACTCAAAAACATACACCTAAGGCCTAGGAGCCTGTTGAACCTGCTCCAGTAGCCTAGCCATACCCTCCAGAACTCGGGTAGCTGGGTTCCCTGGCGGTGGTGGTGGTGGACGTCCTCTGCCACCCCCAGGAATCTCATCTTGCCTATCTATAATCGTAGCACGTCTGGGAGGCATATCTGAATACAGTCCAATTTATAAACATAACCCATCATGCAATTAATCTAGTTTTTTAAAATAATAAACCTTAATCGTAAAAGCAGTTAAACATGTGCAGTAAATCATCGCAAAGCGTAAATCATGCAAACATGCAGGTGATAACAATAAATCATTTTAAACATTTAAAACATAAAAGCTTACAGACTTGAGGCTTTGAAGACTGAGGTGCAGAAGCTGGGAGAAGCACAACCCTATACATGACCCTTTCTCTGATATCAACTGTAACGTCTACCATTTTAAAAGTGCGGAAATTTTTTTTATATATAAAGCTCACATTTTGAAAATAAGCATTTCAATAAATAGTATGCATGCAGTCCTACTTAAAAATATCATTTTAAAAATAGTCATAAGTAATTACCCATAAAAATATAACGGAACAAAACGAGTAAAAATCTTAACAACAAACAGTAAAATAAAACAGCGTATAAAATGCTCATATCTTCTCAATAACATAAAAGCATAAATGTGCGGAACATCATGAGGTCCTCGGGTCGTGTCGCCCACCAGGTCTGCCGACTCAGAGTTCAGCACCTCCAGTCCCCTCGACATCAAACTCACCTCGCCTAGTGAGTCTGAAGACTCAGTACACCAGTACCATAAATAACAAATACCTATACATACCACACAATAGTGAAAAATATCATACTCAATGTATCTTTCATGAACTTTAAAAGTTTAATGCAAACGTGTCATATGCAATCGTGACGTGTCAAAACAATTCATCATTAATAAACATTCATCATTCATCATTCATCATTCGTCATTTCCATAGGTGAATTCAGTTTATTAGAGGTGACTATCGTACATCATCATTTACGATGGATCCATCATACATAGAACCGCGATACCCAGCGGCTGTCGGACATCAGTGACAGGATTACCCATCCACTGTACCTAGGACTCATCATCATCATTTACATTTACGTCTTATGCATTTACATATACTTCGATAGGCACAAATAATTCTCATCATTTTCATAACTTATAAAATCATGCATATATGAAATTTTCCTTAAATCCAAGCATGTAACGTATATATTCATAAAATCATAAAAATCGTGATCATGATGCATAAACATTTAAAATATGATAAATTTGTGCTCAGGACGCTGCCAGGACCAAAATCTCTCCGGGTGAAAAATGACCATTTTGCCCTTGGAAACCCAAAATTTACCTTTTTGCCATGGGCCTCTAAATTTGACCCGAAACTTACCAAACTCCTTAAAATGTCCCAAAACATATTTAAAAGCATTCTTAGACGTAATATCGAGCCCAATACCAAACTAAATCGATTCGTTTTGAAACTTGGACCGGAGTCTCGGTTTTAATCCGAATCGACTCGAAACTTAACCGAAATTTTTCCAACTCTTTACCACACCTTATAAACAGTTAAAAGGCCCTAAAACCTTCAAGACTCAGCCCTTAAACAGTTCTGAATGGACCTAAACGTTGCTGGACAGTTTTAGCTATTCCCTCCTTTAACCCTTCCATGCACCACCCGAACTCTAGCACCCCTAGGCTCGCATCAACTCGCACCAGTCACGAGCCCAGCCATCTAGGACCTAGACCAGAGCCTAAGGGACCTACCAGACCCATGGACCCGCCTCCATGCAAGATGGAAGTCGCGATCGATCGCTCACCCTCAAGAATCACAACCCGCGACAAACACCTCCTAGGCACGCTCGATCGAGTTCAGGGACGGTTCCAACAGTGTTCGAGCCACCCTCAGCCTTGAATCAGACCACACACGTCCTGCTTTAAGCCTCAAATCCCCCTTGCACCGTCGGCCCCAACCCATTCACGCGATCTCCTTGAAACCTACACCAAAACGCGGTCGCCCTCTCTCTCGGCCCTTCGACCTACAGCCCCAGCCACGCCTCTACTCCTCAAGACAGCGTCTTTTCATCATGTTCAGACCATAAACCAACAAGAACCGCAGCACCTTTCATAGCATACAAGAAAAACGTGAGTAGTGATCCTGGAAAAGCAAGAAACGAGAACAAAACCGATAAGTAATCACGTGCAAGGATGGATCGAGATATCTTGCATGGTTTAACACACATTTAACATAAATATGGCATGAATGATACATAAAAGAGAATACATGCAAGCCTTGCTGATTTCTAGGCAAGAACGATGAATAACGAACGTCGGGAAAGCGCCGAAAGAATTTCTTTTTGCAAGAAATGAAGTGGCCGAGACTTGCAGCTGGGGGAGGCGCTGAAAATGAGGGATCACTCGGAATTGAAGGGGTGTCGGCTGGTGGGGTGAATGATATTATGTTTAGGGTTAATTAGGTATTATTTAAATAGTTAACAAATAAACTAATGGACCCTAAATTGCTAATTAAAAGTTTAAAAAGGGTTTTAAGCCTAACAAACTTAAAAGTAGGCCCATTAAGTCCAAACATATCCCCGAAAAATATTTCGTGTTGGAAAGTTTTTTAAATATTAGCCGAATCCTCAAAAAGTCCTCCGATTCGATAAAATTTACGTACTGTTAAAAATTTATGCTATGGCGGGTAAAAATACCCAACAAAGCCCATTTCTTGAAAAATACTTTTAAAACATCTTATAATAATTAATAAAAATTAGTCATGTAATAAAAATAATTTTCCTGCTAATCTTCTGGTCTCCGTTCCTCGTTCGAGCGCGAAATGCACCTAGAAATCCTAATGCATGAACTTTTAAAATTTCATGAATTAAATTCTACCATGCGTGAATTATGCATAACATGCACAAAAACAATTAAACACATAATTTAAATAAAAATCCTAGATTGCATGCATTCAGGTTACGTGAATTAAATTCCTGGACCTTACAACTGAAGCCAGAATACCAACAACTAGCTGACATCGTTGCTAAGGGCCTTCTAGCAAAGACAGGATCATTTGCTGCCCTCACTCTAGAAAAATTTCAAGTTATGACTGCTATTTTCAAGGGCATAAAGATGAACTTGTCATTCATTCTCTTCACAATTCTGAAAAACATGGTGCAAACCACAAAAAATTCAAACGTCTTTGCACTTTAGCTGAGCAGGTTGGTTTCGGATTCAGGGATACCTCCAGTATCTCTCTCCCAAGTTGTTAAATTCAAGATCTTCACAGCCTTCAAAGTGCAGCTGAAGAAGACACGGGCTGACGAGTCAGCAGTGAAAGTTAAGAAAACTAAGAAAATCAAACCAGTTGGTGTCCCCAAGTCAAAAAGAAAACTGGTTCTTTCTACCAGTGACTCGGAGAAGACCCCTTCTCCTGATCTGTTGAAGAAACCGAGGTCACAGAATACCAAGCCAATCGCTACTCTTGGAGCTCTTCCTGAGCTCAGGGTGTTGCCCTCTGGAGCTAAGCAACCTCTCCAAGCTGTTCCAATTGAGTCGGTTCAGCCAGCCGTCCCACCGAAACAAACGACTGCAGCTGACCACACCTCCACTATCATAACTAATTTTGGAGAAAAGCAGAAACTGAGAGTAGTCCCCGCTCCTCTTACAACTATTGTTCGTCCCACAGTTCTACCTCCAGCACGCTCAAAAGGCATAATTATCAGAGAAGTGGTGGACACAGCTGGTTCGGCACTAGACTTGCCTCATGCCCTAACTGATCCAAATGACAAGGCAAAGATGATTAAGGAACTGAGACATAGCAATGCTATTCAGACGCATATTGATCTTATTATATAATCTATCAATGGGCATGCTGAATTGAAGCTGGAATACTACGATGAATGGGTGAACTTTTGAACAACCACGCTTGCCAAGAAGCTGAGGAATAAGAAGGTTTTGGAGAAGTTCATCTCCTAGGAATCAGCTGTCAAAGACACTACAGTCGTCCAAGACATGGAGAAAAGTTCATATCTCTTTGATCTTATTAGAATCAAAAGGTTGGTTGTAGTGACAACTGAACGGAAGTCCAATTATGATCCAACTGGTCCTACTGCTTATAAAGACAGAGCAGTTTTTCAACAACTGGACTCTGACCTCATCTCCCTTTAGATGAAAGTGAAGAATTGGGAGATGGACCAACAATTACATATTCCACTACAGGACAGTGGTTCAAAATCAGCTGAGGAAGAAATTCCAACTGAGTCAGCTGCTGAGGACTTTCAAACTGAAACATCATTGGAGCAGCTAATGGGTCCAGCTGAAACAGAGTCAGTTGTGGTTCAACCACTTGAACCAGTTTCAAAAATCCCTTCTTTTCTCTCAACCTATGAACAACCATACTCATCTACAACATTGATTATCCTACCGATCTCTGAACCAACCGTGCAGCCATTTACATTTTCTGAAGAAATTCTCACACAGGAAAATGTAGACGATCTACTACAATCAGTTGCCGAGGATATTCAAATGGAGTTCAAAGATGACTCCAATGCTGATGACGTTGTTGAACCTGTTGAAGATCAAGTTATGATATCAACAACAGAGGCAGAATTACAAACTGAAGTTGTTCAGTTACCAACTGAACAAATAATCATTCCCTCAGTCTAGGAACCAACAGCTGCAACTACTTTGCCATCAATCGAAATGTTGCTTCCTGAGACTTTCTTTATGACAGATGCCACCCTTCAGTTATTTGCTGCTCAGAAGACTGCCAAGGCATCCAGCTCCTCAATTGATCATCAGGATCAGCATTGCAGTAAGTCAGTTCAACAAGCAACAGTACAAGAATTTCACCTGATATTGATCAAGATGTTGCCTCAAGTCATCTTTCTGTGGTGGAATTTTCTAAAAAAGGAAAAGAGAAAGAAAAAGTTCCTACTGAAGAATTCTCCCATGAAATGCCACTAGCAGTTGATGTTATGCTAGATTCGATTTTTTCAGAACTGAACAACTTTGATTCAAATCAAATCTACTCAGCCATTGCACTCTTTAAGTCTGGACACTTTAAAAGAACATACCATGAAGGACTTAAAGAAGCTGAACAAGGATGGAGTTGCTCTTTTTGATTCTGTCGAAAAGATTAAAAGAGAATCAGTTACAATTCCTACTCTGTTTTCCTCACAAGAACAACTCAGCAACCGGATTGATTTTGTTCACACAAGTCTTTCCAGAATGATTTACTCTATGCAACATCAACTGGCTGAGATATCTACTCAAGTTATTTCAGCATTCCTCCTCTTTACAAAAGTAGCGGGTGTTGACAAAAATGGAGAAGAACAAATGTAACGTACCGTACTTTTAACTACTTAAAATTTGCGAAAAAATAAAAATTTTCATAAATAAATCGTGAACCTCCAAAATTCGATGAAACAAACTGTTCATCCCAAAGTAGTTGCACAAAAGATCTCAAAGTAAAGTTTACCAAAAGTATTTGTTTAAAATCTCACAACCAGTAACATAAATCAGAGTAATTTGAACATTCATAAAAACTTAAAACATGACGGTTCTCGGGTTTAGCCTCCTGCTCAGTCCAAGCCAGCTCCTTGGTCCCCAGCCCCAGTCTCCTCAACATCCTCCTCACCTGCATCGATCAAGTCTAGTGAGTCTAAAGACTCAACACGTATAAACTGAAATTAACAAGTAATACATAATAAAATCACATGCAATTTTAAAATAGAACGTACATACTTAAACTCTAACGTGCATACATAAGCTTGAACATACGTACATATCATAGACGTGTCATCAATATAAAACTTTTCTTAAACATGCTTGCATACTTGTACATACATAAACTTCATCATTTTACATAGAGGCATGTTTCAAAGCAAGTGACCCATACATAAATGCGCTTGATCAGACTAAACAATAGTACTGGGCTGACAGGAAAAATCCACTGCCACATACATGAGATCCCCGTTCATGCTTTAACGGGTGGATTGGTCCCTGGTCATGATTTACCGCTTTCCAATCCTGATCTAAACCCGTTCATGCTTTAACGGGGTGGATTGGTCCCAGGTCATGCTTTACCGCTTTCCAATCCCATACATAATTAGGTTACAAGACATTTAGCATACCTCAAAAACTTAAAAATATTTTCTTTTGCACGTCGAACTTACTTACCAAGTGTTGAGGGATTCGTTGGGTCTCGCTTGGGGCCACTGCTGCACATAATAACATGATTACACGCACTTAACATTTCATAGCCTAGACATAATCGTTGTGCTAACCACCCGAATGACAATTTCTTATGATAATCTAAAATTATTCGTGACTTGACCTCACTTAATCAAGGTACTAAACTATGACATCGACCCCCGGAATGAATCCTAATATGATGTGTGAACATTTCCCAAAACATAGGAGACATGATCCTAAATAATGATTTAAAAAGTCACGCTCAAGCGCCTAGGCGCTGGGCATGTCAGCGCTGCGACACTGCCTAGCACTGTCTGGCGCCGCGGCGCTGACAGTGCCGCAGCCTCAGTGCTGTGGTGCCACAAGGGCTGCGCCGCGGGGCCAGGCTTGCGAGAGTCGGGCGCTGCGGTGCTCCCCATTGAGCGCTGCGGCGCTAACTCTCCGCAAACTCGACCCCAAACACACAAATTTGATGCAAATTCTAACCCACGCCTTATCGACTTGAACCAACACCACGAGACCATCCTAAGACGCTATGGTAGGGATTCAAACTCACGCGAATGCCCCAAAACAACGATGCAAGCTATACAACGCAACTCAAACTGTGAACATGTCAATTCGACACCAAAATGTTTCCTAAGACTTCTAATGCAACCAAGTGCCTATCGACGCAAGACAAAGCACCAAAATTAATCCCAATATCATACTCACCATACTTAAACACAGCAGCGATCAACCAATGGTTCCTAACGAAGCCTGCAACGAACAACTTCGAGAATTCGTCAAGAACACATTTTCATAAAAAAAAAATACAGTTTGAGCAGTCCCACAAAAACGGTCATAACTCACTCATTTCTGATCCAAATATTTCGAATTTTATATCAAATCGAAGGTATCAAAAAGTTCTACGTTTCATATGTTGAAAGGGTTTCCAGAAAACTAATTGAAAATTCGCAGTAATTAAAATGATAGCGAACTTCGAGTTTTGAGATCCAAAAACGTTTCAAAATCGATCCAACCCTTTTTGCTCAAACTTTTGCATAACAATCACATTATACAATAAACATCAAAATTATTAATATGACAAGATCGATGCAAAAACGAAATAATATACATGCCTTTAAATCTTTAACTTTACCGAACGACGACACCGAAGCGGGAAACAGAACGAGGGTTGATCCGTGACGAACGTGGCACAATTTTATTGCAACAAAACCAACGAAAATTTGCTGGAAATATTCAGGGGAGGGGCGGCTGCTGCTCTATTGCCAAGAACCCTAAAAGTTTTTTTAAAAATGATGAAATGGTAACAAGAGAAATGTGTGTGTGTGTTATACGTGTAGGTGTGTGTGTATAAGTGTGTGTGCGTGTGTTTTGATATATAAAACAATTGTAACATGTGTGTGTATAGTAGTGGGGCAATTAGGGCTAAATAATATGATTAAAATATATCTAACAATTATTTAACATGCTAATTTAAAGTTAATTCCATATTAACCCCACTAGATTTCTTAAATTTAAATAAAATTCACAAATGCTACAACTTTAAAAGTTTGAAATCATATAATTACCTAATAATTTAATTAGGCTATTAAAATGCTTAAAAATAATAAATCATTTAAAATGTCCCTTTCCAATTTAAAATAAAATACCGCATTTTAAAATTACCCAAAAATCGTCACCGATCTCTTTTCCTCGATCCCGCATCGAATAATCGTCTGAAACATGAAACTCAGGAAAATATTTTAATGTAGATCACGTAAACATAAATAATTTAAAATAATGTAGTTTCATAAAACATGCATCGCTAAAATCATTTTAAAATTAAATGAATGATTTAACAACTAAATAAATACATGGGTTTTACGTGTACTGATTTTGAGCTCTACAACAAAAGACAGAGGCAGCAGGAGTTAGCAGCAAGAAGAGAACTGAACCAGACAAGCCAACTGATAACTGATAAAGGACCAACTGAGAAGAAGTCGAAGAAATAATTTCAAAGTGTCCTAAATCAGTTGATTAGTCTGGAGGCTTAGTTTTTATTTGAAATGTTTGCACGAATCTGTACTTACCTCTTTCAAATTGAATATAAATTGTTATTTCTGAATATGTACGAATCTGTACATTATTTTATCTACAATCAGTTTTATTCTCTATCATCAGTTCAAGAAATCTAAGTTTTGTCAAACACCAAAAAAAGGGAAATTGTTGGACTAAAATCATTGTTTTTATCAATAGCATTCAGGCTACAAATTAGAGCATCTTTAAGTTTTATAACTGTTTAAGAATTGTTAGACTAAAAGTTTCAGTTTGGCAGTGTGTAATTCCAACTGAAATGAATTATTACAATTTTTTGTAATATATCAAAATCTTTTAGTGAAATCATATCCTAGTGATAGAAGGGTGACCTAGGAGCAATTGAAATCTCCGAACATCCAGAAAAATTTTTTGTGCCTATTTCAGTTTATACTAAGTATTTAATCTATATTTCAGTCTTACTCCGCACTACTTTCAGTTGACTGATATATATCGACAACAAGATTCTAGGATCAGTTCCTTAAAGAACTGATTCACATTTCAGAAAAGAATCCAAAAGGCCAAAGTGTTTATTCAACCCCCTCCACCCCACCCTAAACACCTTAGCCTCTCTAACCAATCCTAACAACTTGTTATAAACGGTAAATGTATGCTGAGTCATTAGACTCACTAGATGTGAATTATGCAGGTGAGGATCTTTTTGTTGAGAATGGAGGACTTGATGATTGAACTGGTTGGGCTGATGGTGCACTGAAACCCGATGACCTTGCTAGTTTTTCGCAGAGTTGATGATTTAACAGTACTATGAATACTTTTATGATTTTTATGCGAAGGAGTAGTTTTGAGAGGATGTAAGACGTTCATACTATTTTTGAAAAATTCTAGTTTTAGATTTGGTCGAATTTTATGATTTTTACTGTAGTTATGAATTTTAAGTATTTAGTTGGTTGGATTATTTTAATGATGCAAATTTAGTAAATGTATAAATATATATAATGTCGGCCGAAGCCTTAGTTTTTTTTAAAAATTCAATCCAATTTAAAGAAATGTATAAATTAGGGACGTTTCATAGGAACTAATGGATCTTCCACAATGTACCAAACTTTTGGAGTGCAAATGGGTCTAAAGAGGCTATAGATAAGGCCTTGATATCTTTGATACATATTCACCAATTTTTAAAATAACTTCGATTTCGGGTACTAATTGAAATTGTAGTTTTCCATAACTTTGAAATACACCAAATGGATGTTAAAACAACATTCTTAAATAATGAACTTGAAGAAAAAATATATGAAACAACCCGAAGGTTACGTATTCGAGGTCAAGAAGGAAAAATGTGCTGGATCGTTAAATCTCTATGTGGACTTAAACAAGTGTCCAAACAGTAGCAAGAGAAATTTGACAAAAGTAATGTTGTCAAATGATTTTAAAATTAATGAATGTGACAAATGTGTTTACATTAAAGACACTAGAAAATCTTATGTAATAATATGTCTAATAATAGATGACATGCTAATAATAAGGAATAATCAAGACATATTCAAAACAACAAAGAAAATGTGGACAAAATATTTTGATATAAAAGATATGGGCATTGCTAATGTTATACTATATATTAAAATTTCTAGAACTTTAGAATCAATAGTCTTATCCCAATCTGACTATGTTGAGATTGTCTTGAGGAAGTTTAATACTTATGACTCATCTCCTGTAAAAACGACTATGGACATGAATGTCAATTTGGACAAAAATCAAGGATAGCTAGTATCCCAGCTGGAATTCTCCATAATTATTGAAACCATTATAAACATCACTAATTTTATTCGATCTGACATCGCTTGTACGGTGAATAAGTTGATTCCATTCACTAGCAATCCTAGTGATGCTCATTTGAAGGTTTTGACAAGGGTGCTTAGATATTTAAGGCACACCTTAGAGTATGGACTACATTATACAAAATATCATGCGGTGCTAAAAAGATATAATGATGCTAATTTGATTTCTAACACCATATACTTCAAATCCACTGGTGGCTATGTTTTTAGCATTTGGTAGTGGCGCAGTCTCTTGGAGGTCGTTAAAACAAATATGCATCGCAAGATCCACAATTAAATATGAATGTATAGTAATATATAAAGATGCAGAAGAAGCAGAATGACTTCGCAACTTTTTAGAAGATATTCTTTGTTGGACAAGTTCAGTGCCTACAATAATGATACGTTGCAATTGTCAGTCAGCAAGTGCAAGGGCACAAAACGACATGTACAGTGGTAAATCTCGACATATTTGTTGAAGACATAATACAGTACGACAATTGATCGCAAATGGTGTTATCTCTATTGATTATGTCAAATCAAAGGATAATTTGACGGATCTGCTTACGAAAGCCTTGAATAGAGAGATAAATTTACAACTTGTTTAGAAGAATGAGTTTAAAACCTAAAAAATAAAGTTCTCAGAGTGGAAACTCAACCTTACTGATTCGAAATCATAATACATTGGTTCAATAAGACAATTAAGGTATGAAAAACTTGAACTAACAATCATGAATTTTCCCTTCTCACTCCTAAGACGATGAGTGTTGTTGTCTACTAATGTAATGAAGTTAAGTATTAGACTTTTAATGGTTCATTAGATTGTAAAATGGGTATAGTCATAAAAAGAGACCATCTATGTAAGTGTGAGGACAGATCTTCTCAACAAAACACTTATGAATCCAAGAAGTGTTCCATAGCCAAAACGAACACAACCGATAAAGAACCAAATAGAAATGGTAGGAAAGTTATCATATAAGTATTGTTGTCTAGTTTTACACAAACCACCAAGAATTTCAAGATATGTACCTTCTACCAGAAAGGAATGTGTGCTTATGGCAGTAGATGTAGATATGAACATGTCAAACCTTCAAGGTTACATTCATCAGTTCCATCTACTTCAACAGAGCTTTCCTTCTCCGTGGTGCAGCCTTTCGGAACTGCCGGATATGACACTTATGGTTCCCCAGCTGTAATTTCTTAGCATTCAGCTGCTAATGGATCTTTCCATTCTCCTTCTAGACCAGCGTGGGGGGAAAAATTGGGGCATCAAGATTTACCAGAGAGTGGTCAAGAAGCTAGATCTCCGAAGAGCGTTGATCCTGCTGACCAATCAATCTGCTCGTTTGCTGCTGCTGGTGCTTGTCCTCGTGGGAATAAATGTCCTCACATGCATGGTGACCCATGTCCTACCTGTGAAAAGCAGTGCTTGCATCCTTACAGGCCACAAGAAAGCGAGGAACATATGAAAACATGTGAGAAAATGCAAAAACACTTGGAAGCATTGAGGCATAGTCAAGAAATAGAGTGCAGTGTGTGTCTTGAGCGTGTTCTCGCAAAGCCTATATCTGCAGAAAGAAAATTTGGAATATTATCAGAGTGTGATCATCCATTCTGTATATCATGCATCAGGAATTGGCGTGGTAGTTCTCCGGCATCTGGTTTGGATGTTAATGCTGCGCTAAGAGCTTGCCCTATATGTCGAAAACTTTCATACTATGTCATTCCTAGTGTCATTTGGTATTCCTCAAAAGAGGAAAAGCTGGAGATTGTCGATAGCTACCAGAAAAAACTCAAGTAAAGCTCCCCTCACTTCCTTCTATCTCTCTCCTTTATCCCTCTCCTTCTTTCATTATCAAGTACTTATCTTCCAGGTATATTGAGTGCAAGCACTTCGACTTTGGTAATGGAACCTGCCCATTTGGGACAAGTTGCTTCTACAAGGTATGTATGGTCTCCTTAAAAAACTACATGTTAGACCAATCCATTTGATTGTCCTTGTTGGATCACTGCTTATTAATGGTTGCCATGGTAAAACTAAATCCTCCCAACGTTAGTTCAACTTTCTTTAGTCTTTCTTTTCCTAAAAGTTTTTATGGGCCATTGCTTGAAAATAGCATATATTGATTTTCTATGGATTTAATATGTAATTGTTAAGAGGGTGGTATTTAGGTTCTTTTGTCGTGATATATGTTGCTTAAGAAGATATACAGGCAGCCAATTGAGGCTGTGACTGTTCATTAGAGATTCCTAATGTTCATTTTCCATGTCCTGGGCAGGAAATAAATAAGGAAACTCATTTAGAGCTGGCATATTTGTTATAATCTAAGTTGTTTTTTTATGAGATATTCAACTGGCTGTTGTGGATATGGCTTTGTTTTCAGCTACTTAAGTTTCCTCAGGATTAAAATATTTTGCTGTCTTAAAATAAGTGCAGGTCAATATTTGGAACCGATCTGGTTGGTGTTTCCTTTTTGTGTTTGAGAAAAGTACCATGGGAAGGATGCTTTTAATGCAGTTGGCTTACCTTTAGTTTATGCCAAAAAGAGGAAGGAGTTTTGCTATTTTGAGACATACATTTGGGCATATAAGTGAAAACCCACAAATCACAATGCATCCTCCTAGGAACAATGCACATTTCTTGCGCCTATGAACATTCTAGGGCAAAGCCCTTCAATGAGGCGTGTACCTTGGGCATGAATCCTATGTCTTGGTGCATATTAAAATTTCAAATCACATTTAAGCACCCTTCAAAAATAGACTTTCTTATTTAAGTTGAAATACAATTTATCAATATTTGATTGCCACAATAATAAATTTTTTTCGTTATTATTATTATTATTATTATTACTATTATTATTATCTATGATTATTATTAAGAATCTGGATAATGGAAACAAATATTGGTGTCTTGGTCTGTTTTTGTTTTTTTTGTTTTTTTTTGTTTTCATTTTAATATTTCAAATTGCAGTATGACCCCTCATTGATTTTTACAATTTTGTTATTACCCATATTTGAATATAAATAAAATTATTACAAAACAGACTGTCGATGCGCTAGTTATAATTATTTAGTGGTTTGTGAAGTTCATATCAGATGCCTGATGACATGCTTTTCTTAGAATCTAAAATATTGAATCATACTTTCTAATACACCTAACTTCAATTAGGTGGATGATGGTTGCGTTTTGAGTTTAAGTCCCGTGACTCTTGTGTACTTTAGTGCTTCTTGGATCTTTAATGATTATGATTTAGTTGCTGCTCTCCCATGCCGGGGTTTTGTTTTCAGCATTTAATGAAACTGTTCTAAATTTGTTGCTTTATTTGTGTTATATCCATCTAAATGATTACATCTTTAGATTCTCCATTAAAATGCTGTTGAGAGCATAATTAAGTTTTTACAATTCTGAGGTATTGCCGCATCTGATACGAAGGGAGTATTGTTGTTTGTGTATCTTTATTCTACCTCTCGCTTGTTTTCTAAAATTTGTTTGATCGATTTCTTGTTGGGAACTGAAATTTTGATTACGTATGGTTGCTGGTTTATTTCCTTGCACATTGTGGAAATCTTTGTGAGCTAAGTACCTAATTTTTTAGTTGTATTCAAGTAGGGGTGTCAAAATCAAACACAACCCACCAACCCGACATGGTTCAACCCGAAAAAAATCAGATTTGTGTTTGGGGTTTTCAGGTTCGGGTCAGATCGGGTGACCTGATAGCTGACCCGAAAAAAATGATCGGGTTGAGTTGGGTTGGGTTCGGGTCAGGTTGACCCGATCGGGTCAGGTTGACCCGAATTTTAATTTTTTTAAAAATATATATATAATTAATAAATATTACCTATATTTTTATATATTGTATATCTGAAAAAATATTTATTGTACATGTATATCATAAATTTTCATAATTTAATATTTATTTTGAACATTTTTTAGTTTTTAAATAATTGTTTATTTCATTTAGTAAATATACTTTATTTTTCTATAATTAGACTTTCAAATTTAAATCATATATATGAAGGAAATTTTGTTATTATGTGTTTAAATTTAAATATTATTATTATTATTATTTTGAATTTTATTTAATTTTTTTAAAAAAATTCAAAATCGGGTTGATGGGTTGATTCGGGTTCAGGTTTGGGTTGAGAGTTTTCGGGTTGGCTCGGGTCCGGTTGGGTTCGAATAGTATTATTGCTCAACCCGACCCGACCCGACCCATCCTAATTGACACCCCTATATTAAGTGATATGACCTATGGATTCTTCATTCTGTGGTGATAATGATATATGTTTCATATTGGTGACATCTTTTCTCCAATATGCTTATTTGAAATTCAAAATCATTCTTTTGTAGCCATTTGTTAACTCAATGCTCATATTTCAGTTACACATTATTTTTATGGGACGGAGCGGATGGAGATGTACATAGTCACTTGGTCGCGTGGGATAAAGTGTGCATACCAAATAAAAATGGGGATTGGGTGTTGGGAATATTATATTGAGAAACAAGGCCATGTTAGGGAAGTGGTGGTGGAGATTTTTTGTGGAAGATGGGACATTATGGAAGAAAATCATTGTAAGAAAATATGGGTTACAAGAAAATGGGTGGGATGCGGGGTTGGCAAGAAACGTCACATTCAGTGCCCATGGAAGTTTATTTCCCGATTATACCCGACTTTTAAGCAGTGAGTGTCTATTAAGGTGAGAGGAGGAAATAAGGCTAGATTTTGGGAGGATAGATGGTAGGGGAAATTCCTTTTGAAGATCTTTTTCTCGCATTATTTCGATTATCTACAATTCACAATATGCCTGTATTAAATTTTGTCCGTTTTGATGATGTCAACTCTACCCAATCCTGGGATTTTCATTTCAGAAGGGAGGTGAGAGATGAGGAGATTGCTCAGTTGTCCGAGCTGTTAGATGTGTTAGACTCGATTAGGTTAGTTCAAGGGGTAGATGATTTTATTGAGTGGAGGGGATTCTTCGGGTGTCTTCTCAGTCAGATCTTTCTTCGACTCGTTTTTTCCACATAATCGTTTTCCCATTTTCCTTCTTTTTAATGTTATTTGGAAAGTTCCGATTCCAAAAAAAATTCAACTATTTTCTTGGATAGCAACTCAGGGTAAGCTACCGACCTCAGAGATGATTCATAAAAAAAGGCCCGCAATTGCTTTGTGTCCAAACTGGTGTGTGCTGTGTAGAATGAAACAGAGAATCAGGATCATATGCTCATTAACTGTCCATTCACGATCTCATTGTGGGTTAGAGCTTTGCAAGAGCTTCGATTGGTTTGGGTTATGTCGAAGACAACAAAGGAACTATTCTCTATGGATTTAGGACAGCAGACTGGTACCAAGTGAAGAATTTTTCGGCAAGTTGTGGTTCATTGTATATGCTGGATGGTATGGTTGTAAAGAAACCGAAGAATTTTTTATGACAACGAAGAAAATACAAAAAGATGCTGGGAAAAAATAAAGATCAAAATTGCCATGTGGATCGACACTCAGAAAGACTTTAAGAATGTCTCGATATTAGATTTATTGAGAGACTGAGATTATGCGTATCATT
Source organism: Primulina huaijiensis (assembly GCF_012295235.1). Lineage (NCBI taxonomy): Eukaryota > Viridiplantae > Streptophyta > Magnoliopsida > Lamiales > Gesneriaceae > Primulina > Primulina huaijiensis. The sequence goes on along the minus strand of NC_133315.1, from coordinate 13,260,056 downwards.
AAGATAGCATTGATATTGTGTTTCTCTTGATGGGAGTGGACTAGTGTACTCTTTCTTATATTATTATTAATAAAGTATCGTTCCTTATAAAAAAAAAGAGTATATTCCTTGTCGAAGCGAGTTAGCGAACATTCAATGCGATATGTTACTTGATTTTTTGTCGTGGGTTTGAGACTGAGTCATCTGGAGAGGATTTGGTTATTCAGAATTGATTCTCATTTAGGAAAAGTGAGAAGAAATTGTTTTGAATTTATTCAGATCTCAGTAGCTTCTTAAGAAGTGATAGAAAGTTCAATTGTTATTAAATATTATGTTGAGATGTGTAGAAACTGGTTAGAATATTTTTTTCTCCGAGAAAAAGATTGAAAGTGAGGTATTGATATATGTTTTTATTCTGGGGCATCAGAAATGGGTTGGAAAAATAAAAAGAAAAGGCCAATTTTTGTTGGGCCTTTCTCAAGCTTTTAAGTGCGGTCTGTGAATTTTCAGTTAGAGGAATCGAGTGATACAATGAACTGTAGGCATTGTCTTTTGCACGAACAATGTTAAAATGGTGTTGAGAAAGAAGTTCTTTAAAGAGAAAGCTCTTGGGACGTTTCCAAGCGATGTAAAACTTTGGACATATTTTGCAGTCAAACTGTAACGGTCATGGGCCATGGTATAGCATGGGACTCGGCCCATACCCACCATTATGCATAGGACTTATCCAGCCTAGTAGCTCAATTGGTACCAGGATTGCTGTCAAGATCTATATAAGTCCAGGAGGTCTTGAGTTCTAATTCTGGGAAGGTAAAAACCAGGATTGCTGCCAAGATCAATATAAGTCCAAGAGGTCTTGGGTTCTAATCCTGAGAAGGTAAAAACTCTAGTGCCTGGGCTGGATAAGTCCTATACGTAATGGTGCGTGGGTATGGGCCGAGACCCATGCTATGCCATGACCCATGACCGTTACAATAAAATCTGCCAAGATCTATATAAGTCCAGGAGGTCTTGGGTTCTAATCCTGGGAAGGTAAAACTCCAGTGCTTGGGCTGGATAAGTCTTATGCGTAATGGTGCGTGGGTATGGGCAGAGGCCCATGCTATGCCATGGCCCATGACCGTTACAATAAAAGGCGCCTTTTATTGTAACGGTAATGGGTCATGACATAGCATGGGTCTCGGCCCATACCCACGCACCATTACGCATAGGACTTATCCAGCCCAGGCACTGTAGTTTTTTCCTTCTCAGGATTAGAACCCAAGACTTTCTGGACTTATATTGATCTTGGCAGCAATCCTGGTACCGATTGAGCTACACAAACAGCCTTTAATAGAGGCTGAGATTAGATTTTTGCAATCTAGACTTTAAACCATTTTTCTTTGTGCTTTACTTTATGAAATATTTCTAAGGAACTACAATTGTTTTCAGAAATTTTTCAAGTAATTTCTTAATAATTGTGATTATTTATTCCAAGGATTGGGCAACAAGCTTGGTTTTGGATTCCTATATCAAGAATTGAAGTGCTCAATTCGTGATTAGATATCTGACTTTCAAGTTTATATTGATGTTATTTTGCTACAAAGATTTCTTCGTATTTTCTCTTCGTCTATATCAAAAACTTTACTAATTTGAATCTGATCAATGTTTTAAAAGTTATGTTCCTTTAGGCACTTTCCTTTTCTTATTGTAAACTTGGTTGCTTATTATTCCATTGACGCATCAGTTTGTTATGTTCCAGCATACTGTCAAGCCTGGCTCATTTTTATGGGATGCTACATTTGAACCTTATTTAAACAGATCAAGAATTCTGGACATAGATGAAGCTCCATCGAGCTCTGACACCTTAGCTATGAATGATGAGACAATTTTAAAATTAAAATCCCTCATTTTGAATAAGATTCAAAATTTATATCAAACCGAAAAAGTAAAAATTAAAAGAGTTTAATTTCTCCTTGCCTTCCATCAACCGTGGTTGCATGTTGATCGCTACCCGCGGACAGTGTCTGGCCCATATTATTAGGGAGGCCTGGACGCCGGAAAGCTGTGACTTCCAATGGACATATGATGTGAATTGAGTGGAACTCCCATGACTTCGGCTCATATTATTGGGAGAACTCATGGCGACCGTCTGCTATAATTCAATATTGATGGGTTGGTTTGACACGTGAAAATAAACGGCGTCATATTATTGGGTCTTTATTAAACGTGAGGCAAAACACGCGGAGGTTCCATATGGATGCAATTGGATTCTACCTTTTAGAAATTATAATTGGCTGATATTATTCGGGATTATAATTGGCTAATTGGACTCTACGTGCCTACTAAGGAAATACGATTTCCCTTTTTCATCAGAGGGTGGTGGAAATGTCAAAATAGTGGGAGGAAAATTTATAAAATGAAAATCCATATTTTATATCTTAGAATTATTTTAAAATTATCAGTAACTATTATCTGGTTTCCTTTTCAGTATATTTACGATGTCTACTCGTAACCCGCTTTCAATCATTCTCGATCAAAACAAATTGACTGGCCCTAACTATCACGACTGGTTCCGAAATTTAAAGATTGTTCTGAACTCCGAGAGGATTGCGTATGTGCTTGATAAGAAGCCACCAAAGGAGGCATCTCCTGATATCAGTGGGACTGAGTTAGCTAAGCTTGAGAAATGGTGGGACCATGATCTTCAGGCTAAGAGCTACATGTTGGCTTCTATGTCGAATGAACTTCAGAGAAGGTTCGAGGAGGCGGTGAATGCTGCTGACATTCACCTTCATCTGAAAGAATTGTATCCTGTACAAACTCGTTCAGAAAGACATGCTACTGTTAAAGAACTCATGACTACACGCTTGCGAGAGGGGGCTTCGGTCCATGAGCATGGTGTTAGGATGATTGGGCTCATCGAGAAGTTGGTGGGACTCGACTTGGTTATGCCTAGTGAGCTCTCGACTGATATTCTGTTGTTGTCTTTACCTGCCTCGTTCGATGGATTTGTGGTTAATTTTAATATGAATAAGCTTGAGGCCACCCTTGAAGAGTTGGTCAATATGCTCACTAATTATGAGGCCACAATTAAAAAGGAAAAGCATGTTCTTCTGGTGGGTTCTTCGTATGGTACGAAAAAGGGAGCCCCAAATAAAGGCAAGAAACGTTCTGCCCCTCCAAAGAAGAACAAGCCCAACAAGAAGCCATACAAGAAACCAAATCCGGGGCCCACAAAGCCTGACAAGTCAGAACAAATCTGTTTCCACTGCAACAAGCCTGGACATTGGAGGCGTAATTGCGCGGAGTATCTTGCCCAGAAGCGTTCTGGCCATGGTATGTTTTATATTGAAGTTAATGTTTCTATTAATTCCTCTTCTTGGGTATTGGATACCGGATGTGGTTCTCATCTATGCAATGATTTGCAGGTGATGGGAAGAAGCAAGAGGCTTAGAGATGGTGAGACCTTTCTAAGACTGGGAAATGGAGCAAGAGTTGCTGCCACTGCCATTGGAGACGTTACTTTAATTTTGGACAATAATTTTAAGTTGTTTTTGAGAGATGTTTTATTTGTTCCTGAATTGGTTAAAAACATTATTTCTATTTCTATGCTTGATAGGGATGGTTATTCTTGTGTTTTTGCTAAAGGTGTTTGCAATTTATACAAGAATGAATGTTTGATTGGAACTGGAGAATTAACAAACGATCTCTATAACTTAAAATTAAAAGATATTCCGTTGAACAATATCCAAGCGCGTACGAAAACAACAACAAACAAAAGAAAAATAGAAGATCCAAATCCCGCACAAATATGGCACGCTAGACTAGGTCATATTTCCCAAAGAAGGATGCACAAGCTAGTGGGAGAAGGCATGTTTGACCTGTCAGACATAAATTCTCTACCAACTTGTGAGTCCTGTCTAAAAGGAAAAATGACTAAAACTCCATTCAGTGGAAACGTGGAACCTGCACATGGTCTACTGGATTTGATCCACACGGACGTTTGTGGCCCGCTAAGTGTTAGCACAAAATTTGGGCATTACTACTTCATTACCTTTACTGATGACCATTCGAGGTATGGGTACGTTTATTTGATGAAACACAAATCTGAAGCATTTGAAAAGTTCAAAGAATTCAGATCTGAAGTAGAAAATCAGCTACAAAGAAGTATTAAAGCACTTCGATCTGATCGAGGTGGAGAATACTTGAGTGCTGAATTTTTGGGTTATCTAAAAGAGAATGGGATTCTCTCACAATGGACTCCACCAGCAACACCACAATTGAATGGTGTTTCTGAACGTCGAAATCGAACCCTGATGGACATGGTTCGATCCATGATGGGATTCACTGAACTGCCTACATCGTTTTGGGGCTTTGCGCTTGAAACGGCGGCAATGTTGTTGAATAATGTCCATACCAAAGCAGTGGATAAAACACTTTATGAGATATGGATGGGAAAAACTCCCAAGTATTCTTACATGAGAATATGGGGATGTCCTGCTTATGTGAAGCAGACAGTGGGAGACAAATTGGATAGCAGATCCACTNCTGATGAACATAGTTCGATCCATGATGGGATTCACTGAACTGCCTACATCGTTTTGGGGCTTTGCGCTTGAAACGGCGGCAATGTTGTTGAATAATGTCCATACCAAAGCAGTGGATAAAACACTTTATGAGATATGGATGGGAAAAACTCCCAAGTATTCTTACATGAGAATATGGGGATGTCCTGCTTATGTGAAGCAGACAGTGGGAGACAAATTGGATAGCAAATCCACTTTGTGCTACTTTGTAGGATATCCAAAGAATTCTGTTGGATATTATTTCTATCATCCCAATGAGGCAAAAGTGTTTGTTTCGAAAAATGCCATCTTTTTGGAAAAGGAATTTCTATTAGATAGAAAAGGCAAGATGATAGAACTTGAAGAAATTCAAGAAACTCCCTCAACTATAGAAGTTGAACCCAATTCCCAACAACCAGTAGTTGAAGTCCAAGCTCCTAGAAGGTCTGATAGGGTTATTAGACCACCTGCAAGATATACGTTTCTTCATGAACAAGACCAAAATGAGTCTTTTGTTGGATGTGATCCAATGAACTTTAAGGAAGCAATATCTGATACTGATTCATCCAAATGNACCATCTTTTTGGAAAAAGAATTTCTATTAGATAGAAAAGGCAAGATGATAGAACTTGAAGAAATTCAAGAAACTCCCTCAACTATAGAAGTTGAACCCATTTCCCAACAACCAGTAGTTGAAGTCCAAGCTCCTAGAAGGTCTGATAGGGTTATTAGACCACCTGCAAGATATACGTTTATTCATGAACAAGACCAAAATGAGTCTTGTGTTGGATGTGATCCAATGAACTTTAAGGAAGCAATATCTGATACTGATTCATCCAAATGGCTTGAAGCCATGCAGTCAGAAATGGACTCAATGTATTCAAACCAAGTCTGGACATTAGTGGATCCACCTGAGGGAATCGTTCCCATAGGATGCAAATGGATCTACAAAAGAAAGCTTGGGGCGGATGGGAAGGTAGTGACCTTCAAAGCAAGGCTGGTTGCAAAAGGTTATACTCAAAGGCAAGGAATTGACTATGAGGAAACTTTTTCACCAGTTGCTATGTTTAAGTCCATTAGAATACTACTGGCCATAGCAGCATGGTATGACTATGAAATATGGCAAATGGATGTAAAGACTGCATTCCTCAATGGAGACATCAAAGAAGAAATTTATATGTCTCAACCTGAGGGATACACATCAGTAGGAAGTGAGCATAAGGTATGCAAACTTCAGAGATCTATATATGGTCTCAAGCAGGCGTCAAGGAGTTGGAACCTCAGATTTGATAGCACAATCAAAGAGTTTGGTTTTGCTAAGAATCCCGAGGAACCATGTGTGTACAAGAAAGTTAGTGGGAGTGCAGTGACATTCCTTATACTTTATGTTGATGACATCCTACTCATTGGGAATGATGTAGGATTACTGCAATCAACTAAAGTATGGTTAGCAAGTAAATTCTCCTTGAAAGACATGGGTAAAGCATAATATGTATTGGGAATACAGATCTATAGAGATAGATCAAAAAGGATGCTAGGACTCACCCAAGCCACTTATATCGATACCATTCTGAAGAGATTCTCTATGAAAGAGTCCAAGAGAGGATACTTACCAATGTGTCATGGTGTTACTCTATCTAAAGCTATGTGTCCTAAAACTGATGAAGAGATAGAGATGATGACACGTATTCCATATGCGTCAGCCATTGGTAGTATTATGTATGGTATGATATCAACACGTCCTGATGTTACTTACGCTTTGAGTGTTACAAGCAGATATCNAAATACAGATATATAGAGATAGATCAAAAAGGATGCTAGGACTCACCCAAGCCACTTATATCGATACCATTCTGAAGAGATTCTCTATGAAAGAGTCCAAGAGAGGATACTTACCAATGTGTCATGGTGTTACTCTATCTAAAGCTATGTGTCCTAAAACTGATGAAGAGATAGAGATGATGACACGTATTCCATATGCGTCAGCCATTGGTAGTATTATGTATGGTATGATATCAACACGTCCTGATGTTACTTACGCTTTGAGTGTTACAAGCAGATATCAGGCGAACCCTGGTCAAATGCATTGGAAGGCCGTGAAAGATATTCTTAAGTACTTGAGAAGGACTAAGAACTTGTTCATGGTATATGGGGGTGGAGAATTAAATTGGAAGGCTACACTGATTCTAGCTTCCAATGTGATGTAGATGATTCGAAATCGACCTCTGGTTTTGTATTCGTGCTTAATGGTGCGGCTGTCTCTTGGAAGAGTTCCAAACAAGACACCGTTGCGGATTCCACCACTGAAGCTGAGTACATTGCTGCGTCTGCTGCAGCCAAAGAGGCAGTTTGGATGAGGAATTTTGTCCAAGAGTTGGGCGTTATTCCTAATGGAGTTGATCCAGTCCCGGTGTACTGCGACAACACTGGTGCCATTGCGCAAGCAAAGGAACCAAGGTCTCATCAGCGATCCAAACATGTACTGAGGAAGTTCCACATCATCCGGGAGATTGTGGGAAGAGGAGATATATCAGTCGAAAGAGTCCCCTCTACAGATAACGTTGCTGATCCACTTACAAAGCCCTTGCCAG